>NC_088240.1:60245256-60559006 GCF_036934945.1 Oncorhynchus masou masou
CGATTACTAGTCCAACGCTCTAACCACTCGGCTACCCTGTGTGTACTTAGGCTACGAGCTTATTGAAGAGTCATTGCGTAGGTTATCACCCTGTAATTACTCTGGTATAAGACATATCGTTAAGTGAGTATTGTTACTCGAAATCCAATAGGTTTTAAAGGTATTCATGTATTCATGAAGGCTGCTGTAGAAGCACAGAGATGTATGTTTGTTTGCAAGTAGTTCACATAAAGGGTTCGTGTGTTTTATTCATTGCTGTATTTTTGTCTGTTTCGTCATTCTAATTGATTGAATGACAGACAAACCTTAATCTATATTTAATCTATGAATAAACCTTGATTTATTCATTACCTGCAAAGACCACAAATAAAACGGGAAAGTCAAGGGGAGTTTATGGTAAAAAACGGCGTGAATAATTGATATCCGATTGCCTCGTCTCCACCTTGAAACTAGACTGAAACGTCCCTCGTGTTTTGACGTTCGGTGGTGACAGCAAGAGTTCAGGTGAAGCGACATACTGTGACACCCGCGTGGAATATCTTGATGTGCGATCGGCTTGATAAGGAAGCGCGAGTGAAATGGTGGGCCGTTCTGTGTTCTCGCAGATACGCCAGATGCGTCACTCCCGCTGCCCCCCTCGTTCTACGCCACAACACGTTCAGGAATAAAAACCCTGCTAGGAGACAGACGTATGACAGACAGAGAGAAACATTTAGGGATGGAACAAAACGTCTCACGAGTTGAGTAAAGGGAGTTCTCAGCCAGCTAAAGAACAGTGAGCAGAGAGGGAGGAGAGAGAGAGAGAGAGAGAGAGAGAGAGAGAGAGAGAGAGAGAGAGAGCATCAATCAACAAGACCCTGTAACCCAGGGTTCCATAGTTGCGTGATGTGTTAGGCTGTAGGCTCCGCCGTGGTCACTTCCTAGACATGTACGAGCAGTTGCAGAGCATCATGAAGATGGGACCAATGTTGGGTTTGAACGCCTAGTGTCTATCATGATTTACTGGTGAGAATTGTGGTGTATTGAAGTATTTAGAAGAGTTTTCCTTTCGGAGGATTATCCCGCTCTGTTTAAAGGACAATGTTTTGATAGTTATTTCTACAGCCTACTGTACCTTTTGGGCTTTTGTGGATCTCCTTTGGGTAGTTTTTCTGAACCGATCAACTTAACTGGTAAGGTCTTTCCTTATTAAAAGGATTGCCCTTTTGGATTTATTGGACTCCTTACCCGGATTAGGAACTGAACTGGCGACAGACTTTGTTGGCCGTCCAAAGCAGAGTTTTTCATTTGTGCTTCAGAGCCTTGTTTTGTTTTTGTTTTTTGGGGGGGGTTGGTTTGATTTTGTATGCCATCCTTTATATATTTAAAATACACACTCCTTCCATGACACACGTGCCCTCGTTTATTCATCTATTAGCAGTGATGGGCTTCGTGTTTACCCACCGTTATAACCTCCACATGTCAAGATTGGTTTTCACTTGTTAAGCCGATGCATCTCCCCTTGGCCCCAAGCATATAGAGCGATTGATTTTCTCCTCTTCATGTGTTTATACATACAGAGGCAGCGTCAGGTTAAGTACCTAGCTTATGACTAAACATCAGTCTCCTTACCTTGGAACAGAATCCAATCAAATATACAACCCTCGGGTTATAAGTCTGCCCCCCTCCGTTCATCTCCGCCGATGTGCAATACAATAATATGATGAGCTGAATAAATGTCTGTCTTACGTAAACTGTATGAACACTGGTCTCAAACAAAAGGGGAAAGAGCAGGGTGAAGAAAGCTTGATTTGGGAAGACATTTGAAGGACAACGGTTGTGAACGGTTGTGAATGGTGAGGACATGCTACTCTGCTACATGTGATCCTGTGATGTTCTGCTTCGGTTGGGCCACTTTTATCAGGTGTAATGAAATCGGTTTCTTTCCCTGTCTGAAAGGAGGCACTTGTGGCGACGGAGTAATGCACACAGAGAGTCCGTGGGAAAGTGAGACAATGTATTTTGTTTTACAGATTGGGAGCCTATCGACTATTGAATGTCCTCTGGTGTTTACGATTTGGCTGCCATGGGAAATAGTCCAAAAACTGTCGGATGATAACCTCAGTGAAGAAATACAAAATAAAACATATTTACACGATAAAATGTCTGCACGACATTATTATGCATATCAATTGTATTAATTCAACTTTATCTCCATATTCAATAGAGCTGTATTATTCTCTTCTGGCTCTGGGGACCTGTAGGAAAGCACAGGTTTGTTACAACTAATCTGAGAACACTGCATTGATGGTCCTGCACCATACGACTGAATTTTCCTGCACGGCAATTCATTATAATAAATCACATTTCCTGTTGCTGCAGGATTGTATCCGTAGATAAGTTATGGTGTTCTTGTGGTGTTCATGGTAAAATAACAACAACAAATACACAAGATGTTGGTTGAGAGTGAGACCACAATGTGCTTTACAATAGCTGCCAGAGAGAGAGGCAAAGAGACAGAGAGAGCATCTTCTTGAGTTCTCCTTCAACACAGAAGTGTCAAATCATAGTGCCAGTTGACAGTAAGTACTGACGCTTTGTGTTGAACCTGAGATTGCTGCCTCACTCTCTTCCACTCCCCAATACAGCCTTTTCTCCCCATCTTCAATTATCTCCTCCCTCTCCTCTCTTTTACCCCCTCCGTCTTCCTTTCCCTCCTTATCTTCTCCCCCTCCCTATGGCGACAGATGACACTGAAGGCAGGGGGTCTGCCTCGCTCTCTCTCCCCCTGGCTTGGCACATGCTAGCCTCGCCAGCCTCCTCGCCACTTCTGTGCCTTCCTCCTCCTCTCCTTTCAACACACTCAGTCAGCGCACCAACTACTTTGGCCCAACCTCTTTGACTTTCCCTCTCCGTCCCTGTCCGTCTGCGGGATTCAATCTGCAGCCGGTGTTTTCGTCTCCGTCGGGCCCTATTTAGGAGGAGCACAGCAGCCACTTCCACTGACGCTGCCGCGGCATCTCAGCAGTGGTAGCGAGGCCTGTCTGTCTGTCTGTCTGTCTGTCTGTCTGTCTGTCTGTCTGTTATGAGCCACTGATCAATGCTGTAGTGTAGCACTAAGGCAGTGACATGCGTACGGCCCAGTGCACCACCGTGCCAGATCATAGTGGGCTGCTGGGGAGAGGAGCCGGTTTTGCTGAAACTATACAGCATATTATGACATGGACCACACTTCATTGTTTGTGAGTGTACATGCACGCAAGCACACATGCTGGCAAACAACAAATGGACATACAGTGCTGTTTACTGTTTGGTATTGCGTCATAGATTACCATCCGATTTTGGTTCGCAGTGCTGGTTACAGTTTTTTCTCGTTCGCTTTGGTGCATTTCTTAGATCAAAAGTGCAATTCTTGATACTACTTGTATAAATTCCAAATCATCTAGTCACTTGTGCACATCATTAAAGCAATTTCTTATTCCTTTGAACAAATTGCAATTGATAATGCACCAGAGTCAGCTTTTTTCCACATTATCAATTGCTCATGTCATGTTGATCAAAATATAGTAGATGGTTCTCTGTTGAATATTCTTACCCCTCAAAACATCTAGGCATTAGTTCCTTGCATAAGCCATTACATGCAAAATTGTTGAACTATTTGTCATAAACTGTCAAGCATAGTTTTACACATTTCTATTAGACCTTTTGTACAAAAACCTGAATTGATGAATCGTGCAGGTGAAATTGACCCTCACGCATGAACGAATGTAAAGTGTTAGTTCAACCAACAATCAACCAGTTGTCTGAATTGCTCAAAGGTGCATCTCATGAAGAATCAATTGGCAAGCATATATAGACAGACCACAACACAGAGTTGCAATTTTCCAATAATGGATGGACCAGGAAACAAACAGGGTCAACAGCCAAGTGGAGGAAGAAGAGCAGCAAGGATGCGTGGTGGAAGGCAAAACAGAGGAAGAGGACATAGGCGCATATCTGATGACATAAGGGCCACTATTGTAGACCATATTGTCAATCATGGCCTTACAATGGCTGAGGCGGGTCAAAGGGTGCAGCGGAATATTGGGAGATCAACCGTATCCTCAATAGTTCAAACATTTCGAAGAGAGAACAGGTATGTCCCCCAATGTACAGTGCACTGTTACTGTATATAAGCAGTATACTGTATACTTCCTACAATGCTTCATATTACAGTAGTCCACTTGTATTTCACAGCATACAGAAATATACTCTATACAGATACATACTGCACCTTACATGCACCCACCTGTATGTTTTACAGTAAAATGTGTGTTCGCATAGTTTTTGTCTATGTGAAAGTATGCGATGCATCACTGCATTTTTCCCCACATAGGACTGCAAGATTACCTCAAACCGGTGGTAGAGGACCCCTTTTCACACCTCAACAGGAGGAGGCTATTTGCACCATGGTCCTAGCAAACAATGCCATGAGACTCAGGGAAATACAAAGGAGCATTATAGAAGACAACTATGTCTTTGAAAACATCCGTACGGTTAGCATCTCAACCATCGACAGGGTGCTGCATAGAAACCAGATGAGTATGAAACAGCTGTACCGTGTACCATTCCAAAGGAATGAGGACAGAGTTAAGGAGCTACGGTACCAGTATGTACAGGTAAAACATATATCTATGTAACTACTTTACAGCAACATTTTATAGAGATACATAGTACAGTAAGCATAAACTGCACACATTTCCATTGCTGTGGAAGGAACATGCAATATATGTACATTTTATGTCACTCTTCCTTACCAAAACAAATTCAACTGCGTGTTTTGGGATATAGTGTATAATGGAGTTGGAATCAAGTTAACCCTCCCAAATGCAGAAGGCGGGGTCGGAATATCATCGGTCACAGAGCTACTGTGGATTTGCCAGGCCAACGGGGAGGAAATATCACCATGTGTGCTGCTATTTCGGAGCATGGTGTCCTAACCCATATCCCCCTTATAGGGCCATGCAACACCCAGCATCTACTCAACTTTTTAGAGACTCTCATCCCTGATGATGAGAGGGGTCTGTTTAGAGAGGATTTGCCAAAGTATGTGGTCATTTGTGATAATGTGAGTTTCCATCGATCAAACATAAGGCAATGGTTTGTGACCCACCCGAGGATGCTCATAAAATTCTTCCCACCTTATTCACCATTTCTTAACCCAATTGAGGAGTTATTTTCAGCATGGAGGTGGAAGGTGTACGATCGTCAGCCACACACATAGATGACCCTGCTGGCTGCAATGGATGCAGCATGTGAGGACATCACAGTAGACGCCTGCAGAGGATGGATAAGGCATTCCAAAAGATTCTTTCCACGTTGCATTGGAAGGGAAAATACCCGGTGTGATGTGGATGAGAATATGTGGGCCGACAGACTGGAACGTCTGGATGTGTAGAGACAGCACAACAGTGCTGCGGGCAAAGTTGTGCCTTAGGGGTGGTTTCCTGTGTTTCTTTCTAATTTCATTTTTTTTTCCTTTGTGCCCCTTGGGTTGTCCAGTCTCTTTCAATCAATAACCCACATACAGTAATATGTAAATAGTACTGTTGAAATTGATATATGCCATACAAGTGCAGCCTTGTGCATTTTCAATACAGTAGCTGCCATCCTAACTGTAGCCTAAGTTTACATCAGGTAATACTGTCAAAGTACACAGTTACATTGACAACATGCCTAAACATTTTGACGACCTTGTTCGTGAACAATGACTCAATGACGTATCATTCTGATGACACTGACATGATCTTTGGCATGAATATTTACTTTTGAGAGATGTACTAAGGATTTTTAGTGACTGACTAGCATTAGAAAGATATCTATTGTATATTGCAGTTTGTACAAATTTTGCACATGTTAGGGATGATGTGAAAAATGCACCAAAGCGACTGAGAAAAACTGTAACGTGCTTGTACTGCACACAACTTTAACACAGACATACATATCCTCTGTCATATCGTGTCGTCCAGACACTCCTGACTCCAGGCATCCTCATACCCTCTCACACCACCTCAAGCTGGGGATCCGGACCCTCCTCTGGGCCCCCTGTTCAGGTGTACTATTCCCGAGTTAATGGGCCTTGTCCCTCTCCTCTCTCTGGCTCTGTGGACCCTGTCTGGCTCACCCTGCCACCCCCCAACCCCCAATACACTCCCTCTCTATTTCATGCCCTTCAATCCGCTGGACACACATATCTCTCTCTGACTCTCTTTTTTTTCTCTCATTCTCTCTCTCTCTCATTCTGCCTTTTGCCTTCTCATTCTGTCTATCTCTCTCTCACTCTCTCTGTCTTTCTCGTTCTCTCTCTCACTCTCTGTTTTGCTCTCATGCTACCTCGCACACGCTTTCCCATTATGCAGTACCTGTGTATCTATTTCTGGTAGGCTTCTATGCTTTCTTCTTTGCTTATCCTACCAGGCTGTCTCCATGTTGGTTTCCTCATACCCCTTCATCTCTCTCCCTCTCTCTCTCTCTCTCTCTCTCTCTCTCTCTCCCTCTCTCTCTCTCTCTCTCTCTCTCTCCCTCTCTCTCTCTCTCTCTCTCTCTCCTCCCTTTTCCTCATTTTCATTTTCTCCTCCCTAATGCGGCTCCCGCTCTCCTTCTCTCACACATTCCACATCCCAAATGTGCTTTATTGGTGCAGTGTAACAACGCCTTGCCAACACATTTCTCATGGTTGAGATGTGGCACGTACAGCATTCAAATATGATATAGATTCTGCCATGCAGAAACAATACAGGACATAAATATTCATTATTATTTTCTCTGCCTCCATCTCCATCTGTTCCTCACCAAGACCCCCCTCTCTCTTCTTTTCCCGCCCTTAATTTCCTCCATAATTTCTTTGACTGCTCTCCTTCCAACCTGCTTTGGGCTCGGTCCAAACACACTCGCGGCGAGAGAGGGGAAAGAGAGAGAGAGAGAGAGAGAGAGAGAGAGAAAAGTCTTCAATATGAAAGAAAACACTTCTGAAAAATTGATCCGCAATATCAAAGACCTTTTAAAGAAAATAAAAAAGGAATCCATTTTACAGGGGGAGCCCGGAGAAAAGTGCAGGAAGGCTGATGTGTTTTTGGCTACATCACTGAGACGATGAGTAACAGGACATTGAGGCAGATAAAGGAGAGATTCAAAGCGAAAAGAGACGTGATGAAAGACCAGCAATAATCAAGTCATCTCTTAACACTTCTTATTTCACTTATCAGTCCAATTACCTTCCCTATTTCATGCTCTCTGCCAAGACAGTGTGTACAGTATGAACAGTGTCAAACTAATTGAGCTCATAAAACAAAATAAACTAGAATGCCCCTTCCTTACATTTTACCTCTTTGCATACATTTTCTCCCAGGACGATAAGCATTCAATCTCTCATAATCAACTGAAATTCAATAAGGAGTTAATTTGTTCTCATTAAGCCTGAAACCAAGAAACAAAGCGATTGGCACAATTACAGCAGATTCATTCCAAGCATAGGGTCTCAAGAGAATTCCTATGTTATTTATTTTATTCTGTACATAGAGACTATCATTCTTTGTTGATCTCACAATGCTGTTACCTATCCATCTTTGTTGTGCCTTGATCAAATGATTTAAAGTTGCATCCTTCCTCCCTCTCTTTCATGAAGAAATCACTGATTAGAAATAAGTGGCCAGGTAAAAACAATGTGTTGGAGCCCTGATGTTCACCTGTAAAATCATGTCTAATCACTTTACTTCAAGGAAGGGGGGAAGGAAGAATGGATTCAATTGGGGCCAATCCTACCTGTTCTTCTTTGTTGATCTCCAGACGCACTTTGACCTATTGCATGCTATGCTGGGTTCGGGTTGCCAAGCTGACAGGCCTTAGCATGGGAACCCAGATGATTGGCTGCTGCGGGACTGTCATGGGTCACGATTGGGCGGTGAGTGACAGGGAGGAGATCCCTGGTGTGACTGGGCCCAGTCGAGTGGAGAACAGATTCCCTTCCCACGATGCCTAGGAGCTCTGAATCAGCACTGGGCTCCGGTTGAGATGGGGCATCAATCACAACACGACACCACTTGTGTCAGCTTTTTCCCCCACCGCGCTCGATGGTGCTATCTGCAGGATCCACGCAATGGAGATCATACAAATGAACGAATAGAGAGCATTACAGCAATCGAAGCTGGTTTTGTTCAGACATTCAATGTACGCCTTCGGGGATCAGAGGGTTTCTGTATACAATCAGTGATGCTTGGGTTGTGTTTTGTAGATCCTGTTTTTGTATGCACATGTGCGTTCATGTGTCTGTGTGTGTTTTCGTGTGCATATCAATGACTCTGAGAAACGTTCTAAATGTGTCTCCCCCCATTTAATTCAATAGAAAAATCATGCGTAATCAATATCTTCCATTCAGTATGTAAATGATTTATTTTCCTTCTTCTATACCTCGGTGCACATGTAAGAGAGGGTCTGGTGTGTGAAATGTTTTTCCTCTGATGCTTCTGTGTGTGTGTGTGTGTGTCTGTGTCTGTGTCTGTGTCTGTGTCTGTGTCTGTGTCTGTGTCTGTGTCTGTGTCTGTGTCTGTGTCTGTGTCTGTCTGTCTGTCTGTCTGTCTGTCTGTCTGTCTGTCTGTCTGTGTGCCTCAGTGTCTTCTCTCCCCACCTGGCCTTGTTACATGACTGGTGCCTGTAGCTGGCACCACCTACAAGTCTGGTGTAATTAAAGTATTTGATCTCCCTCCCTCCCTGCGGAGACGCCACCCCTGCACTGCTTTCTAGACCAGCACAGACACAACGCTGTTGCTACTGTGATCAATGGCTGAGCAAGAGGCACTAGCCACAAACTGACAGTGCAGAGATTGAACAAGGGGAGGGAGGAGGGGGGAGGAGGAGGGGAGGCAGTGGGAATGAGTGAGGGTTAGGAGAGAGAGAGTGAGGGTTAGGAGAGAGAGAGTGAGGGTTAGGAGAGAGAGAGTTCAGGGAGTTACTGTAATAGTGCAGTGCAAGAGGAAGTCAAAATGATAATTGAGAAAACATAAAAATGGAGAATAGGTTGTTGATGCAAACACAGTCTTTTACACACGCACACACACACACTTATATACACACATGCACAGACATACACACGCACACACACACACACACACACACACACACACACACACATAAAGGTCACCTCGATCTGACCAGACCTGAGTCAGACAAAACCAAGCACCTTGCACATATTCCTCCTTCGGACTGTCTTGCCTCCCTGCCACACACACCTCCTGACCCCTTCCCTCTCTGCCTCCACCACCCTCTCCATTGAGCCACCCCCACACCCCCACACACACTTATCCAGGCCTCTCTCCTGGCTGACCATGGGGTCTGAGAGGCGGATCAGGGACAGAGAGGCTGGAGTAGAGGCCCTGTCTATGTTGTTGTCTTCGTGTGTGTGTGTGTGTGTGTGTGTGTGTGTGTGTGTGTGTGTGTGTGTGTGTGTGTGTGTGTGTGTGTGTGTGTGTGTGTGTGTGTGTGTGTGTGTGTGTGTGTGTGTGTGTGTGTGTGTGTGTGTGTGTGTGTGTGCGTGTGTGTGTGTGTGCGTGCGTGCGTGTGCGTGTGCTCTATTTATTTAACCAACAAAACTGCATTGTTGGTTAAGGGCTTGTAAGTAATCGTTTCACTGTAAGGTCTACACCTGTTGTATTCGGCGCATGTGACAAATACAATTTGATTTGATTTGATCTTTCTACATCACCCTGTCAATTATTTTCTCCTGTCAGCTCGTGCTGTCCCAATCAGTATTATTGTATATCTCTTTCTTTTCCGTTTCTTCCTCCCGCTCTTCCCTGTCCCTGTCTTCCCCCTCCGCCTCCCTCGTTCCCTACCTCTCTCCCCCTCTCCGTGTTATACATCTCTTTCAGCGAAAAAGTGACACGTCGTCGGATCCGACCTGGGTGCTGGTTCTATTTTTTCTTGATGGTAATCAGTTTGCAAATCAGTGCAGTGTCAGGGAGAGTGTTGCCAAGTTGTTTGTATCACTCCGCCTTAATCTGAGAGACGGTGGAAGCGTTGCGGACTGCAGAACACACCGTTTGGAGTGGATTTGTGTTCTAAGAGAGGCTCACAAGGCAGAGAAGAGAGAGCTATTACTTTTCGAAAGTGAAGCATTCTATAAAACCCTCAAGTGTTGAAGACGAGGGCTGTGTCCCAAACGGCACCCTATTCCCTATATATTTTTTTACATTTTATTTATTTAACTAGGCATGTCAGTGGGTTAACTGCCTTGTTCAGGGGCAGAACGACAGACTTTTACCTTGTCAGCTCGGGGATTCAATATAGCAACCTTTCGGTTACTGACCCAACGCTCTAACCACTAGGCTACCTGCCGCCCCAGACATATGGGCCCTGGTCAAAAGTAGTGCAGTACATAGGCAATAGGGTGCCATTTGGAATGCGGCTGAGGATGTAACAGAATAAAGAAGCTCTGCATAACAATGTTCCGTACTTTATGATTCACGGTTCATTGATTAATTACTATGTTATGAAAGGAGACGGCCGCAGGGCTGGAAAAGCATTAATGTGGTCCCATGTGCTTTTAGTATGGACAACACGAGATTTGGTCCCAAAACTGTCCCGGCAGACTCGGTTTTTAACTAAGAAATGTAATTAAGCCTTGAGGGCCAGTTTCCCAGACACATATTCAGCCTAGTCCTGGACTGAGAAACACCTTTAAAGGCATGATTTTTACTCTAGAATCAGGCTTAATGTGTGTCTGGGAAACTGGCCCAGTTCAAACTGGAAACTGGCCCAACTAAAGAGATATTTGTTCAATGTTTAAATAAATTGTTTTGTTAATTTACTGTTTCTCTTTTCACTGAGTACACCAAACATTAGGAACACCTTCCCAATATTGAGTTGGACTCCCCCTTTTGCCCTCAGAACAGCCTAAACATTTCAGGGCATGGACTCTACAAGATATCGAAAGCATTCCACCGGGAGGCTGGCCCATGTTGACTCCAATACTTCCCGCAGTTGGGCCACACTTTCACAATCCATGTCTCAATTTGTCTCAAGGCTTAAAATCCCTTCATTAACCTGTCTCCTCCCCTTCATCTACACAGAAAACCCAGCCAGCTCTATATTATCCATGTATTATCCGTTTCGTCGTTCAGCCACGACTCGGTGAAACATAAGATGGTAGGATAATCTCGACCGTAGATAAGCCTCATGTTGAGTTGGGTATATCGCTCCTGTTTTCTACCGTTTGCACACTTTTATTTTATAGTCGGCAAGTAAAGGCAATGATCGTTGAAACGCGAGCGGCCTGTTAATTACAAACAAAACAGCGAAAGCAACTTTGTATCGAAGTGGGATTGCGCATTTTCCAACTCATGATTACACTTTCGGTCGTCATGGGAAAGACACAGCTTTAAAAACATTTGTGAACAACTGGTTGCAGTTCAAAGACAACCTGGAGACCCTGAGGGAAATCGACATGCCCCATCGTGGAAACGATCTGACTCACAAAAGAACTCTAACCCGACAACAACAAAAAAGAAAGACAGATACATCTACAGACACGGACAATTTACTTACCGTTGAAGTAGATGCTAGTGCTCCTGCTGGATTCCAGCAACACTTCAAAAGTTGTGTGAAGAGGTAGCAGGGCTGAGGGGGAATTTGGAGTTTTAGCCAGAGTGAATTCTCACGCTCCAAGGAGAGAACAAGGCACTCACAGCTAAGGTAAAAACCCTTGATTCCAACATGGATTGTCTACTCAGGGAAAACAGGGTGATGAGGGAGTTGCTACTAGACATAGCAAGCCATAGCATGCGTGAAAATCTCATATTTTCGGGGGATTCTCGAGGACGCATCCAGTAATCCAGATGGGTCGATCAGAGAGTTCATGCAATCCGCCTTGAAACTTCCAATTTTGGGATGTGTGTGTTTTTCTATGAAAGTTCTGTTAAAGGTAATTATTATGCAACTATGATGGTGATGCGATATGGATTACAGTTATCATCTTGAATATTAAGGCTATACTCACTTCATGTTACACACAGACACCCAACTATGGAAATTGTCTGGGTTATTATTTATTTGGACATCACACATTATAGTCGTACTCTTATCCAGACATCATACACACTCTGATTAAATCATATTCAATATCATACACATCATCCTACTTAGATTTACTACACACATAATATCTTGACTCAATTTTGTAACATCTGTGGCATTGGCTCACAGGCAAACAGGCAAGGGAATAAAACAAATATTGCTAGAACCTGTTCTAAATATCAGACAGTTGGTTTAGCAGATTATAAAAAAAGAAGATCTGTCTTTACGTGGCTGAAAGAAAAGGAATATAACTCATATCGTTTACAGGAAACTCACTCGACATGCTTCGATGAAGTTGTGTGGAAAAGAGAATGGGGTAGTGAAATCATTTTCTGACATGGACAAAGGAACTCAAAAGGTGTGATGATATTCATTTACAAAATGTTGATCGGAATGTGCAAATAGTCAGGAATGATTCTCAAGTAAGGTGGATCTTTTTTAATGTGAAAGTGGATGAAAAAGAGATTTGGCTCATTAATCTATATGGTCCAAATCAGGATGATCCACACTTCTTCAAAAACATTTATTCCAATTTATTGAACTTACAGGCAACAAATGATCTAATCATTATGATAGGAGACTATACACCGTGTTGAGTACCTCAATGGACCGTAAAGGAATTCACTCTACAAACTATCATCACAGTGCCCATAAGGAAATCACAAATATTATGGACACATTAGAAATAGTGGATATTTGGAGACTGGAGACTGGAGGTTTTGGGGGGCTGGTGGGAGATCTGTCGACACGCCCATGAGCAGGGCGTTGACCCTGCTGTGTCGCTCTCGATGAAAGGCTGTTAAATGACTAATGTGATGTAGCTGTTGAGTGGCTTCACTGCAAGTATATTGTATGTATAAAATATTCAATACATTTTAAAAAAAATATATAAAAATGGGATCGCAGATTTCACCTGGATTCACCTGGTCAGTCTATGTCATGGAAAGAGCGGAAGTTCCTAATGTTTTATACATTTCAAGCTTGACGTTCTGCTGTGTTTACATTGTGTCATAGAACACGTACTGCAGTCAGAACAGCCGTCTATAAATAGTCTATGGCTTCGTATGCGTTGGTGTGGTAACGATATTCTACCAACCTTGTTACAAGACAGCTTAAGGTCATGATGGTTTACAAGCGGTGCAGTCAATACTTTGTCTGTCCCTGTAGAGCTGCCGTGTCTTTCGGAGTGCATAAAACAGGGAGGGAATCCCCTGTGGGATGGTGGTATTCTAGCCCCACCATATCTTTTCTGATTTTCCCACCCAGGTGTTTAAGAGAATTCCTTGTGGAGTTTGGTTCATCTCCCAGCCTAGGCTCTTGCTTGGATAGCTTTCAATAAAGCCCAGTGATTGTCTGGAAGACTGGTTTTCCAGGAGTGAATAGCCTGGTCCTAATTCTGTTTGTGCTGTCTTGAATAATAATGACCATAGGAGTTGGCAAGACAGCACAAACAGATCTGGGACCAGAGGAGAATACAGCACAAACAGGTCTGGGACCAGAGAGCAATACAGCACAAACAGGCCTGGGACCAGAGAGCAGTACAGCACAAACAGGTCTGGGACCAGGCTACCAGACAGTACAAACCGGTCTGGAACCTGGCTACAAGACAATACAAACAGGTCTGGGACCAGGCTACAAGACAGCTGTGGTGGACTATACTCAGTGGTGAACTGTGACTATTGGAGCCTCAGTTGCAGAAAAAGATCTGACGTCATACATATAGATAGAGAACTCGAATGCCTGTGTATACAGAGCATAACTTGAGACCTTTCTTTTGCAGACCTATGTAGGAGAAGCAATTCTTCTCAGAGTCAAACGGTCATAAGCCATGCTATCATGGTGCACAGGTGTTTCCCCCGACACATTGGTGCAGCTGGCTTCTGGGTTGGATGCGCGCTGTGTTAAGAAGCAGTGCGGCGTGGTTGGGTTGTGTTTCGGGAGGACGCATGGCTTTCGACCTTCGTCTCTCCCGAGCCCGTACGGGAGTTGTAGCGATGAGACAAGATAGTAACTACTAACAATTGGATACCACGAAATTGGGGAGAAAAGGGGGTAAATATATATATATATATATTTTTTTTAAGTCCTTCTTTATGAAATGGGTAATGGCTTGTCTTTTGATTTTAAATCCAAAATGACTTCTTTTTCGATTGAGATCAAAGCCAGGGCTGAAAGTCGGGCCTGTCCAGTGGTGTTCCTGGAATATGTCTTGATCCTTTTAAGTTCAGAAAATGTTAATTCTACTGATGCAGTGGACACTGTAATGGTCAAAACTAGACAGGTGGGGAGAAAGTGGGGAAGATCAGCCGGGCTCTTACCCTCGAAGTCAGACATTGAGTACATAGCAGTGAGTTCTGTCTTAAGCTGCAGCAAATCAAAACGTCTCCTTGCATATGTGTCCCGTGCCCCCTTGGAACTCTGGTCTCACTCACAGAGTCCTCGTAGATGGAATCGAATGTTCCTTTTTCCCCTCTCTGTGGTGTTGCAGAAGTCGTCCACCCTAGACAAGCAGAACTGCATGTCCAACTCTCTGTTAGTTTACCAGCACCTTGTGACATCACCAGATAGTCAGTGTGCGCAAAGCAATGAATAAACAGAGCTTTCGAGATAGTTTCTTTCACTTTGGCTTGTACTTCGTTTATACCAGAGGCCATGACTGTGGCCCCATCCTAACACTGTGCCACAACTTTGGCCACAGCATTTAAACTCCTCTAAAAAGCTGATAAATCGGGCAGTATCCGCTTCTGACCGTTTATCCTGTTACATCATCAAATTTGAAAAACCTTCACACCACCATCGGTAGTGAAACGCAACACATAATACATTTGGGCTACATTTCTGAAGTCTGTCGTCTCGGTCAGCTACGATGGTTACCAAGAGGGTTTTCTTCAATTCTGTCACTACATTCGCGACCTCGTGTATCAGGTCATTTGGGATTTTTCTGGAAGTGCCTGTGAACACGGTAGCCGTAGCCAAATTCCAGTTTAACATGCTGTCATACTCAGCCATGAAATCCAGTATTTCCAAGTAGTTTCCCTTATTAGCCGATTCTTTACCCTCATCATGTCCTCTGAATGCTAATTCTCGCTTGCCTAAAAACACAACCGTATGAATAAGGCGCTTTAGACTCTGCCAGTTGTGCCTGACTTTATCATTGTGAGCAAGTGTCTCATTGTGCCACTGCTCGTTAAAAAGAAGGTCTACTCTTGTTTCCCCAGGTGTTTTTAAACTCACTGTGGCTCGCAGGTGTGAAGTTGAGTTCTGGTGTTAAAGTGCTGACTTTGTCAAATTTTTCAAACCAGTTTGAGCTATTATCGGTGCTGAAGAGTAGGCAATTCCAATAGTAAAGCTTTTTTGTCAGTTCACAGCCAGTTATCCACAGATAGCGCTCATAATTATGAACTTGAAAATGCCTTTCAAAACCTTTTCTTCGTAGCACCAAATCAGGTTGTGCAGGAGTTGATGTCCCGGTCTGTACAAAATTGAACTTTTCATTAAAAGTTAGTCTTGAAAAGGGCAACGCTAACAATTTAGCCACCACATCGTCCTCGATTACTCTCTCTGCAGTTGCCATCGCCATCGTTACATATACTCACTGCAAAAAGCTAGCCAGCTAGCTAGGCTCAAGCGTGAGAAAACAAGATACGGCTCGCTATTGACTCTGAATTAGTGATGTATACTTCGACCTTCTAGAGGGCATTGAGGTGTCATACAATTGTTCCACCTATTACAAGACAATTTGTGATTGGTTGATTCTACTGTCATTCCAAAATGCTGCTATAATTGAAGTCAATGTCAATAACATTGGGGCTGCAGGTAGCCTAGTGGTTAGAGATTTGAACTAGTAACCAAAAGGTTGCAAGATCAAATCCCAGAGCTGACAAGGTAAGAATCTGTTGTTCTGTCCCTGAACAAGGCAGTTAACCCACTGTTCCTAGGCCCTCATTGAAAATAAGAATTTGTTCTTAAACTGACTTGTCTAGTCAAATAAAGGTAAAATTAAAAAAAAAAAGTTGTCTGGTGCCTTCTATTCAAAGCCTGAGGGCCTAACCAATGAGCATTGAGCACAGCTAGATCATTTCTACCAACAGACTACCAAAGAAAATATTGGATATTTGTTTCTCTTGGATATTAACCCTTCTTTTTCCAACACAAACTGAAGAAATTCAATAGGAAGATCACTACAATTAAGACAAGGTTAAATCAATGAAAACAAAATGACAAATTATATTAATATATAAAAAATATATACAGATTTGTATCTATCCTCTATGCCATCTCCGAAGGACAATGGCGCACATAGTCAGGGCAGCCGGGCTTCTAGCCCCTTGGCAACTTTGCAGTATTGATTTTTTTTATTGGTTATTTCTTACATTATTAACCCAGAAAATGTTTTGTATTATTGCATACAGCCGGGAAGAACTTTTGGATATCAAAGCGACAGTCACTCACCAGCATTACCAGCATTATGACCAGGAATACAACTTTCCCGAATCAGATTCTTCGTTCGTACCTCCCAGGGCAATTGAACGGATTCCAGAGGCTGATCCAAAACCCCACCGGCGAAGAAGAGGTATTCGGAGTGGACTTCTTGTCCGACTCAGGACGTGCGCACACCACCCACCGCTTCAGAGTATATTACTCTCTAATGTTCAATCTCTGGATAATAAAGTTGACGAGCTCAAGGAGATAATTTCCTTCCCTAGAGACATCAGGGAATGCAACATACTCTGTTTCACGGAAACATGGCTCTCTCGGGATATACTGTCTGAGTCCGTACAGCCAGTTGGGTTCTCAGTTCATCGTGCAGACAGGAATAAATATCTCTCCGGGAAGAAGAAGGGTGGGGGTGTATGTTTCATGCTTAACTACTCATGGTGTGATTGTGATAACATAGAGGAACTCAAGTCCTTTGTTCACACGACGCAAAACTGAAAGCACGAACCACCGCATTTGACATTGGAAAGGTGACTGGGAATATGGCCGAATACAAACAGTGTAGTTATTCCCTCCGTAAGGCAATCAAACAGGCAAAACGCCAGTATAGAGACAAAGTGGAGTCGCAATTCAATGGCTCAGACACGAGACGTAATGGCAGGGTCTACAGACAATCACGGATTACAAAGGGAAAACCAGCCATGTCGCGGACACCGACGTCTTGCTTCCGAACAAGCTAAACACCTTCTTCTCCTGCTTTGAGGATAATACAGTGCCACTGACGAGGCCCACTACCAAGGAATGTGGGCTCTCCTTCTCCGTGGCTGATGTGAGTAAGACATTTAAGCATGTTAACCCTCGCAAGGCTGCTGGCCCAGGAAGCATCCCTAGCCAAGTCCTCAGAGCACGCGCAGACCAGCTGGCTGGAGTGTTTACGGACATATTCAATCTCTCCCTATTCCAGTCTGCTGTCCCCACATGCTTCAAGATGGCCACCATTGTTCCTGTACCCAAGAAAGCAAAGGTAACTGAACTAAATGACTATCAACCCATAGCGTTCACCTCTGTCATCATGAAGTGCTTTGAGAGAGTAGTCAAGGATCATATCTCTTCTACCTTACCTGTCACTCTAGACCTACTTCAATTTGCTTACCGTCCCAAAAGATCCACAGACGATGCAATCGCCATCGCACTGCACACTGCCCTATCCCATCTGGACAAGAGGAATACCTATGTAAGAATGCTGTTCATTGACTATAACTCAGAATTCAACACCATAGTACCCTCCAAGCTCATCGTTAAGCTTGAGGCCCTGGGTCTGAACCCGCCCTGCGCAACTGGGTCCTGGACTTCCTGACGGGCCTCCCCCAGGTGGTGAAAGTAGGAAACAACACCTCCACCCCTCCTGTACTCCCTGTTCACCCATGACTGCGTGGCCACGCACGGCGCCAACTCAGTCATCATGTTTGCAGACGACACAACAGTAGCAGGCCTGATTACCAACAATGACGAGGCAGCCTAAAGGGAGGAGGTGAGGACCCTGGGAGTCTGGTGCCAGGAAAATAACCTCTCACTCAACTCAACAAAACAAAGGAGCTGATCATACACTTGGAAACAGCAGAGGGAGCACACCCGTTACCACATCAACGGGACCGCAGTGGAGAAGGTGGAAAGCTTAAAGTTCCTCGGTGTACACATCACTGACTAACTGAAATTGTCCACCCACACAGATAGTGTGGTGAAGAAGGTCTGCCCAACACATCACGGGGGAAGGGGGGGGGGGCTACCTGCCCTCCAGGACACCTACAGCACCCGATGTCACAGGAAAGCCAAAAAGATCATCAAGGACAACAGCCATCCAGAAGGCGAGGTCAGTACAAGTGCATCAAAGCTGGAACCGAGACTGAAAAACAGCTTCTATCTCAAGGCCATCAGACTGTTAAATAGCCATTACTAGCACATTAGAGGCTGCTGCCCTATATACATAGACTTGAAATAACATTAAAAATGTTTACATATTTTGCATTACTCATCTCATATGTATATACTGTATTATATTCTATTGTATTTTAGTCTAAGCCGCTCTGACTTTGCTCTTACAAATATTTATATATTCTTAATTCCATTCCTTTACTTGTGTGTATTGTTGTGAATTGTTAGATATTACCTGTCAGATATTACTGCACTGTTGGAGCTAGAAACACAAGCATTTCACTACACCATTACAACATCTGCTAAACATGTGTATGAGACCAATGACATTTGATTTGATTTGATTTGAATGGTGGCAACATCAGCTATCTAAATCTGAACAGACAAGCTAAATCAGCTTTTACACATGTTCAATCCCTGTTTCCACCCATCTGCTAAATTGCCACATAGACAAAATAGGTTGTAATTCTTCTATAGAAGGAGAGGGACAACTCTGTTCGTTGGACTTTCCTAACGATGCACTGCTGAGTTGGTTGTCATTGATTGTTTAATTTTTGCAAATCTTATAATGAAGTTGTTGTTGGAGGAATCTACAGTCTCTCTCTCTTTCTATTGAATTTCTCTGACATGGCACAAACAGTTCTGGGACCAGGCTACAAGACAGCATAAACAGATCTGGGACCAAACTACAAGATAGGACAAACAGATTTGGGACTAGAGGACAATACAGCACAATCAGGCCTGGGACCAGGCAAACCACAATACAGCACAAACACATCTGGGACCAGGCTACTGAACCACTGCATTGGAAGATAGGTGTGTTAAGGCAGTACAACCTCTTCAGGATCAAACCCTTTTTTTAAACATTTTCGCCTAAAATGACTTACCCAAATCTAACTGCCTGTAGCTCAGGACCTGAAGCAAGGATATGCATATTCTTGATACCATTTGAAAGGAATCACTTTGAAGTTTGTGGCAATGTGAAATTAATGTAGGAGAACATAACACATTAGATCTGGGAAAAGATAAAACAAAGACAAAAACATCCATATGTATATACAGTGGGGGGAAAAAGTATTTAGTCAGCCACCAATTGTGCAGGTTCTCCCACTTAAAAAGATGAGAGAGGCCTGTAATTTTCATCATAAGTACACTTCAACTATGACAGACAAAATTAGAAAAAAAATCCAGCAAATCACATTGTAGGATTTTTAATGAATTTATTTGCAAATTATGGTGGAAAATAAGTATTTGGTCAATAACAAAAGTTTATCTCAATACTTTGTTATATACCCTTTTTTGGCAATGACAGAGGTCAAACGTTTTCTGTAAGTCTTCCCAAGGTTTTCACACACTGTTGCTGGTATTTTGGCCCATTCCTCCATGCAGATCTCATCTAGAGCAGTGATGTTTTGGGGCTGTTGCTGGGCAACACGGACTTTCAACTCCCTCCAAAGATTTTCTATGGGGTTGAGATCTGGAGACTGGCTAGGCCACTCCGGGACCTTGAAATGCTTCTTACGAAGCCACTCCTTCGTTACCCGGGTGGTGTGTTTGGGATCATTGTCATACTGAAAGACCCAGCCACGTTTCATCTTCAATGCCCTTGCTGATGGAAGGAGGTTTTCACTTAAAATCTCACGATACATGGCCCCATTCATTCTTTCCTTTGCACGGATCAGTCATCCTGGTCCCTTCGCAGAAAAACAGCCCCAGAGCATGATGTTTCCAACGCCATGCTTCACAGTAGGTATAGTGTTCTTTGGATGCGACTCAGCATTCTTTGTCCTCCAAACACGACGAGTTGAGTTTTTACCAAAAAGTAATATTTTGGTTTCATCTGACCATATGACATTCTCCCAATCTTCTTCTGGATCATCCAAATGCTCTCTAGCAAACTTTAGACGGGCCTGGACATGTACTGGCTTAAGCAAGGGGACACGTCTGGCACTGCAGGATTTGAGTCCCTGGCGGCGTAGTGTGTTACTGATGGTAGGCTTTGTTACTTTGGTCCCAGCTCTCTGCAGGTCATTCACTAGGTCCCCTCGTGTGGTTCTGGGATTTTGTTCACCGTTCTTGTGATCATTTTGACCCCACGGGGTGAGATCTTGCGTGGAGCCGCAGATCGAGGGAGATTATCAGTGGTCTTGTATGTCTTCCATTTCCTAATAATTGCTCCCACAGTTTATTTCTTCAAACCAAGCTGCTTACCTATTGTAGATTATTGTAGTCTTCCCAGCCTGGTGCAGGTCTACAATTTTGTTTCTGGTGTCCTTTGACAGCTCTTTGGTCTTGGCCATAGTGG
The DNA here is from genome assembly GCF_036934945.1 of Oncorhynchus masou masou. NCBI lineage: Eukaryota > Metazoa > Chordata > Actinopteri > Salmoniformes > Salmonidae > Oncorhynchus > Oncorhynchus masou. Next base: position 60,266,015 of record NC_088240.1, read on the forward strand.
AGTTTGGAGTGTGACTGTTTGAGGTTGTGGACTGGTGTCTTTTATACTGATAACAAGTTCAAACAGGTGCCATTAATACAGGTAACGAGTGGAGGACAGAGGAGCCTCTTAAAGAAGAAGTTACAGGTCTGTGAGAGCCAGAAATCATGCTTGTTTGTAGGTGACCAAATACTTATTTTCCACCATAATTTGCAAATAAATTCATTAAAAATCCTACAATGTGATTTTCTGGATTTATTTTCTCAAATTTTGTCTGTCATAGTTGAAGTGTACCTATGATGAAAATTACAGGCCTCTCTCATCTTTTTAAGTGGGAGAACTTGCACAATTGGTGGCTGACTAAATACTTTTTTGCCCCACTGTATATATATGTGTTTTTTCCCATCCTCTTTGGATTGCAACAGAAAGGCCAATATATGACTTAGGAATTCAGGTGCAATTTAGATTTTGGTACTAGATGGCAGCAGTGTATGTACAAGGTTTTAGATTGATACAATGAACCATTTCATTTCTGTTCAAAATTCTGCATTTATGTTTTATCAAGACTGCCCAAATGTGCCTAATTGGTTTATTAATAAGTTTTCAAGTTCATAACTGTGCACTCTCCTCAAAGTCGCTCTGGATAAGAGCGTCTGCCAAATGACTTAAATGTAAATGTAATATCATGGAATTATTTCACTGTAAATTGGACAGTGCAGTTAGATTAACAAGAATTTAAGCTTTCTGCCCATATCAGATATGTCTATGTTCTGGGAAATGTTCTTGTTACTTACAACCTCATGCTAATCACATTAGCCTACATTAGCTCAACCATCCCGCGGAGGTGACACCGATCCCATAGAGGTTTGACAGTATACACTAACTAGAGACCGGGCTGGCAACGTTCCTCTGGCCAGGGATACAGTACAGCATATTGGATAATGGTAACAGCTGGGGCCATCACACACACATACACATGCACGCATGCACGCACTAATGGATGAATGCATGAACACACACACACACCCCTCTCCCTCACACACACACACAAACAAACACACTCCCCAAATTCTGTTCCTCTCCATTTGGCGTGTCATGCAGTGGTGAGCACAGACGGAGAGCACTCTGGAGCTTTGGAGGGGAAAGTCACTCTGGAGAGGATCGAGGGGACCCCACAGCTGCACCGCCCATGTGGAATGTGCATGGCTGTCCCTGGCCAGGCTGTGGAGTACGTGTGCCGTGGAGAGGGTGGAAGGAGGTGGTGACAGATGGGTCTGACAGCTAGGCCCACAATGCACTGAGGCTTCTGGACGTAGCCAGAATGCTAAGTCAACCAAGGCGTTGAGTTGCTTAATTCCAGAACCTTCGTCCTTATCAGTGTCTTGACTGTCTTTAATCCCCTTTAGTGAGAGTATGGGGGAACCTCTTGGGGGTCCTTACCCACTTGCCCCCTGTCCAGATCTCTGTGTAATGGGTTTTTGAGGAGCTCGTCTTCTCTGAATCCGGAGCCCTAAGGGACAAGCGGAGACATCACAATGCAAATGTCTTTATTGATCAAGTCAGATTGTCATTGTAACGCTGAGTCATCATCATCACACACACACACACACACACACATACACACACACACACACACACACACACACACATACACACACACATTTAAGATTAAGCCGAATGGGTTGATAAGGGTAAGGCCTGGATCACCTTGCCGTTGATGCCTCAGGGGGCTGTGAGGCTGCGGTAAAGCAAATAATGATGATTCTTCAATGTGCTGTGTGCTGTTGTCATTACCGTGTTGCTTTGAAGACAAGTTCAGACAAAATCCTCCCAGGCCTTTCAGGCATCAGCAGAATATTACATAAGAGGATATGGGGAAGCCGTGTGGAGAGCGTGTAGAGAACTACACCGTAAAGCAGGAAATGGAGAAGCCTGCTAATTAGAATGTGTGTGTGTGTGTGTGTGTGTGTGTGTGTGTGTGTGTGTGTGTGTGTGTGTGTGTGTGTGTGTGTGTGTGTGTGTGTGTGTGTGTGTGTGTGTGTGTGTGTGTGCGTGCGTGCGTGCGTGCGTGCGTGCGTGTTTGTGTGTGTGCGCGTCTGCAGCACCAGCCGTGGTTTAGTGTAGTTGGATTCTGTGAAGACTTCACATACTCTCGTGTGTCGAGCTAGCATCCATTAGCCGCCACTCATTGCTGGTGTTGTTTACTTGAGTATAGTCATCATGCATAACATTTTTATGCATAAAATGTTTGTTTACTGACCTACTTGGAGAAAAAAATATTTGTTGTTTAAGAAAGAGGGTGATTGTCTTTTGTTTAATCTGTCTAATTTCTATGGAAACTTTCGTAGTTTATTCCCCAAAGCAAGAAGCATTCAGTTTTGTATTTGCCATGAGAAGATGAAAAACAAGGCAGTGCATGTGACTGTAAAGTCAAACCAATCCTATTGAGTCCCAGGGAATTGGAATAGGTCCAATGGGAGAGGGAGATGGAGGGAAGAAAATAGGATTGGATGAATGGCGCAGCCCGGCTATACTAGCGACACATTTCTTTAAATCCCGTGGAAGCTATTTGTGCAGAAGCCGTGGCACCGGTGGATCAGTGAACACATTTGCCTACAAAAGAGATGATGTCAGCAGGAACTATACGGTCCCCAGGGAACCACAAAGGCAAGCTAATATCAGTTGCCTTTACCTTCTACCCACATGTGACCTTCCAAATCACAGCGTTACACCACTCAACCATGGATCTGCGTGTAATACACACACATGCTGCTAATCGGACCCATCTATTACAGGACTGTGGACGTTGATTCAAGCCACTCGCCTTACCCTGTGATGGATGTTTCAGACAAGAAATGAATGGAAGGGGGGGGGGGGTGGAGAGAGGGGGGGGGATGATGGAGAGAGAGAGAGAGAGAGAGCAAATGAAGTCATCAATGACATTATATTATTACATGACCATGTAATACTCAATCAATTGTGCATGAATATGTAATATGTCATATCCAGTGTATTAATATTCGTTATATAAATCCTAGACTCATTTGTCAACACTGAAGACTGAACACTGAACACTGTCACATTTCATATTACACAGGTTTCAATACAAATCTATGGTAGTGATCTCATTCAGTTCAAAGGCTATAAGCATGACTATTAAAATGCACCTCACAACGCTGCTACGCTACACCTCTTTGTGATTCTCAGAATAAAATATAATTTTCTATGTTTTTTCTATCTGATTCAATGGTATATTTGCGGTTGATTTCAATATTCAACCCCTCTTTCGTCAATTTCTCAGAGCACATTCTACATAAACAGAAACTAGGGTGTGGGTGAAAATGTGTTTGGTGATGAAATGTCACTTCCTTTTGATATGAAATACATTTTACCAAGATAAATATGATTCTTCATGTTCTGAATCATTCAGTGGGGTCTTTCTCTAACATATCGTTAACATTATATCCAAAACTACACTATTGCCATCGGGTATCCGGCACCGCCATCAGCAATTGAGAAAATTCTTCCTTTGAAATAAATGAAAGCTCCTATACTGCCCGTGTTGTCCAATGGCAGCGTCCAAGCTCAAGGATCGTTGAGGCTTTCATTCTATCCTGTGTATTGAAATAATGAGAAATAAAGTTGATTTTGTTGGCATATGGACTCGACTATACGCCACTGGTTACTGTACTAAGATTTATGAAGTCAAGAAGCTACTAGCTAGCAGAAACTCTAGCTAGCTGGCTAGCTGGCTAGCTACATAGATTATGTTTTTAGTTTTTTTCTTTTTAGGGGGTACCTCAGCTTTAATGTTGCAGATACATTGGCGCCGGAGGAGATGGCCGTTGTTTTACGGACTCCTAACCAATTGTGCTATTATGTATTTTTTTTCACGATATTTGTAAATTATTTTGTACATAATGTTTTTGCAACCGTATCTTACGGAAGAAAAGAGCTTCTGGACATCAGGACAGCGATCACTCACCTCGGATTAGACAAAGATTTCATCAACAACAACAACAACAGCAGCAAGTAGTATTCACACGATATTCTCTAAACACCCCACAGGGCAGACATCCCAATTATTCGCAAAAGGAAAGCGACGCAGAGGAAGGAGAGCCGGATGCCTCGTCCGGAGCTGCAGAAGACAACTAGGAAAGCTGCCGTTACCGTCAATATTACTCGCCAACGTGCAATCATTGGACAATAAACTAGACGAGGTAATATCCTACCAATGGGACATCAAAAACTGTAATATCCTATGTTTCACGGAATCGTGGCTGAATGACGACATGGATATTCAGCTAGCGGGATACACCCTGCACTGGCAGGATAGAACAGCACACTCTGGTAAGACCGGGGGTGGGGGGGGGCGGGACGGTCTGTGCATATTTGTAAGCAACAGCTGGTGCACAAAATCTAAGGAAGTCTCTATAGTATATTATGATAAATTGCAGGCCACACTACTTGCCTAGAGAGTTCTCAGCTATACTTTTTGTGGCTGTTTATTTACCACCAGAGACAGATGCTGGCTCTAAGACCGCACTCAGCCAGCTTTATAAGGAAATAAGCAAACAGGAAACCACTCCCCCAGAGGCGGTGCTCCTAGTGGCCCGAGACTTTAATGCAGGGAAACTTAAATCAGTTCTACCAAATCTTTATCAACATGTTAAATGTACAACCAGAGGGAAAAGAATTCTAGATCACCTCTACTCCACACACAGAGATGCGTACAGAGCTCTCCCTCGCCCTCCATTTGGTAAATCCGACCACAACTCTATCCACCATATTCACCATACAAGCAAAAATTAAAGCAGGAAGCACCAGTGACTCGGTCTATAAGAAAATGATCAGATGAAGCAGATGCTAAACTACAGGACTGTTTTGCTATCACAGATTGGAACATGTTTCGGGATTCTTCCGATGACATTGAGGAATACACCACATCAGTCACATCAGTGCATTGAGGACGTCATACCCACAGTGACTGTACGTACATGCCACAACCAGAAGCCATGGATTACAGGCAACATTCGCACTGAGCTGCCGCTTTCAAGGTGCGGGACTCTAACCCAAAGCTTACAAGAAATCCCGCTATGTCCTGCGACGAACCATCAAATAGGCAAAGCTTCAATACAGGGCTAAGATTTAATCCTACTACAACGGCTCCGACACTCGTCGGATGTGGCAGGGCTTGCAAACTAATACAGACTACAAAGGGAAGCACAGACGCGAGCTGCCCAGTGGCACGAGCCTACCAGACGAGCTAAATCACTTCTATGCTCACTTCGAGGCAAGCAACACTGAGGCATGCAACACTGAGGCATGCGTGAGAGCATCAGCTGTTTCCGGACGACTCCGTAGCCGACATGAGTAAGACCTTTAAACAGGTCAACATTCACAAGGCTGCGGGGCCAGGAGGACAACCAGGACGTGTGCTGACCAACTGTCAGGTGTCTTCATTGACATTTTCAACATGTCTTTGATTTAGTCTGTAATACCAACATGATTTAAGCAGACCGTCATAGTCGCTGTGCCCAAGAACACAAAGGCAACCTTCCTAAATGACTACAGACCTGTGGCACTCACATCCGTAGCCATGAAGTGCTTTGAAAGGCTGGTAATGGCTCACATCAACACCATTATCCCAGAAATCCTAGACCCAATCCAATTTGCATACCGCCCAAACAGATCCACAGATGTTGCAATCTCTATTGCACTCCACACTGCCCTTTAACACCTGGACAAAAGGAACACCTATGTGAAAATGCTATTCATTGATTACAGCTCAGTGTTCAACACCATAATACCCTCAAAGCTCATCACTAAGCTAAGGAACCTGGGACCAAACACCTCGCTTTGCAACTGGATCCCGGACTTCCTGACTGGCCGCCCCCAGGTGGTGAGGGTAGGTAGCAACACATCTGCCATGCTGATCCTCAACACTGGAGCTCCCCAGGGGTGCGTGCTCAGTCCCCCCCTGTACTCCCTGTTCACCCACGACTGCATGGCCAGGCACGACTCCAACACCATCATTAAGTTTGCTGACGACACAACAGTGGTAGGCCTGATCACCGACAGCGACGAGACAGCCTATAGGGAGGAGGTCAGAGACCTTGCCGGGTGGTGCCAGAATAACAACCTATCCCTCAACGTAACCACGACTAAGGAGATGATTGTGAACTACAGGAAAAGGAGCACCGAGCACGTCCCCATTCTCATCGACAGGGCTGCAGTGGAGCAGGTTGAGAGCTTCAAATTCCTTGTTGTCCACTTCAACAACAAACTAGAATTTTCCAAACACACCAAGACAGTTGTGACGAGGGCACGACAAATCATATTCCCCCTCAGGAAACTAAAACAATTTGGCATGGGTCCTGAGATCCTCAAAAGGTTCTAAAACTGCAACATCGAGAGCATCCTGACCGGTTGTATCACTGCCTGGTACGGCAACTGCTCGGCCTCCGACCGCAAGTCACTTCAGAAGGTAGTGCGTACGGCCCAGTACATCACTGGGGAAAAGCTGCCTGCCATCCAGGACCTCTACACCAGGCAGTGTCAGAGGAAGGCCCTGAAAATTGGCAAAGACCCCAGCCACCCCAGCCATAGACTGTTCTCTCTACTATCGCATGGCAAGTGGTACCAGAGTGCCAAGTCTAGGACAAAAAGGCTTCTCAACAGTTTTTACCCCCAAGCCATGACTCCTGAACAGGTAACCACATGGTTACCCGGACTATTTGCAGTGTGTGCCCCCTCTTTATCTTATATGCATAGTCACTTTAACTATACATTCATGAACATACTACCTCAATTGGCCCAACCAACCAGTGCTCCCGCACATTGGCTAACCGGGCTATCTGCATTGTGTCCCACCACCCGCCAACCCCTCTTTTTACGTTACTGCTACTCTCTGTTCGTCATATATGCATAGTCACTTTAACGATACCTACATGTACATACTACCTCAATAAGCCTGACTAACAGGTGTCTGTATATAGCCTTGCTACTGTTATTTTCAAATGTCTTTTTACTGTTGTTTTATGTCTTCACTTACCTACAGACACACACACACATACTTTTTTCTCCGCACTATTGGTTAGAGCCTGTAAGTAAGCATTTCACTGTATGGTCTACACCTGTTGTATTCGGCGCGCGTGACAAATAAACTTTGATTTGATTTGACATTGTAGCTTCCATCAACGTAATTGTCTGCATCATTGGCAATTTCTACATAATTTCCAATGACCCATATATATATTTTTGTAAATATATACATATATACATATTATTTAAACACCACTGTAAATGTGTACATGACACTGCAACAAAATGTTCCCATGGGGACAGTAAAGTCAGTAAAGTAAAGTAAAGTTTTATAAGTACCAGTCAAAAGTTTGGACACTCATTAAGTAGTTTTTTTTGTTGCTATTTTCTACATTGTAGAATAATATTTGAGACATCAAAACTATTAAATAATACATATGGAATCATGTAGTAACCAGAAAAGTGTTAAACAAAATATATTTAATATTTGAGATTCTTCAAAGTACCCCCCTTTGCCTTGATGACAGCTTTGAACACTCTTAGCATTCTCTCAACCAGCTTCACCTAGAATGCCCTAGTCTTGAAAGAGTTCCCACATATGCTGAGCACATTTTGGCTGCTTTTCCTTCACTCTGCGGTCCAACTCATCCCAAACCATTTCAATTGGGTTGAGGTCGGGTGATTGTGGAGGCCAGGCCATCTTATGCAGCACTCCATCATTCTCCTTCTGGGTAAAATAGCCCTTACACAGCCTGGAGGGGTGTTTTGGGTCATTGTCTTGTTGAAAAACAAATGATAGTCTCACTATGCGCAAACCAGATGGGATGGCATATTGCTGCAGAATGCCGTGATTCCCATGCTGGTGAAGTTTGCCTTGAATTCTAAATAAATCAAAGACAGTGTCACCAGCAAAGCACCCCCACACCATCACACCTCCTCCTCCATGCTTCACGGTAGGAACCACACGTGCGGAGATCATTCATTCACCTACTCTGTGTCTCACAGACATGGCGGTCGGAACCAAAAACTAATCAGATCAAAAGGACAGATTTCCACCTGTCTAATGTCCATTGCTCATGTTTCTTGGCCCAAGCAGGTCTTCTAGTTATTGATGTCCTTTAGTAGTGCAGCAATTCGACCATGTAGGCCTGATTCGCGCAGTCTCCTCTCCTCCTGAACAGTTGATGTTGAGATGTGTATGTTACTTGAACTCTGTGAAGCATTTATTTGGGCTGCAATTTCTGAGGCTGGTAACTCTAATGAACTTATCTTCTGCAGCAGAGGTGACTATGGATCTTCCTTTCCTGTGGCGGTCCTCATGAGAGCCAGTTTCATCATAGCGCTTGATGGATAGACCCCCCTTCATAGGGGGTTTATTTTTATTTAGTGTATAACCTTCTCTTGCTCCCCATTTATTTATAAATCCCCATCATAGTACTATTTCCTGCATCATATCTCCCCACAATACCTTCCCCTATTTCTACCCCCATGGACTTGAAAACCCGCCTTCAAATGAAATTAACCCCCCTAAAATGGTTTCATCCCTGTTTAGCTTTTGGTCTACAGTTAGGCTAGGCAGTAGGATTGTATTTGATGTGATGATCTGTGAGGTGAAAACATTTTATTTGCTTAGTGATTTGTCAAAAACGGTAAATGACTTTTGGTCATGTGCTCCGGTTCTTGTATACACTGTAACAAGTACATCAACGATTTGTAATATGTTGAAAAGTGTTTAAACTAAATTAATATCTTTCAGGCAATGAGTGCAGACATCTTGACTTTGTTTATTTTCATTTTGTAGTGAATTGCATTCTGGGATTAGGGAGCTTTTGCTTGTCAAACGTAAACAAACATGGCTGCCATCATAAAGAATTTAGCTGCCGTTAGCTTAGCTGACACGCATTTCTTTTCTATACAGCATTACATTAGTCTCTTGTGCTCACCAGATAAGTGGTACATTGTAAACTAGATTAGCTGTTAGGTCGCTAACATATGTTTTGTTTTTTTGTCACCGCAACCTGTTATTTAGACTGGTTTATGGAATGAGTTTCGCTGTGGATGTGTTCCGTGTGATACTTGGATGATGAAGTTCGCATTTATCTTTTACAATAAAAGGTCAAATTGAGGAATAAAGTGTAAGACCTTTGTTTTCCATAAGTACAAAAAATATATATTTAGATGCTGTTCAGACAACAGTGGTGTTTAGACACGTTTGTTGTGTCATACGTTCTGTGACTACTGTTCCAAACATGTATTTGAGATCGTACGCTATAGGGACCACTCAACAATGATTCCAAATATGTGAGTGTACGCGTAATGCATTCCAAGTGACTACCTCATGAAGCTGGTTGAGAGAATGCCAAGAGTGTGCAAAGCTGTCATCAAGGCAAAGGGTGGCTACTATGATGAATCTCAAATATATTTTGATTTGTTTAACACTTTATTGGTTACTACATGATTCCATATGCATTATTTAGTAGTTTTGATGTCTTCACTATTATTGTATAAATTAAGAAAAACCCTTGAATGAGTAGGTGTCCAAACTTTTGACTGGTACTGTACATACTGTATATACATATCTTTTTAAAATGTATTTTCCTTTGCTATTTTTTGCTAACCCTACCACCCCTCCCCTAATTGGAGTAAACTAATGAACAACAACACTTCTACTTCCATCTTATACATACTATATACATTTTACGGACAGAATCTATTTTACAACAGTTATATCCTTTCGTTTTGAGTCCAGTACTTCCTCTTCCCTCAACCTATCCCATCTATCTCTGATGTTCATCCAGTTTGATGTTTATTTGCCATATATTTTTTAACTATGTTCACAATGTAAACTAAAACAACTTGTGGAATTCGAGGATAATTTAGTATAACCACTAGCAACAATTGAGTGAGTACAGGACCGAAGCTTTTGTGCTTATGCATAATTGCTGAATATAGTACAATACAGTAGGGGAATATAGAATAAAGACGCTCTTTCCCTCTGCTCCTCTCCTCTCTCAGAACAACGAGCTCTGTGTAAGCAGGTAGAATGTCACATTGACACAATACTGATAGCAAAGCAACACAACACTTATAGCGGAGCTGAAGTGTAATAGATCCGATAATATGCACCGAGCTCTGTTGACATAGCATGGTAAGTCATCATCTTCAAAGTTGTTTCAGCGGGTCATTAAAATCAGAAGAGGAATTTTTAAATAACTTTCCTGTAGTTAAATGACCAGATCATCTTCTCATGGGTGGAATGTTCTTAATATTTTTATTTAGTTATTTCAAAAACCCAGCAGAAAATTTGGTGTTTCTATGTTATATTTCAGTCTTCTGTGATGTATATAAAGTGTAATACTGGAATGCAAACTCATAATTGAATACATCTCAACTCTATATCTGACATGGTTCAGGTGTCTTCTTTTTTTAAGCCCATAACCATGTGTGTGAGGTGTATACTTTTGTTACAAAGTAGATTTGTTTAAAATTACCAAGAAACACTCTGTGTCCCTGACTGCGGACTGCACTAGCATTGAATAGTCCCCGTGATATGCAACTTTTCAGGAAAATCAGGAACCAATACACGCAGTCAGTGAGGAAAGCAAAGGCTAGCTTTTTCAAACAGAAATTTCACCACCGATAAGTACAACCCCGGCCAACATGCCCCCCCCCCCCCCGCAGCTACTTGCCCAAGCCTCCCCAGCTTCTCCTTCACCCAAATCCAGATAGCAGATGTTCTGATAGAGCTGCAAAACCTGGACCTGTACAAATCAGCTGGGCTAAACAATCTGGACCCTCTCTTTCTAAAATCCGCCGCCATTGTTGCAACCCCTAATACCAGTCTGTTCAACCTCTCTTTCGTATCGTCCGAGATCTCTAAAGATTGGAAAGCTGCCGCGGGCATCCCCCTCTTCAAACGGGGTGACACTCTAGACCCAAAATGTTATAGACTTATATCCATCCTGCCATGCCTTTCTAAAGTCTTCGAAAGCCAAGTTAATAAACAGATCACTGACCATTGCTAATCCCACCGTACCTTCTCCGCTGTGCAATCTGGTTTCCGAGCTGGTCACGGGTGCACCTCAGCCACGCTCAAGGTACTAAACGATATCATAAGCGCCATCGATAAAAGACAGTACTGTGCAGCCGTCTTCATCGACCTGGCCAAGGCTTTCGACTCTGTCAAAAAAAATCCGTATCCTTATTGGTAGACTCAACAGCCTTGGTTTCTCAAATGACTGCCTCACCTGGTTCACCAACTACTTCTCAGACAGAGTTGTCCGGACCTCTGGCAGTCTCTATGGGGGTACCACAGGGTTCAATTCTCGGGCCAATTCTTTTCTCTGTATAAATCAACGATGTCGCTCTTGCTGCTGGTGATTTCCTGATCCACCTTTACGCAGACGACACCATTCTGTATACTTCTGGCCCTTCTTTGGACACTGTGTTAACTAATCTCCAAACAAGCTTCAACACCATACAACACTCTTTCCATGGCCTCCAACTGCTCTTAAATGCTAGTAAAACCAAATGCATGCTTTTCAACTGTTCGCTGCCCGCACCCGCCCGCCAGACTAGCATCACTACTCTGGACGGTTCTGACTTAGAGTATGTGGACAACTACAAATACCTAGGTGTCTGGCTATTTCGTAAACTCTCCTTCCAGACTCATATTAAACATCTCCAATCCAAAATTAAATCTAGAATCGGCTTCCAATTTCGCAACAAAGCCTCCTTCACTCACGCCTCCAAACATACCCTTGTAAAACTGACTATCCTACTGATCCTCGACTTCGGCGATGTCATTTACAAAATAGCTTCCAATACTCTACTCAGCAAACTGGATGCAGTCTATCACAGTGCCATCTGTTTAGTCTCCAAGCCCCTTATACCACCCACTACTGCGACCTGTATGCTCTAGTCGGCTGGTCCTCGCAACATATTCTTCGCCAGACCCACTGGCTCCAGGTCATCTATAAGTCTTTGCTAGGTAAATCCCCGCCTTAACTCAGCTCAATGGTCACGATAACAACACCCACCCGCAGCACGCACTCCAGCAGGTATATCTCACTGGTCGTCCTCAAAGCCAACAACTCTTTGGTCACCTTTCCTTCCAGTTCTCTGCTGCCAATGACTGGAAGGAATTGCAAAAATCGCTGAAGCTGGAGACTTATATTTCCCTCACTAACTTTAAACATCAGTTATCTGAGCAGCTAACCGATCCCTGCAGCTGTACATAGCCCATCTGTAAATAGCTCACCCAATCTACCTACCTCATCCCCATATTGTTTTTATTTACTTTTCTGCTCTTTTGCAGACCAGTATTCTACTTGCACATCATCCTCTGCTCATCTATCACTCCAGTGTTAATTTGCTAAACTGTAATTACATCGCTACTATGTCCTATTTATTGCCTTACCTCTTCACACCATTTGCACACACTGTATATAGACTCTCTTTTTTTCTATTGTGTTATTGACTGTACGCTTGTTTATTCCGTGTGTAACTCTGTGTTTTTGTTTGTGTCGCACTGCTTTGCTTTATCTTGGCCAGGCCGCAGTTGTAAATGAGAACTTGTTCTCAACTAGCTTACCTGGTTAAATAAAAAATATAAATAAAATAAAAATTGCCCACTGCAGTTCATATGAAAAGCGTATATCACAATATGAAAATACTACATGTCACGTCTCAAACTCAATATACATCTTAGCCCTGTATTAGTTCATGTCCTGTCAGGCAGCCAGTAGCCCTGATTTTGGACCACTTTTTTTCCTCTGGCCTCCATTGATTTAGTCACCCTAAATGTGTGTTTTTTGAATGGATACCCTGTGTAACTGAAAAATGCGTGTGGGTGAATGACAAATCAACGGTTTGCGACATTGTGGTGCCATTAGGACAACAGACTGTACCACTGGGGATTCTATCCAGGCTCCATGGTTAAGCAATGTCAAGGCCTATCTATTCACCCCAGGGTGGCTCTGGGTAAATCAGCAATATTAACCTTATTATACCTTCATTCACAGTTTAACCGGAGGGAGAGCGAGGAGAGCAAGGAGAGCTGGAGATGCCCCCTCTTTAAGCATTCAGGCCGTGCTGCATATTGTTTGATATAATCAGTGTGGGCCCGAGGGTAACGCTAGCCAGCGCTGCACTCAAATACACAGCTCTCCCAAGGGTAATATACGTCTAAATAACACCGACATGATTTATGTGGATCCAACACATGCTGAGGGAGATATTACGTGTGAGAGAACATGACATATTTCCCTCAGCTCTTGGTTCAAGATGTTACAGTATGTGTTTTTGGGGGGTGGAAAGGTGTGTGTGTGTGTGTGTGTGTGTGTGTGTGTGTGTGTGTGTGTGTGTGTGTGTGTGTGTGTGTGTGTGTGTGTGTGTGTGTGTGTGTGTGTGTGTGTGTGTGTGTTGGCATCTAGATCAGAGGATTGTACCTATGGGTGTATTTGATGTGCATGGATGAGAATCACAAAGCTGGTCCACCTTGCTATGCTTCACCTGAAATGCATATTTCTTCCCACCGTGGCCCTGCTATCACAATGTGGACAGACACAGGGAGTATACAGTGCAACAGCTGAGCACACACGCTCTATTCATTTCCATAGTTTGCTTAGGATTCAAGTAGCCTTGGAGTGGTAAAGGTTCCTCTTGCCTGGGTCTAGATAAGACTTTACATATGAATGGAACAAGTCGGGTGTCTCAAGTTTGAAAAACAATGGACTTATTCCTCGATAGCACCAGATCCCTCTTCAGACAATAATCAGTTTGGTTTTGAATGTGGGCTTACGTTTTGAATAATGTTGGGGGCCCACTAACCCATTCTAGTGTGTTGAGCTGTGGGTTGAGTGTTTGGTGGAGAGGGACAGGTGGAGGAGGTGATAGGCAACGTGTACGGTGTACTATTCGATACTGTGTGTGTGTGTGTGTGTGTGTGTGTGTGTGTGTGTGTGTGTGTGTGTGTGTGTGTGTGTGTGTGTGTGTGTGTGTGTGTGTGTGTGTGTGTGTGTGTGTGTGTGTGTGTGTGTGTGTGTGTGTGAAGCAGAGCGACATCCTATCAGACAGAACACTTCAAATGCAGCTTTGAATAAAAAGGAAGAAGATAGAGGAGAGAAGAGTTGGCTATGGGTACTACAATATTTGACAAAAAGGACTGATTTCAGTTCTGACCTCAATGAAATTAGACCAGCATGAATTGGCTTCCACTGTACCCCGGCATATTATTAGTTAAAACTAACAGTAATTAATACTATTCAAATATTTCCCATGTGTTTCCAGTCAGGTAGCTAGCATATACACTCTTAGAAAGACAGGTGCCCTGTAGAACCTAAAAGGGTTATTCGGCTGTCCCCATAGGAGAACCCGTTGAATAACTATTTTTGGTACCAGGTAGAACCCTTTTGGTTCCAGGTGGAACCCTTATGAACCCAAAATAGTTCTACATGGAACCAAAAAGGGTTCTCCTATAGGGACAGTCTAAGAGTGTATAATCATGCATAAAGTTAACAACATATGAATGAATCTATTCAAATGAACTTGTGAATATACGTATTTACTGATTTATTCACTTCATGCATGCAGGCCTGCTGAGCCCAGGTAAGATTATGTAGTTGTTGGTGTAAAACGTGTCATTGGAAGCCTGAGTGTAGGCTGGCCACCAGTACAGTATTCAGTATTCTGGAGCAATCAGTATTTCTGAGCATACAGTCAGAGAAGAGAGGAGGGAGGGGAGAGAAGCCCCTATCACTCCCCTCTGCTAATTAAAACTAACGTCTCCGGGTGCTGCAAGGATTCAGACAGAAGTGGAGCCAGGCGGCTGTGTTTGTGTTGGTGGTTCGCCTTCGTTATGATCCCCATCCATTCTCTTTAGGAATCTCCTCAGTATCGACTCCATCGCTCCAAACGTCCAGTATGCAATCCAGTATGCAATCCAGTATGCAATCCAGTATGCAATCCAGTATGCAATCCAGTATGCAATCCAGTATGCAATCCAAGAAAAGGGGCGATCTAAATGCAAATGACATGACATGATCTATTATACTGGTGTGATGGAACTATAATATAGATAGGCAGCCGGAAGACATTTTTTAATGACAGAATCTCAATATTAGCTGACGGTCAATAGGCCTTATTACTCTCTAGCTGTAGGCCTGCTGTTGGAGAGTACTTCGACTCTCTCTCTCTCTCTCTCTCTCTCTCTCTCTCTCTCTCTCTCTCTCTCTCTTCTCTCTCTCTCTCTCTCTCTCTCTCTCTCTCTCTCTCTCTCTCTGTCAATATTAACCCATTCAGTGGCCTTAAAGCTCATAATATATTGAGATTGAGAGAGAGATGCTGAGAGAGAGAGGGGGAGAGAGAGGAAGAGACAGTGAGAGAGGCAGAGGGAGGAGAGAGAGAGAGAGAGAGGAAGAGACAGTGAGAGAGGCAAAGGGAGAGAGAGAGAGAGAGAGAGAGAGAGAGAGAGAGTGGGAGAGAGAGGCAGAGAGGGGGGCAGAGGGAAAGGGAAAGGGAGAGGCAGAGGGAGAGAGAGATGGTGAGAATATGTTTATCTTAGACCTACTCTGTTTCTTCAATTGCCTAGCTCTGAATTAATGTATTCTGTGGCATTTTACATATGGATGGAGCGAGAGAGCGTGAGAGAGAGAAAAGGCTGGGAGCGCCCAAGTTTATTCGAATATGTGACGTGTTGAATCACACTTGAATGAGCAGTCATTATGGCGATTGCTCGAATGGGGGCCTATTTAAACTTAACAATCCCTGTTGTCTGGCACTCCCTATATGCTGACAACTGTATTACACAGAATACTGAGCAACAATGTCAACCACCCTCCCACCGCAAAGGGTTACCAGGTGCAATTGACTAATCATAAAACATTGACAACTTAGACTCTCAGAACAGCCCAGGAATTAATAGTGTGTGTGTGTGTGTGTGTGTGTGTGTGTGTGTGTGTGTGTGTGTGTGTGTGTGTGTGTGTGTGTGTGTGTGTGTGTGTGTGTGTGTGTGTGTGTGTGTGTGTCCACGCGCACACATGTGTGTATTCATACCCCTTGACTTACTCCACATTTGGTTGTGTTCCAACCTGAATCCCCCCCCAAATCAAACCCATCTACACACAATACCCCCTAATGACAAAGTGAAAACATGTTTTTGGAAATGTTTGCATATTTATTGAAAATGAAATACAGAAATTTCATTTTCAATGATGGACGATGGAGCAGCACCTGAGGAGGGGCGCTCTATGGAGGCAGAGAGGCCACCAGAGGTAGGGCAGAGGGAAGATGGTAGTGCACAGGGAGGCGAGTTACAAGTGGATCGGGAATTCAGTGAGGCCTTTGGGAAGAAGGGTTTACTTTTTGTGCACTTAAACATCCAAGATTGATGAGATACGCCTGTTGGTTTGCAAATCAGAGGTGGGTGTCTTATGTTTTACTGAGATGTGGTTGGATTCATCTGTTTGTGATTGAGATAGGCACTTTCTCTGTTGTCAGGAAGGATCGGAATCAGAACGGTGGGGGAATATGTGCGTTTGTGAGATCGGACATTGCTTTTAACATCAGATCGGATTTAAGCGTTGATCTGGAGATTGTCTGGCTGGATATCTGCCTTCCCAAAACCAAGCTGAATTGGTTGGGGGTGTGTCAGAATGTATTCTATGAAGGTCTCAAAATTGTGTTGTCAAACTGTAATGATTTCCTGGTGAAGGAAGTCATTTTGTTCGGGAATTTCAATACTGATGTCTGCAAAAAGGATATCTCAACCCACAATGAATTCATGCACTTCTGTAGATCACTTGCTCTGACCTAAATGATAAAACAACCCATCGGGGTATGTAAAACAGTGCAAAGTACGATTGACTTAATATTGGTGTCTGATAAATCCAAAATACCGCAGAGTGGATTAATAGTATATAGAATCAGTGATAATTTTATTACATTTTGCACAAGTAGGGATTTTTAAATATATATTTAAGTGTAACCAAAACCGTCAGAGGACTTCAAAAATACTGTGTTGAAATGTTTAGGGAGCAAGTGGATAAAATTGACTGGTCACCTGTATTGGATAGTGTAAGGGTAGACAGTGCCTGGGAATCCTTTAAATGTAGATTCCTGTAGATTCCTTAAATGTAGATTCCTTGGTGTGGTCAATGTGATGGCTCCCAGGGTAAAGCAGAGCTCTAGCCCTTGGTTTAATCATTCGACATTCTAGAATGTATCTACTTTGATGAGAAAATCATTGAGAACAAAAATGACCGTTAAAAAAGCTTTGGAAATCATTTAAGTTCTAGAACTCAGCTGAATCTGGTAATGAATGGTGTGGCTGTTGAACAGGTTGAGGAGACTAAATTACTTGACGTTACTTTAGATTGTAAACTGTCATGGTCAAAACATACAGATTCAATGGTTGTAAAGATGGGGAGAGGTCTGGCTGTAATAAAGAGATGCTCTGCTTTTTTGACACCACACTCCAAAAAGCAAGTCCTGCAGACTCTAGTTTTGTCTAATCTTGATTATTGCCCAGTCATGTGGTTCAGTGCTGCAAGGAAAGACCTAGTTAAGCTGCAGCTGGCCCAGAACAGAGCAGCACATTTGGCTCTTCATTGTAATCAGAGAGCTGATATAAATACTATGCATCATGCCAGTCTCTCTTGGCTAAGAGTTGAAGAGAGACTGACTGTATCACTTTTTCTTTTTATAAGAAACATTCATGTGTTGAAAATCCCAAATTGATTGCATAGTCAACTTACACACAGACATTCCACCAGGGGTCTTTTCACAGTCCCCAAATCCAGAACAAATTCAAGAAAGCGTACAGTATTATATAGAGCCCTAATCGCATGGCACTTCCTTCCATCTCATATGGCTCAAATAAAAGCAAACGTGGTTTCAGAAAACAGGTAAAGCAACACCTCGCGGCACAACTCCTCTCCCCTATTTGACCTAGATAGATTGTGAGTAGGCATTGATATGTAGGCTACGTGTGCCTTTTAAAAAATGTTTTATGTAGTTCTGTCCTTGAGCTGTTCTTGTCTATTGATGTTCTGTATTATGTCATTCTGTATTATGTTTCATGTTTTGTGTGGACCCCAGGAAGAGTAGCTTCTGCTTTTGCAACAGCTAATGGAAATCCTAATGAAATACATAAATCCCAAAATACCTGAAGATCACTGACGTCATGAGTTGACCTCGTATTTTTCAGTTCCCAGCTGTCTTGAAAGCACCATATGTCGGTCGAGTGAACTATTCCTTCACCTCATTCCAACACAGCTTTGGTCTGGCAGACGGTAACATGACAACCAGAATGTCAACAAACATGGCACCACACATAGCTGTCAAATAGCTTAGCATTAGCTTATTATAATCAGTACAACTTTCAACAAATATTTTACACACATCATATGTGTCGATTACAATCTATACAAGAATCGGAATGCATGATTTGTCACCAGTACCTGAACCTGTGAATGAATGAATACATACATACATAAATACATACATACATACATACATACATACATACACACACACACACACACACACACACACACACACACACACACACACACACACACACACACACACACACACACACACACACACACACACACACATACACACATACACACATACATACACATACATACACACATACATACACACATACACACATACATACATACATACATACATACATACATACATACATACATACATACATACATACATACATACATACATACATGCATACATACATACATACATACATACATACATACATACATACATACATACATACATACATACATACATACATACATACATACATACATACATACATACACTATATGCTACAGAGAAACGGCAACACGATATACAGAAAATAAGGCACTTATTCTTGTTGAAGAGGGAAGTTTGTCAAAGAATGTGTTTATTTATATTTAAAAAAAACACTATAAGAACTGATTTACAATAACAACATCTTAGAATGAAAACATCGCAAATGTGCAAACTAGAAAATGTAAGAAAAATTGAAATGTACAAAATAGAAAATAAAATAAGAACATGCTATACAACATGATATAAAACATATACAAGACTGAGGTTGCAGTGAGAAAGACATCAATGAGAATGCATCTTCTCCACAGAGTCCAAAGGAAATGTAGAAGAATAGGGGGGAAATTAAAGGCAATAAGTTAATAAGATGGTTTATTGCAGGCAGGTCCTCAGAATTTGCAGCAGAAGCCACAACCCTTGTTGTGACAGCAGTTGCAGCACCAACGGCACAGGGAGAGGTGGCTCTGACGCTTGAACCTGAAATGCTCCTGTATCCCGGCCAAGAAATGAATATGAAAAAAAGAGGGAAAAGGCACATGGTAAGTATTTTTGTCCAAGTCTCCACTTCACAACCACAGCACAGTTCGCCCCGAAGCCCTCTCTAACGGCTCACAATCAAATGATAACAGGTAGCACAAGTAGGTCAATTCAATTCCGCGGGGCAAACGCAACCACTTCGATTTTAATTTGCTAAAGGTAATTAGCTTAATTCATTTATTCAATTGAACGTACCGACGGACGCATGGACTCGCCGCCTGGCTGTTGATGTTCCCAAACTGGACTGTCAATGCTTCCAACCTCCTCCGTTAGCACCTGCAAAGACATTAGGCACAAATGAGTCATTACCAACCTCTAAAATCGATGCAGACATTTTTGAAGTGGGTTGGTGTTATAAAATGAGACATACCTCGGAGAAAGGAACAGCGTTGCTTTCAAGGATGAACATACATGAAAGGACGAGTACCACTGCAACTGCAACACTGAAGGCCTTCATTCTCGGTTTTGCTAGGAAGTTTATAGCCAATTTAAAAATCTGGTTGAAATCAGTTGGAATTGATATGACAGCCTATGAAGAAAATCAGAACTCTTACATTTTCCCATAAAGAGACGCTCTCCAACGCACAATTTTACATGCAATAGATGAGCCCCAAGTTAGTTGATTGTCTTTTTGGTGTCCGTGGTTGAGGGACTTCTCTGTCTTGTGTCGAGACTGCGGTACACCGGTATTCATACAGACTTTGGCCACTGTTTTTCAAACCTGCCACTTGACCCGATTTCCTCTAGGTAACACAGCCACAAATTCAAAACAGCTCACCCATTTTGACAATGGATTCCACACCGATGGGAGAAAATCAATTGACAAATATCACAGCCAATCACACCACTGGAAGTAATACTTTGAAACGCTATAAATTCCTCTATTACTGCAGATATATTATTGACATTTTCAGTATAGTACAATGCAAAAAAGACAAACAAATCCTATGCGTGGCACCTTTCATTCAGTTGTTTCAAGTGTTATTAGTAATACAAGAATATGATAGTATTATGTGGCAGGTATTATGTAGTGTTCATCAGACCTAATGAAAGAGAAAATATTTTAAAAGGTCTAGATAGGCTATATAATAGTGATTCACGCATTCATTGTTAGCCAAATGTATTTTTGAAGTTGACTAGACTAATTTGAATGTGTAGGCAGCTGAAATGTCCAGTGTAACTCAGTTGGTAGCGCATGTTGCTTGCAACGCCAGAGTTGTGGGTTTGATTTCCAAGGGGGACCAATACAAGAAAAAAAAATAACAAATGAGGTTAATACACTTACAGTAAGTTGCTCTGGATAAGAGTGCACCTTTAAAAATAAAAAAAAGTACAATGATGCATTTAATGATATGCTGCTATATCACAGTTCAGAAACACAAAATTATACTGTGAAAATTGTAAGCCTCTGAATGCATAATTTGCATCCTCAAAGCAGTCTGTGATAAGTGGTTAATAATAGCCTAATAACAATGAATTGCATGTGCTCTCTAGGGCTCAACTTGTTTGACACTATACTATTCCATTTGAATCCATTCAATAATGATTTAATTGGCTGTGCCCAACTTGTCCCTGTAAGTGAAATAACATGTTGTGTGGAACCCTGAGCCCATCTGTCTTGTATATAGAGAACCTTTCGCCATCGCTTGTTGACTTTGGGTGACCGGAACTTCATTGTCAACAAATATAACCACAAATGACTACTCATTGGAATCCACCCAGCTAGCTTAATTTGTTAAGCAAGTGGGGGTGAGGGAGGAAGTTTCTGCTATGACACCAGTTGCCAGCACTATCTTTGTGAACCTTCTGGTCAAACAGAGCTCGGCTCCAGTGGGGCGGACACAGAGACACAGTCACCTAGACAGACGCCAGTCCACCACCCGCTCCTCCTGGGACGGGACATTGGCCCCATGTTTCCCCCCTCTGTCATCCTAACTACCTCTGTCTCCCCCCTCTCTCTCTCACCACCTCACATGCACTTTATTTGTCTGGGCACTTGACACAGAATGTCCCAAAAATTAAGTTAAGAAAAATATTTACTACTGAAATAGCCAACCCCCCCCAAAAAAAATATTCTGTTTTCTTCCGACCCCCCACCTTCTCCAGACCAGCCTGTCGTCTTACATGATTTCTGTTGCTAATTTGTTCATGTAGAACTGGGTTACTATCAGCTCATTATTGAGAACAACTCTGTCCAACTCGTCCCCTATTTGCTGTGACATTCTCTGCCTCATGGGGCAGTGTGGAGCACTGACTGTTTTAGTAGACTGTACTAACTAGTCAGACCTAGTTCATACAGTAGAGGATTTTCAAAGTGCACATACTAATGCCAATTCCAGTCCCATTTTTCTAAGAGTAATATGGACTACACTGAGTGTACAAAACAATTAAGAACACCTTCCTAATATTGAGTTACTAATTGTCTGGGCATGAACTCTACAAGGTGTCGAAAGCGTTTCACAGGAATGTTGGCCTATGTTGACTCTAATGCTTCCCACAATTGTGTCAAGTTGGCTGGATGACCTTTGGGTGGTGGACCATTCTTGATACACACGTGAAACTGTTGACGTTGAAAATTCCAGCAGCGGTGCAGTTCTTGACACAAACCAGTGTGCCTGGCAGCTATTACCACACCTCGTTCAAAGGTATTTAAATCTTTTATCTTTCCCATTCACCCTCTGAATGGCAGACATTCAGAATCCATGTCTCAATTGTCTCATGGCTTAAAAAACAAACATTTGACCTGTGTCCTCCGCGTCATCTACACTGATTGAAATGGGTTTAACAAGTGAAATCAATAAGGGATCCTAGCTTTCACCGGGACTCACCTGGTCAGTCTATGTCATGGAATGTGTGCCATTCAGAGTGGTTAAATATCCCTATTTTGACATACAGTCCCTTCAGAAAGTTTCTCATACTTGTTCCAAATGGTGTTGTGTTACTGCCTGAATTCAAAATGGATTAAAAATATTGTTTTCACTCACCGATCTACACACAATACCCCATAATGACAAAGTGAAAACATGTTTTTAGAAATATTTGCACATTTATTGAAAATTAAATACAGACATATCTCATTTGCATAAGTATTCACACCCTTGAGTCAGTATTCTTTGTAGAAGCACCTTTGACAGCGATTACAGCTGTGAGTCTTTCTGGGTAAGTCCCTAAGAGCTTTCCACACCTGGATTGTGCAGCATTTGCCCATTATTATTTTCAAAATTCTTCGAGCTCTGTCAAATTGTTTGTTGATCATTGCAAGACAACCATTTTCAGGTTTTGCCATAGATTTTCAAGTAGATTTAAGTCAAACTGTAACTCGGCCACTCAGGAACATTCACTGTCTTCTTGGTAAGCAACACCTGTGTAGATTTGGCCTTGTGTTTTAGGTTATTGTCCTGGTGAAATAATTCATTCCCCAGTGTCTGGTGGAAAGGAGACTGAACCAGGGTTTCCTCTTGGATTTTACCTGTGCTTAGCTCCATTCCGCTTTTTTATCCTGAAAAATTCCCCAGTCATTAATGATTACAAGCATACCCATAACATGATGCAGCCACCAATATGCTTGAAATTATGGAGAGTGGTACTGAGTAATGTGTTGTATTGGATTTGCGCCAAACATAACACTTTGTATTCAGAACAAAAAGTGAATTGCTTTGCCACATTTTTTGCAGTATTACTTTTGTGCCTTGTTGCAAACAGGATGCATGTTTTGGAATATTTTTATTCTGTACAGGCTTCCTACTTTTCCCTCTGTCAATTAGGTTAGTATTGTGGAAATACTACAATGTATTTCTACTATCACAGCCATTAAACTTAACTGTTTTAAAGTCAAATCGCTGAGCTGTTTCCATCCTATCTTTGTAGTGACTGAGTGTTTTGACACACCATCCAGAGTCTAATTAATAACTTCAACATGCTCAAAGGGATATTCAATGTGTGCTTTTTTTACCCATCAACCAATAGGTGCCCTTCTTTGCTAGGCACTGGAAAACCTCCCTGGTCTTTATGGTTGAATCTGTGCTTGAAATTCACTGCTCGACTGAGGGACCTTACAGCTAATTGTATGTGTGGGGTACTGAAATTAGGTAGTCAATCAAAAATCATGTTTATTAACCCATAACAGTCTAAGCCCTTTCGAAACTATATGGAATTGTTTTAAGAAGGTCATGAAAAGAATCATTTGGCTATTTTATTTGAAGACTCCTTGAAGTATCCCAAAACATATAAAAAACTATTTTCTGGAAGGAAGTGTTGTGCCGTATTGTTATTAGCCCATACAATCACAATGAATAACAGATATACTACATGGAACAACAGATAGTCCCGAAAAATACATCGAAAGGAAGTTGGTTCTGAAGTGTCTGTCCTATATCAGAGAGATATAAGAAAAATCAGGAAGCATATATATACAGTTGAAGTCAAAAGTTTACATACACCTTAGCCAAATACATTTAAACTCAGTTTTTCACAATTCCTGGCATTTAATCCTAGTAAAAATGCCCTGTCTTAGGTCAGTTAGGATCACCACTTTATTATAAGAATGTGAAATGTCAGAATAATAGTAGAGAGAATGATTAATTTCAGCTTTTATTTCTATCATCACATTCCCAGTGGGTTAGAAGTTTACATACATTCAATTAGTATTTGGTAGCATTGCCTTTAAATTGTTCAACTTGGGTCAAGCATTTTGGGTACTCATTTTGGGTAGCCTTCACAATAAGTTGGGTGAATGTTGGCCCATTCCTCCTGACAGAGCTGGTGTAACTGAGTCAGGTTTATAGGCCTCCTTGCTCGCCCACGCTTTTTCAGTTCTGCCCACAAATGTTGGAAGACCCATTTGCGACCAAGATTTAACTGATTTCTTGAGATGTTGATTTCTTCATAATATCCCCATAATTTTCCTACCTCATGATGCCATCTATTTTGTGAAGTCCACCAGTCCCTCCTGCAGCAAAGCACCCCCACAACATGATGCTGCCACCCCCGTACTTCACGGTTGGGATGGTGTTCTTCGGCTTGCAAGCCTCCCCTTTTTCCTCCAAACACAACAATGTTCATTATGGCCAAACAGTTCTATTTTTGTTTCATCAGACCAGAGGACATTTCTCCAAAAAGTGTGATCTTTGTCCCCATGTGCAGTTGCAAACCGTAGTCTGGCTTTTTTATGTCAGTTTTGGAGCAGTGGCTTCTTCCTTGCTGAGCGGCCTTTCAGGTTATGTCGATATATAGAACTTTTACTGTGGATATAGATATTTTTGTACCTATTTCCTCCAGCATCTTCATAAGGTCCTTTGCTGTTGTTCTGGGATTGATTTGCACTTTTCGCACCAAAGTACATTAATCTCTAGGAGACAGAATGCGTCTCCTTCCTGAGTGGTATGACGGCTGCATAGTCCCATGGTGTTTATACTTGCGTACTATTGTTTGTACAGATGAACGTGGTACCTTCAGGCATTTGGAAATTGCTCCCAAGAATGAACCAGACTTGTGGAGGTCTACAATTTTTTCTGAGGTCTTGGCTGATTTCTTTTGATTTTCCCATGATGTCAAGCAAAGAGGCACTGAGTTTGAAGGTAGGCCTTGAAATACATCCACAGGTACACCTCCAATTGACAAATGATGTTAATTAGCCCATCAGAAGCTTATAAAGCCATGACATCATTTTCTGGAATTTTCCAAGCCGTTTAAAGGCATAGTCAACTTAGTGTATGTAAACTTCTGACCCACTGGAATTGTGATACAGTGAATTATAAGTTAAATAATCTGTCTGTAAACAATTGTTGGAAAAACTACTTGTGTCATGTACAAAGTAGATGTCCTAAACAACTTGCCAAACTATAGTTTGTTTAGAACAAATTTGTGTAGTGGTTGAAAAACAAGTTTTATTGACTCCACCCTAAGTGTATGTAAACTTCTGACTTCAACTGTCTATTTTTTTTACATGTATTTAATCCCTTATTTTTGCCACTAAACAGTCTCCATATATGTAGTATTTCTGGTACCTGGGGACCTTCAGACAAGTCATGTGAAGCCTGTGGGCATCCTCACCTTTCCATAGAGGTCATATTAGCCCAAACGGTTCAGACACTACAGACAGAAGTTAGCAGATTGGCTGTACCGATTTCAGACGAGTCCCAAGACACTTGTGGGGGTTGTAGGGCAAAATTGAGAACACCATTGTTTTCGTGAGACTCTCATCTTTCCATAGATGGGTCTTAATAGTTTGAAGGCTAAACCTTTCGCTACAAAGGACTTGGTAAGAAGACCAATTTTTGGGATGTCTCAAACACTGCTGTAGCTCTGTCACCTTTTACCACAGATACGGAAGTGTGAAATCGGCAGATTTAGTGGATTTAAAAAAATGTATTTCACCTTTATTTAACCAGGTAGGCTAGTTGAGAACAAGTTCTCATTTACAACTGCAACCTGGCCAAGATAAAGCACAGCAGTTCGACACATACAACAACACAGAGTTACACATGGAATAAACAAACATACAATAATACAGTAGAAAAAAAAAAGTCTATATACAGTGTGTGCAAATGAGGTGAGATAGGGGAGGTAAGGCAATAAATTGGCCATGGTGGTGATGTAATTACAATATAGCAATTAAACACTGGAATGGTAGATGTGCAGAAGATAAATGTGCAAGTAGAGATACTGGGGTGCAAAGGAGCAAGATAAATAAATAAATACACTATGGGGATGGGGTAGTTGGATGGGCTGTTTACAGATGGGCTATGTACAGGTGCAGTGATCTGTGAGATGCTCTGACAGCTGGTGCTTAAAGCTAGTGAGGGAGATATGAGCCTCCAGCTTCAGTGATTTTGGCAGTTCGTTCCAGTCATTGGCAGCAGAGAACTGGAAGGAAAGGTGGCCAAAGGAGGAATTGACTTTGGGGGTGACCAGTGAGGCATACCTGCTGGAGCGCGTGCTACGGGTGGGTGCTGCTATGGTGACCAGTGAGCTGAGATAAGGTGGGGCTTTACCTAGCAGAGACTTGAAGCGAGGGCCAGCTAACGAGAGCATACAGGTCGCAGTGGTGGGTGATATATGGGGCTTGGGTGACAAAACGGATGACACAGTGATAGACTGCATCCAATTTGTTGAGTAGAGTGTTGGAGGCTATTTTATAAATGACATCGCCGAAGTCAAGGATCGGTAGGATGGTCAGTTTTACGAGGGTATGTTTGGCAGCATAGTGAAGGATGCTTTGTTGCAAAATAGGAAGCCGATTCTAGATTTAATTTTGGATTGGAGATGCTTAATGTGAGTCTGGAAGGAGAGTTTACAGTCTAGCCAGACACCTAGGTATTTGTAGTTGTTCACGTACTCTAAGTCAGAGCCGTCCAGAGTAGTGATGCTAGACAGGCGTGCAGATGCAGGCAGTGATCGGTTGAAGAGCATGCATTTAGTTTAACTTGTATTTAAGAGCAGTTGGAGGATACGGAAGGAGAGTTGTATGGCATTGAAGCTCGTCTGGAGGGTTGTTAACACAGTGTCCAAAGAAGGGCCAGAAGTATACAGAATGGTGTCGTCTGCGTAAAGGTGGATCAGAGACTCACCAGCAGCAAGAGAGACATCATTGATGTGTACAGAGAAGAGAGTCTTGAGATGCATCCAAAAAAACAGATATCTTTAGCTTAAACTGACAGATTCTTATGGGGATGTTTTTAACACTATTATTGCACACAGAGTGAGTCCATGCAACTTATTATGTGACTTGTTAAGCACATTTTTACTACTGCATTTATTTAGGATTGCCATAATAAAGGGGTTGAATACTTATTACCTTAAGACGTTTCAGCTTTTTGTTTTTTTTATCAATCCGTAAAAATGTCTAAAAACATTATTCCACTTTGACATTATGGGGTATTTTGTAGGCCAGTGACACAAAATTTCAACTTAATCCATTTTAAATGCGAGCTGTAACACAACAAATGTGGAAAAGGTCAAGTGGTGAAGGCACTGTAGA
This sequence comes from Oncorhynchus masou masou, assembly GCF_036934945.1. Classification (NCBI taxonomy): domain Eukaryota; kingdom Metazoa; phylum Chordata; class Actinopteri; order Salmoniformes; family Salmonidae; genus Oncorhynchus; species Oncorhynchus masou. The sequence goes on from NC_088240.1 coordinate 60,293,394, forward strand.
CTCCATTCCCAGACCTCAGGGCAAAAACTACTATGTGGCTAATTTGAATAAGCCTCTGGCTGTCAGGCCCGAACATTTGGCCACAGGAAACACATCTATAACACATTCATCATTCATAAACAACCGCGTTTGTTATTCAAATAATGTGTTTTATTTTTTTTAAGTGTCACAATAAGAAGTGATTTTATAAATCATTATCGTAGTTACAAAAACAACATCTCAGAAAGAAAACATTGCAACATGTACAAACTAGAAAATGTACCAAAAAAAATGTACTAAATGTACATAATAGAAATTATTATTTCAATTAGCTGTCTTTTTCCTGTGTCACTAGGCTATACAACATGATACAAAACATTTATGTACAAGACTGAGGTTGCAGTGAGAAAGACATCAATGAGATTGCATCTTCTCCACAGAGTCCAAAGGAAATGTAGAAGAATAGGGGGGAAATTAAAGGCAATAAGTTAATAAGATGGTTTATTGCAGGCAGGTCCTCAGAATTTGCAGCAGAAGCCACAACCCTTGTTGTGACAGCAGTTGCAGCACCAACGGCACAGGGAGAGGTGGCTCTGACGCTTGAACCTGAAATGCTCCTGTATCCCGGCCAAGAAATGAATATGAAAAAAAGAGGGAAAAGGCACATGGTAAGTATTTTTGTCCAAGTCTCCACTTCACAACCACAGCACAGTTCGCCCTAAAGCCCTCTCTAACGGCTCACGATCAAATGGTTAACAGCTAGCGCTACTGGTCTAATTCTATTCCGATGGTGAAACGCAACCACTTAGATGTTAATTTGCTAAAGGTAATTAGCTTAATTCATTCATTCAATTGAACGTACCGGCAGACGCATGGACTCGCCGCCCGGCTGTTGATGTTCCCCAACTGGACTGTCAATGCTTCCAACCTCCTCCGTTAGCACCTGCAAAGACATGAGGCACAAATGAGTCATGACCAACCTCTAAAATTGATGCACACATTTTTGTTGTGGGTTGGTATTGGAGAATGAGACATACCTCGGAGAAAGGAACAGCGGTGCTTTCAATGATGAACATACATGCAAGGACGAGTACCACTGCAACTGCAACACTGAAGGCCTTCATTCTCGGTTTTGTTAGGAAGTTTATAGCCTATTTAAAAGTCTGGTTGAAATCAGTTGAAATTGAAGTGACAGTTTATGAAGAAGATCAGAACTCTTCGATTTTCCCAAAAAAGCGCACAATTTTCAATGCACTAAGTCCAAAATTGATTGATTGTTCTTTTGGTGTCAGCGGATGAGGGACTGCGGTGCACTGGTATTTATACACACCACTATTGTGCAATCCCCCCCCCCCCTCCTCCTCCTCCTCCTCCTCCTCCTTTGGACAATGGGGCGCAATCCCGTCACATATTACCTAATCCCTTTTCCCGCTTTCAAAAATGGAATTTGTACGTCTAGGCCTTTAGGTCTACATAGTGACATTTTATAGTTTTTTTGTCATTCCTTTAGGGTGGATAACTGAAAATTGCCATAGTTTAATAGCACAGACTATTAATTAAACATTTAAGCAGGCCTACTTCTTAAAAAAAGAAAGTGATAATTTATTTTCTCAGTAGAAATCTGAAAGAATTGTGGAAATTACCCAACAGCAGGAGTCATGGACGAACAGTTACTGGAAGTGCATGGCTGGCTGCACAGCCCTTTGTCTGACCTGGGAAATCCCTCCAGATGAGGGAGTGAGCCATTACAGTATCCATTCCTCTGTCTAAAGGACGTAATTATAACCCTTCCAATGGAGTAATTAGCCCTCCTTTTGCCACGCTTTCATTTGACGTATAATGTGGTGTAATGTGAGGAACCTGCAGTCTAACAGAATAAAAATTCATTTGAAAGAAGAGGAGCAGTAAAACAGTAGAAAGGAAAAGAGAGGTGCAAATAGAGCATTCAGGGTGTTTCACGTTTTATTAGAAAAATTACAATATGACAATAATATGTGACACCCATTCTGTCGTGTTTATCAGACCTAATAAAAAATACAATATTTCAAAAGGTCAGGTAGACTATATAATAATAGCGATTCACACTTCAATTGTTTCATAAATGAATTTTTGAAGTTTAATTTAATTTGTATTTTTTATGTGTAGGCTATTACAATGGCACATTTAATATCCTGCTATGCTGCTACGCTGAGTGAACAAAACATTATGAACACCTTCCCAATTCATCTGGGAATGGACTCTAAACAAGATGTCGAAAGCGTTTCCACAGAGATCCTGGCCCATGTTGACTCCAATACTTCCCACAGTTGTGTCAAGTTGGCTGGATGTCGTTTGGGTGTTAAACCATTCTTGATACACACAGGAAACTGTTGAACATGAAAAACCGAGCATCATTGCAGTCCTTGAGACAAACCGGTGTGCCTGTCACCTATTACCATACCCCGTTCAAATTAACTTTTTTGTCTTGCTCATTCACCTTCTGAATGGCACACATTCACAATTCATATCTCAATTGTTTTAAAGTTTAATAATCCTGCTTTAATCTGTCTCCTCCCTTTCATCTACACTGATTGAAGTTTATTTAACAAGTGGTGACATCAAGAAGGGATCATAGCTTTGGAAATAGCAGGTGTTCTTAATGTTTTGTACACTCAGTGTATATCACATTTCATGCACACAAAATTGTACTGTAAATTGTAAGCCTCTGAATGGATCATTTGCATCTACAAAGAGTCTGTGATGAGTTGATAAGTGATTAATAGCCTAATAATAATTAATTGGATGTTCACTCAAGGACTGATGGATATTAAATCATTATAATATTACATTTTAATTCTTTCACAAAGTATTTTATTGGCTGTGCCCAACTTGTCTCTTTAAAGGGATACTTCAGGAGTTTTACAATGGTATCCAAAATGGTATCCACAAGTTAATCTGACTCTGGGGAAGTATATAAAGGACCTTATTGCCAAAATCCCAAAGTATTAAGGGAAATAACATGTTGTGGGGAACCTTGGGTCAGTCTGTCCTGTATATAGATAACTCTTTGCCATCGTTTGTTGACTTTGGGTGACCGGAACATCAGTGTCAACAAATATAACCACAAATGACTACTCATTGGAATCCAACCAGCTAGCTTAATTTGTTGAGTAGTAGTGAAAGCGGTGGAAAGGTAGGAGGTTTTTGCCAGTGTCACCAGTTGCCAGCACTATCTTTGTGAATCTTCTGGTCAAACAGAACTCAGCTTCAGTGGGGCGGACACAGAGACACAGTCAGCTAGACAGGCGCCAGTCCACCACCCGCTCCTCCTGGGCTGGGGCGTTGGCATTGTTTCCCCCCTCTGTCATCATAATTACCTTTGTCTCCCCCCTCCCCCGTCTCACCACCTCACATGCACTTTATTTGTTCTGGCACTTGACCCAAAATTTACCCAAATTAAGTTGAGAAAAATAATATTTACTACTGAAATTTCTTCAGACCCCCCACCTTCTCCAGACCAGCCAGAAAACCTGTCGTCTTGCGCGATTGCTGTGGCTAATTTGTTCGTGGAGAACTGGGACACTATTAGCTCATTATTGTGGGAAGAAAGTCAACAGTATGCTAGTGAACTCTAGTAGTGTTTAGTATTCAAAGACCCTACCTTGTACCTGACTATAGCAACTATGTTCAATTAGTTCTCCTTTTGCTGTGACATTATCTGCCTCACGGGGCAGTGTTGAGCCCTGACTATTTTAGTGAAATGCACGAGCAAGCCAGACACAGTTAGTACAGGGGTCAGGATTTTCCCAGTGCAGATACTGTACTACTGCCAATCTTCTTGGGAAATACCAGTCTCCTTTTAGCAGAGTAATATGGACCAAGTTAAATGTTCAATTTAGAAATGGACCATCTTGGTTCCCTTGTCTTGCAGGACCTACCAGAGAAAAACTGAAATATCCACATAAGCAATGCAGATAACTCGTCTTGTAGGTCCCCCTGAGCACATGACTTGTCCTTCTTGCCACTGATTGGCTGCTCAGTCTCTTGTTGTAAATAAGAAAAGATGTCTCCTGTAGTGCTTACTGTAGAGCCAGATGAAAGTCTGTGGAGAATAGTGGTACTGGGGGGAGTGTGAATCACTAAAGCTCTTCTGCCTTGCACTCTTGACAGGCTGAGTTCATGGACAATGACCGTTATTGAAATGCAATTTCTTAAGGTAGAGAACATCTCAGCACAAAAAGGAGGGACAGTCAGGCCAAGTTTTCTAACTCTTGAGTACAAAAGCGTATGGAGGGCTGTGGAATTTGTTGGAGTCAGCCATGCATGTTATTTACTAGCCTGCAACTCTGCATTGTAATTATAAAGACCTCCCGTTCAAATTCTCCTCGATGAACTGAGGACAGTTGTGCTGTGTAGTGCATACAAGAATAAAAATAGTAGAGGGAGCTAGTGAAAGAAAAGCGAATCTCAGGTATGATATGAAATGCACCCAGACCGTTTCAAACAAATAACCATATGAAGATTCATAGTTCTACTCATACACTATAGAATAACAAATATGTGACATAACTATTGTAATAACACTGCTATATTTTTTACAACATTACTACATGTATTACAATATTGCAATATGGAACCATTGTAGTTATATGCCTGGATGACATCCCACTGGGCACAAACGTCAGTTCAACGTCCAGTTTTGATTTACATTCATAACATGAAATCAACAAAAAAATGTCACCCTGTAATTGGATTGAGGTTAAAAGTTGAGTGGGAAAAAAAACTAAATTCCCTGACGTCGATGATGTTTTGCGAATACAATCAGTTTTCCACGGTGATTCAACATCCACACATTATAAAAAAAGGAAAAAGAAAGAAAGACATTTGTTTGGTAAAAACAGCAGGATATTATGTCAGCCTTGGCGACATACTGAATAACTACAAGAGTTAAATATCCCTATTTTGTCATATCTAATGAGACCATGTTGAATCTTAACATGGTACCTATGTTGACATTTTTAAGGCTTATTATATGAGTGCCCGATGTACCATAACTTAAGCCCTGTACGGCTGCTACTCTTTGAATAAGCCGGTTGTCTGCATCGGTCTGTTAGAGTACCATCCTAACAGTGGGGAAAGAAAGAGAAAGACTATGTCTCAATCTGAGGTACATGGGATCAGAGATCAACCACTTCAAACAGAACAGGGGGAACACAGGCGCCTGGCTGGCTGTGTGTGTTTGACTGGCGGCTGTCAGACTGGCCCGAGAGACATGCACAGAGAGAGGGAGGGAGGGAGGGGGGGCGTAGGGGAGGCGTGTGGACGTGGTGAGATCGTGTGGCAGAGAAGGGGGAAAAATGAGATGCATCAGTATTAATAAGGATCATGGTGATTTTGCAGCAGCATCTGTCCATCTCTGAGTGTTGACTGAAGGGCCTGTGCAAATTTAAATAAATACAGGGATTCATAGCTATGATGAATTTACTGATGATAAGGTATTGGGGTTACTTGTTAAAGTCATTGGATTGTTCATATGAAGATGTAAATAGAGAGAAAACAAGACAAATGTGAAACGTCTAACATTAAGTGACTTTTGCGCTAAATATGTCATTTATTTTATGTGCAGTACATCTGACTATGTAAATAATTGTATACTGACATGCTGTATGACTGATATGCTGTATGATAATTTATTCATAATTCACCAAATAATAATTAAGAATAGTCACCAAAAAAATTATACTTCGAAATTGTTCACGTTTTTTTCATCTTCTGGCACCAGTGGAAAAGGGAAAATGCAGCCGCCAGGAAAGATAAGGGAGAACCTGTTTGTTATCTGAGCTGAGGTCTTGATACTCTGTTTGTGGAGATGGAGGCCCTTTGGATGAAGATCCTGGTCATTCTGAGGTTAACTGTTACTGTGTTCTCTGAACCAGCTGGCGACAAAAGTCGCCTGTATATGAGCCAGGGATGGGGAACAGTTTCCTGTCCTCTGTGGCTTTTGTACGTGTCACGGAGGCACGCCTCTCTGCGAAGAGATACACTGTTATACGTTGTGCAACAACCCTTACACACCACCAGGACACTGCTGTGGAGAATGTAACCAAAGTCCTCAACAACGGCCAGTCAGAGGGGTTGGGTTAAATTTGGAAGACACATTTCAGTTGCGTTCAGAATGCATTCAGTTGTACAATTGACTAAGTATCCCCCTTTCATTCCCTGACCCAAGAGACTCTTGCTGGAACTGCATCTGCAATGAAGGCTCAGTGATTTGTGTGACACAGCTACTCATTCAAGGGTTTTTCTTTATTTTACTATTTTCTACATTGCAGAACAATAGTGAAGACATCAACACTATGAAATAACACATATGGAATCACGTAGTAACCAAAAAAGTGTTAAATTAATCAAAATTGAGTTTCTACAAAGTAGCCACCCTTTGCCTTGATGGCTTTGCACACTCTTGGCATTCTCTCAACCAGCTTTATGAGGAATGCTTTTCCAACAGTCTTGAAGGACCCCTTAAAGGTGTGTTTGGGTCATTGTCCTATTGAAAAACAAATGATAATCCCACTAAGAGCAAAGCAAATGGGATGGCATATCGCTGCAGAATGCAGTGGTAGCCATGCTAGTTAAGTGTGCCTTGAATTCTAAATGAATCACTGACAGTGTCACCAGTAAAGCACCCCCACACCATTACACCTCCTCCTCCCTGCTTCATGGTGGGAACCATACATACGGAGATCCTCCGTTCACCTACTCTGCGTCTCACAAAGACACAGCGGTTGCAGCCAAAAATATCAAATTTGGACTCATCAGACCAAAGGACAGATCTCCACCGGTTTAAAGTCCATTGCTGGTGTTTCTTGGCCCATCAAGTCTCTTCTTATTATTGGTGTCCTTTAGTAGTGGTTTCTTTGAGGCAATTCGACCATGAAGGCCTGATTCACACAGTCTCCTCTGAGCAGTTTACGTTGAGATGTGTCTGTTACTTGAACTCTGTGAAGCATTTATTTGGGCTGCAATTTCTGAGGCTGGTAACTCTAATGAACTTATCCTCTGCAGCAGCGGTAACTCTGGGTCTTCATTTCCTGTGGTGGTCCTCATGAGAGCCAGTTCCATCATAGTGCTTGATGGTTTTTGCGACTGCACTTGAAGAAACTTTCAAAGTTCTTGAAATGTTCCGTATAGACAAACCTTTATGCCTTAAAGTAATAATGGACTGTCATTTCTCTTTGTTTATTTGAGCGATTCTTGCAAAAAAATATGGATTTGGTCTTTTACCAAATAGGGCTATCTTCTGTATACCATCACTTCCTTGTCACAACACAACTGATTGTCTCATACGCATTAAGAAGGAAAGATATTCCACAAATTCACTTTTAACAACGCACACCTCTTAGTTGAAATGCATTCCAGGTGACTACCTCATGAAACTGGTTGAGAAAATGCCAAGAGTGCGCAAAGTCGTCATCAAGGCAAATGGTGGCTACATGTGCAATGGGAAGCGTCGGCTGGAGTGGAGTAAAAGCTTGCCGTAAAAGCACTCTTGGCATGATGAATTTACTGTGTTAAATGAGGCCTCACCTCCTGGTTACACTAGTGACCATATCCCCTGTGCTTCCCGCAAAGGCGAAGGTGTTGCTAACATTTACCATAGCAAATTTCAATTTACAAAAAAACTGACGTTTTTGTCTTTTGAGCTTCTAGTCATGAAATCTATGCAGCCTACTCAATCACTTTTTATAGCTACTGTTTACAGGCCTCCTGGGCCATATACAGCGTTCCTCACCGAGTTCCCTGAATTCCTATCGGACCTTGTAGTCATAGCAGATAATATTCACATTTTTTGGTGACTTTAATATTCACATGGAAAAGTCCACAGACCCACTCCAAAAGGCTTTCGGAGCCATCATCGACTCAGTGGGTTTTGTCCAACATGTCTCTGGACCTACTCACTGCCAGTCATACTCTGGACCTAGTTTGTCGCGTGGAATAAATGTTGTGGATCTTAATGTTTTTCCTCATAATCCTGGACTATCGGACCACCATTTTATTACATTTGCAATTGCAACATATAATCTGCTCAGACCCCAACCAAGGAGCATCAAAAGTCGTGCTATAAATTCTCAGACAACCCAAAGATTCCTTGATACCCTTCCAGACTCCCTCTGCCTACCCAAGGATGTCAGAGGACAAAAATCAGTTAACCACCTAACTGAGGAACTTAATTTAAACTTGCGCAATACCCTAGATACAGTTCAGTTGCACCCCTAAAAATGAAAAACATTTGTCATAAGAAACTAGCTCCCTGGTATACAGAAAATACCTGAGCTCTGAAGCAAGCTTCCAGAAAATTGGAATGGAAATGGCGCCACACTAAACTGGAAGTCTTCCGACTAGCTTGGAAAGACAGTACCGTGCAGAATCGAAGAGCCCTCACTGCTGTTCGATCATCCTAATAAATAAGAACAATCTGAAATTCCTTTTTGATACTGTCGCAAAGCTAACTAAAAAGCAGCATTCCCCAAGAGAGGATGGCTTTCACTTCAGCAGTAATAAATTCATGAACTTCTTTGAGGAAAAGATTATGATCATTAGAAAGCAAATTACAGACTCCTCTTTAAATCTGCGTATTCCTCCAAAGCTCAGTTGTCCTGAGTCTGCACAACTCTGCCAGGACCTAGGATCAAGGGAGACAGTCAAGTGTTTTAGTACTATATCTCTTTGCACAATGATGAAAATAATCATGGCCTCTAAACCCTCAAGCTGCATACTGGACCCTTTTCCAACTAAACTACTGAAAGAGCTGCTTCCTGTGCTTGGCCTGTGCTATGTTGAACATAATAAACGGCTCTCTATCCACCGGATGTGTACCAAACTCACTAAAAGTGGCAGTAATAAAGACTCTCTTGAAAAAGCCAAACATTGACCCAGAAAATATATAAAACTAATCGGCCTATATCGAATCTTCCATTCCTCTCAAAACTTTTAGAAAAAGCTGTTGCGCAGCAACTCACTGTCTTCCTGAAGACAAACAATGTATACGAAATGCTTCAGTCTGGTTTCAGACCCCATCAAAGCACTGAGACAGCACTTGTGAAGGTGGTAAATAACCTTTTAATGGTGTCAGACCGAGGCTCTGCATCTGACCTCGTGCTCCTAGACCAGAGGTGGGCAAACTTTTTGACTCGCGGGCCACAATGGGTTCTAAAATTTGACAGAGGGGCCGGGCCAGGAGCATTTGGAGGGAGTGTTTGGGCCGGATATACTAAAGCATTAAATGTAGTGTGTGCAAACCTCATAGCACAGTAAGAACACTACAACCCAATTTATTAACTGTCTTTCAAATGTGAAAAATAGCCCTTATCAGTTAATAAATTTGTCTCAAGGAATATGCAAGATATGGCATTTACATACTATTTCGGAGATACTGGGAGGAGGAAATGTAAATAGATTAAAATAACATACGCACTGTGATTTATCAAGATTGCGTCTGTTTTTAATAAGTTTCAATCGAAGGTGCAAAGTTAAAGAAATCAACATTTATTGAAAAATGGAATCACTTTCAACATTCAAAACATATTATTACACAACGAAATACTCAAGCTCAATAATATCTACTTGTGTTAAACTCCGCAAAATCATGGATGGATTGTCCTGACCGCGCGCTCTACAAACTCGCCACGGACGCCCTCGCCTTCACGCGCAAACAGTACACGTGTATCGTTGCCAAGCACACAGACATAGGCTGTATTAAATATCAGCTGAAAATTTAAATTAAGAGCGATGTGCGGCGTGTTAATTAATTTGAATGCCAGCAAATAACTTGCCTTGGTACTTGACTCTTGAATTGCAGTTTGTCGGTGAAAAAAGTTCTGTTGACTCTGTAAATTAGCTGCCAACCTCTGAGCAGTAGCCGCCCGTATTTGTGTTGACTGCTTGCTAGCATAGTTTGCATGCTTCGTGGCAAAGTGACGGCTGATATTGTACTCTTTGAAAACCGCAACAGCTTCTTGGCATATCAGACATACAGCCGTTGATCGGACTTCAGTGAAGAAGTATTTTGTTGTCCACTCCTTATTAAACACTCGGCATTCGCTGTCCACTTTCCTTCTCTTTGGTCCGCTCATTTTCACAGAAGGGCTTAATGGTGACGTGAAACGAAGTGAAAATTAAAGTAAAATAAAGAGAAATACGCGCCACTCCAACAACGGTCAATGTGTTTTGAGTGCGCCATCTATTGGGGAAACGTGGGCATTGCAGGGAAAGGGGAAAAAAGGAGGTTTTTACTATAATTTGGACAAGTTCGGCGGGCCGGATTAAAAAGCCTAACGGGCCGTATGTGGCCCGCGGGCCGTAGTTTGCCCATGTCTGTCCTAGACCTTAGTGCTGCTTTTGATACCATCGATCATCACATTCTTCTGGAGAGATTGGAAACCCAAATTGGTCAACACGGACAAGTTCTGGCCTGGTTTAGATCTTATCTGTTGGAAAGATATGTTTGTCTCTGTGAATGGTTTGTCCTCTGACAAATCAACTGTAAATGTTGGTGTTCCTCAAGGTTCCGTTTTAGGACCACTATTGTTTTCACTATATATTTTACCTCTTGGGGATGTCATTCGAAAACATAATGTTAACTTTCACTGCTATGCGGAAGACACACAGCTGTACATTTCAATGAAACACAGCAAAGCCCCAAAATTGCCCTTGCTAGAAGCCTGTGTTTCAGACATAAGTAAGTGTATGGCTGCAAACTTTCTACTTTTAAACTCGGACAAAACAGAGATTCTTGTTCTAGGTCCCAAGAAACAAAGAGGTCTTCTGTTGAATCTGACAATAAATCTTGGTTGTACAGTCGTCTCAAATTAAACTGTGAAGGACCTCAGCATTACTCTGGACCCTGATCTCTCTTTTGACGAACATATCAAGACTGTTTCAAGGACAGCTTTTTTCCATCTACGTAACATTGCAAAAATCTGAAACTTTCTGTCCAAAAGTGATGCAGAAAAATGAATCCATGCTTTTGTTACTTCTAGGTTAGACTAGTGCAATGCTCTACTTTCCGGCTACCCGGATAAAGCACTAAATAAACTTCAGTTAGTGCTAAATACGGCTGCTAGAATCCTGACTAGAACCACAGTTGTTTAATCATATTAATCCAGTGCTAGCCTCTATACACTGGCTTCCTGTTAAGGCAATGGCTGATTTCAAGGTTTTACTGCTAACCTACAAAGCATTACATGGGCTTGCTCCTACCTATCTTTCTGATTTGGTCCTGCCGTACACACCTACACAACGGTCACAAGACGCAGGCCTCCTAATTGTCCCTAGAATTTCTAAGCAGACAGCTGGAGGCAGGGCTTTCTCCTATCGAGCTCCATTTTTATGGAATGGTCTGCCTCCTCATGTGAGGGACGCAGACTCGGTCTTAACCTTTAACTCTTTACTGAAGACTCATCTGTTCAGTGGGTCCTATGATTGAGTGTAGTCTGGCCCAGGAGTGTGAAGGTGAACGGAAAGGCTCTGGAGCAACGAAGCACTCTTGCTGTCTCTGCCTGGCCGGTTCCCCTCTCTCTCCACTGGGATTCTCTGCCTCTAACCCTATCACAGGGGCTGAGTCACTGGCTTACTGGTGCTCTTCCATGCCGTCCCTAGGAGGGGTGCGTCACTGACTGGTCTATATGTCTAGGTTGGCGCCCCCCTTGGGTTGTGCCGTGGCGGAGATCTTTGTGGGATATACCCGGTCTTATCTCAGGATGGTAAGTTGGTGGTTGAAGATATCCCTCTAGTGGTGTGGGGGCTGTGCTTTGGCAAAGTGGGTGGGGTTATACCCTGCCTGATTGGCCCTGTCCGGGGGTATCATCGGATGGGGCCACAGTGTCTTCTGACCCCTCCTGTCTCAGCCTCCAGTATTTATTCTGCAGTAGTTTATGTGTCGGGGGGCTAGGGTCAGTCTGTTATATCTGGAGTATTTCTCCTGTCTTATCCGGTGTCCTGTGTGAATTGAAGTATTCTCTCTCTCTCTCTCTTTCTCCAGTTTCAACTGTTCTGCCTGTGGCTATGGAACCCTGACCTGTTCACCGGACGTGTTACCTTTCCCAGACCTGCTGTTTTCAACTTTCTAGAGACAGCAGGAGCGGTAGAGATACTCTCAATGATCGGCTATGGAAAGCCAACTGACACTTACTCCTGAGGTGCTGACTTGTTGCATTCTCGACAACTACTGTGATTATTAGACCATGCTGGTCCTTTTTGAACATCTTGGCCATATTCTGTTAAAATCTCCACCCGGCACAGCCAGAAGAGGCCTGGCCACCCCTCATAGCCTGGTTCCTCTCTAGGTTTCTTCCTAGGTTTTGGTCTTTCTAGGGAGTTGTTCCTAGCCACCGTGCTTCTACATCTGCATTGCTTGCTGTTTGGGGTTTTAGGCTGGGTTTCTGTACAGCACTTTGAGATATCAGCTGATGTACGAAGGGCTATATAAATAAATTTGATTTGATTTGAATTGGAATGCTGACTGCGAGCCAGGCCTAGTCGCCCAACATCAGTGCCCGACCTCACTAATGCTCCTGTGGCTGAATGGAAGCAAGTCCCCGCAGCAACGTTCCAACATTTACAGAAAAGCCTTCCCGGAAGAGTGGTGTCTCTAATAGCAGCAAAGGGGGGACCAACTCCATATTAATGCCCATGATTTTGGAATGAGGTGTTCACATACTAATGGCCATGTAGTTTACTTTTGTATTTTGTGTTTTCAAATGACAAAATACTACATTTTTGGGGGGTAATATAAGTCTTATGGCAGTGGATTAGTGCACAAGCTTGAAAGAAAGTTGATGCACATGGATGCACTTCCAGAGCGAGAATAACACAGCAAATTTGGTCCAAAAGGGGGCTAGTGAACTGGACTTTGAAAGCAGACACACTATATTATTATTGCCACACTATCACTACACTCACTTGGAGTCTTGTGTCTCGACATTCATTCAAACACCTTTGCACCTCAGATATCACGCTCATGGTCACAGCATCTCATTTGACACAAATGCAGAGAATTTGTAGCAATACAAAGCTAAGAGGACTAACAACTGTGTCAATTGTCTGGGCTATTGGTACTGTTCATAGCATGTTAACCAAGGGTCACAGTTTGTTTTATAACTAAACTGAACAAAAAATATAAACGCAACATGTTAAGTGTTGGTCCCATGTTTCATGAGCTGAAAAAAATAATAATCCATAAGCACAGAGCTTATTTCTCTCTAATTTTGTGCACTAATTTGTTTACATCCTCATGAGTGAGCATTTCTTCTTTGCTAATCTGATTAAAGAGCATGATCATTGCACAGGTGCACCTTGTGCTGGGGACAATAAAAGACACTCTAAAATGTGTAGTTTGGTCACACAACACAATGCCACGGATGTCAAGTTTTGAGCGTGCAATTGGCATGCTGACTGCAGGAATAACCACCAGAGCTGTTGCCAGAGAATCTGTTAATTTCTCTACCATAAGCCGCCTCTAACATCGTTTTAGAGGATTTGGCAGTACGTCCAACCAGTCTCACAGCTGCAGACCACGTGCAACCACGCCATCCCAGGACCTCCACATCTGGCTTCTTCGCCTGCGGGATCGCCTGAGACAAGCCACCCGTACAGCTGATGAAACTGAGAAGTATTAATGTCTGTAATAAAGCCCCTTTGTAGGGAAAAACGTATTCTGATTGGCTGGGCCTGGTTCCCAAGTGGCTGCGCCCATGCCCAGTCATATGAAATCCATAGATTAGAGCCTAGTGAAGTAATTTCAATTGACTGATTTCCTTATATGAACTGTAAGTCAGTAGAATCCTTGAAATTGTTGCATGTTGAGTTTATATTTTAGTACAGTATAATTAAGGAGGGTACTTGCAAATGTATTTACAATATTTTAAAAAATACATGTATTTTGTATTTTAATTAAATATATTTTGGCAACAGTATTTTTTTTGTATATTTTGGTCTTTTGGGAATTTTGTATTTTTATGAATTTTTGCCCATCTCTGCCCCCAAATCCTTTGTGAAATACCACCTGAAAGAGGGGCCCAGGCAGGAGTTGTCTCAATGCCTACGGGGTGTCCATCGACACAGAATGAAACACACACGTGTGGATGTGACACAACACACCTGCTGCAGAACATAGTTCAATAATAGGATCATCTTACTACCAGATTTTTGTATTTATTTCAGAAAAATTAAATGAGCAACCATCTGTTGCAGCTTATAATGAGGACGGCTCTTTCTACCTTTACCGTGATCATTATTCATGGCTGTGGCCCAGATCAGTTTGTGCTCGTCTACGCCATTGCTGTCAGTGTCAAATATGTTTGCTTTGGCCTGACAATTCCAAAAGGAGTTGGCAAGAACAGAAACAGACTGGCACACAGGCTACATTATTCACCCATGTGCCTTCAATGTCTTATTAACCATCATTAATTCTATTCAACCTTTGTTATTAATATACAATTTTAGTAGGCATGCCTTTATCCTTATGATCTTGATTTTAATACAAAGTAAATTAATAATTATGAATACATTAGTAGGGGAAAAGATAATGAGCCAGAACACATGCTGACAAGGTTAATAGCAAGTCAATTATTTATTTTTCTGCCATTTTACTTAGAAAAGTCTTATAATCTAACCTGAGAATAGCACGTCTGCTAAAGGGGACAAACAAAATGAACTACAGCAAAAAAAATTTAAAAAAAAAATTATAGCCAACAATTTCCTTTCGCTGCCTTAGTTATTTTCACCATAATTGACAGTGCTCACTTCCCACTAAACGTGAAGAATTTGACTGCAAAATAAACATTATCAATCTACTTCGGCTATATTCAGCTGAAGAGCAACAGTTCTGAGAGACAGTTTCGAGCAAAACAGGGTAACAACTTTATTTTGCACTTACAAAGCACAAGGCCATAGAGTAGGAGAGCTTGTCGAGGTGGAATCATTGAGTACACATTACTTTTCGCAGGGTTGAGTATTAGTGCTGCTTTGCTGATTCTGGAGGCAGACTGTACATGTCTAAAACACCCGATTAGGGACTAAAAGTCAAATGTACCTATTTTCATTCCCCAATTTCAGAAGAAAATACATGACGCAAATCCAGTCATCAATAACATTGGTATTATCATCAACTTGCCTGTTTGCACTTTGAATGCATTTCAACTTGGTTATTGTCCTAGATGAGTGAAAGAGTGTCTGAGATTAAATGTTTTCCCAAGTCTTTATTAGCAACCATTACTGTTTGCAAGGAGAGGAAATTCAGAGCAGATACGAAGTGCAAGGACGGGAAGATTCTCTGTTCTCGGTTTCTATCTTGAGCAGTGAGTTGGTTCATTTATTCTCTCCAGAGAGTCTTTTTCCTTGGGTGCATTAAGCTCCATTTGATGTGTTGGTAACAAAAATAAAAAGCCAAAAGACTAGACATGATACTTGTGGTTATTCTTACACACAAAGACACAGAAACATCATACGCACATTCGCAAAAAAACATCCAGACTTCTGTAGCTGCTAAATTTAGCTTAGCAGTGAGCTCAATGCGCTTTCTCAAGAGTGAGTTTAATGTGACACAATGTTGAAATTAAAAACTCAGTAGTGTCTGAAATGGCACCCCATCCCCTACATAAATCACTACTGTTGGTCAAAAGTAGTGCACGACATAATAGGGTGCCATTTTGGATACAACCTGTGATGTTCCACCCAGAATAATTTACATTTGCACTCACTTCATATGTCAGGTGACATTTTAAGAGCTCAACCTTTCAGAGGCCATATCAGTGGTCTATCAAATCTAACCCGGCCACAGTCTCAAACCAGCCTTAAAGATTGTGTATTAAATTGCATAATTGTAGAAAAGGGCCAGAGTACAGAAATTAATTATTGATTACCATTTAAATTTCCCACTTCCGCCAGTGGCCATTGGCTTTACTTCAACATGAAATATTTATATAATGTTGCATGGATGCTATTTTAAAAACAGGTCTGTTAATGCAAGCACTGTAAACTGTGATATTGGGCAAAGCACAGCTATTCCTCCGGGTTCACCAAAATTGCATCCTTGAGATAGTGAGCTCAAAGTATTGGGACATTAACACATTTCTTGGTGTTTTGGAATGAGAAAATGACTGAGGTTGAAGTATAGACTGTCAGCTTTAATTTGAGGGTATTTTTATACATATCGGGTGCTGTTTAGAAAGCACATTTTGTACATAGTAAGTCCCCCCCTGTGACGAATTCATTTATGTGTATTAAAGTACTCAAAAGGTTTAGTATTTGGTCCCATATTCCTAGCACGCAATAATTACATCAAGCTTGTGACTATTCAAACTAGTTGGCTGCATTTGCTGTTTGTTTGGTTGTGTTTGATGATTACAGATAGACCTGAATGAATCGTGAATAATGATGAGTGAGAAAGTTAGAGGCATAAACACCTTAATAACCCCCCCCCCCAACAATGCAATCATCCCATTATTGTAATGGTGAGAGGTTAGCATGTCTTGGAGGTATGATATCTGTGCGTCGAACTTTCACTCATCATTATTCACTATTCATTCAGGCCTATTCGTAATCATGGTAGCATCCATATTAATGTAGAAGTGTTTAGAAACTAATTTACAATAAAAGTGGCTCCAAAATGACAATGTATTATTTACCATTGTTTCAGATTGTTTAGATTATTTTGCGGCCAATAGAAATCAAACAGAAAATGCATCCAACAAGTTTGTAGAGTCACAAGCTTTCTGTAATAATTGCGTGCTAGGAATATGGGACCAAATACTCAACTTTTGACTACTTTAATACACATGAATAAATCATTTGGTCTCTTAAAATGGGGGGGGGGGGAGAAATGTACAAGAAGTACTGTAATTTCTAAAACGGTTCACCCGATATGGATTAAAATACACCAAAACTAAAGCTGACAGTCTGCACTTTAACCTCAGTCATAGTATCATCTCAAAGTGCTGGAGTACAGAGCCAAAACAAAACAAAGTGACGTCCCAATACTTTGAGCTCACTGTATATCGGTGTCACCTTTGAAAACACCTAATAATATTGCCAACTATCAAGCCATTCTTTCACATAGTTCTGCAATGCAGTGGTTTATTTGTATCGTGTTTCTGTTCTACTGACTGGTAACCTACCACACTCTCACTCATACATCATCTATTCCCCTAGGATACATCGGATCTCCTAAATGAGTCTTTCTGGGCAGATTTTTAACAATACACAATCTAATAATTTAAAACCACTAACGTAACAAAAATGGTAATATGAACCTCAACCACAAATACAGACTAAAATAAAATATGACTGAAGAGAATGGGAAAACAACTCAAAAACAAAATATCCAATGTCAATGGAGGGAGGAGTTGTGCAGAGGGTTTCTCTGGGCTAGTAGAGGGTTTCTCTGCTGGTTGCGACCGGTTCTCTCTCTGAGACACGTCTATTGTCTACATGGTAGCTTCTTTTGTCATTTCGACTGATCCTGGATCAGTCAAGTGCAGCCAACAAAGCAGCAG
This sequence comes from Oncorhynchus masou masou, assembly GCF_036934945.1. Lineage (NCBI taxonomy): Eukaryota > Metazoa > Chordata > Actinopteri > Salmoniformes > Salmonidae > Oncorhynchus > Oncorhynchus masou. The sequence goes on from NC_088240.1 coordinate 60,310,904, forward strand.
GAGCCTGCCAAGAGTCTCGGATGCAGCCTTAAAGTCATGGAAGACTAACTGTCTGCGACTGAAAAACAGTGATTTGTCAGTAGCTCATTCATTTTGTTTTGTTCCTACGTGTCGTCTCCAGTCTGCCTCGTTCTCCTCTTCCTTCTACCCGTCCTGCTCTCCCAGTCTCCCTCGTTCATTGTGGCGGCGTCTCGCCCACGCTCTCGATGCCGTGCTGCTGGAGTTGCGCTCGGAGAAGGGCATTCTCATTCTTCAGCTCCTCGATCTGAGACAGACAACAATGTCCGCCAACGAAAAACAACGGGTGTCCTCAATGTAATCAATGAATTAGCAGCAACTTAACAAAATACGTCAACTTCTAAGCCTTACTTGTTCTTTCAATGATTGAAGAACTACACAGAAACGTCTGTTTTATACACTTTTCAACAAAAGTTTTGGACAATCCTGGACATAACACCAATCTGTTTTAAATCTCAAGGTACTGTACTATCATCCCAGCTTCTCCTCTGGGCTATCACACACTCACTGCCTCTCTATCCCCAACAGGACTGGAGACTGTTCACTTCTGAGCATTACAATGAGGACATGAAGAACGGTGCTTTGGGATTCAATAAGAAATGAAAGGCAAAACACTCTCCATACAATTCTATACCTTCATTTTGAAGTAAAAATGGCACCTCGGTTGTCAAGATGTAAAATGAACGTTAAATGAAACGCCTACATTTGTTTGAACATTAACCGTTTCTGTTCGCAGGCATCTGATGCTATGTGATAGCCTGGTCCCAAAACAGTTTGTGTGGTCTTGCCAACTACAATGTTGTGCCTGACAATGACCATAGAAGTTGGCAAGACGGCACAAACAGATCCGGGTCCAGGCTAGGCCTCTGAATCTTTGTGATAGCATTCTTTCTAGGCTGTTTTACCTGCTGTCTGCAGAGCTCGTTGTCCACCTGTACTCTCTCCACCTCTTTGACACCGTCCAGGAGCCTTTGGTTATTCTGGCGGAGCTCTCGGATGTAGTCACACGCCTTAGACAGGATGCCCCCTTTACTCTGGGGGAAGGAGAAAGGAGTTCATTAAGACATCTTGCCGTGTGGACGACAGGAAGAGTAGCCGATGCTTTCGCAACAGCTATTGTGGATCCTAATAAAATACCAATACTCATGCGTACACACACACACACACACACACCCCTACCTAAATGAATGCAAACACCCCCCGCACCCACACAATTGATTCCAATTAAAAATCTTATTTTCCCTAAGCTTAATATAGCCTTCATACAAGGGAGGACCGGCAATATGTCCTCACTTCTCTGAATTTAAGTTGGTTTACCATTCTTGTGAGGACTTCTGGTACTCACAAGTATATTAAAATGTGTACACACACACACACACACACACGACAAAGCTGCTGAGAGTGCCTTACAGAGTGACTTACAGCCCCCGTCTTGGTGCTGTCTATGTTGCAGTCGGGGATGATTTTGGAGAGCGTGACAATCCAATTGTTGATCTTGTCTCTCCGCCGCCTCTCAACTGTTGAGACACAGAGAACAGGTTCAGAGATAGAGGTGAACAATAGGGATACATGCAGAGAGTGGTTAGGGTCGATGTGGATATTTCTCTCTGTATGCCTTGAATAGTCACTTAGCTAGAAAATGTGACATTGTGGGAACATCTGACAGTTCAACAGCAGCCTCTAGTGGTTGGTTGATATACAAAATGAAAGTCCCTAAAAAAGTGCCTCTGGGATAGAATTAGAAAAAATATATATTGTTCACTTAATGTGGCTTTGGTTTCAAAAATGAAAAAAAAAAAAAATCACAAGGTGCAGCTAATTTAAAAAGAAATTCAACATGATATTGCATACACTATACATGGCCAAAAGTATGTGGATTCCAATTCAAATGACTATATTCAACTATTTCAACCACACCGTTGCTGACAGGTGTATAAAAATCAGGCACAAAGCCATGCAATCTCCACGGACAAGCAATGGCAGTAGAATGGCCCTTACTGAAGAGCTCAGTGACTTTCGAAATGGCACCGTTGCAATATGCCACCTTTCCAACAAGTCAGTTCGTCAAATTTCTGCCCTGCTAGAGCTGCCCCGGTCAACTGTAAGTGCTGTTATTGTGAATAGGAAACTAAGAGTAACAACGGCTCAGTCACGAAGTGGTAGGCCGCACAAGCTCACAGAACGGGAATGCCGAATAGCGTGTAAAAATCGTATGTCATCAGTTGCAACACTCACTACAGAGTTCCAAACTGCCTCTGGAAGCAAAGTCAGCACAACAACGGTTTGTCGGGAGTTTCATGAAATGGGTTTCCACGGCCGAGGAGCCGCACACAAGCCTAAGATCACCATGAGCAATGCCAAGCATCTGCTGGAGTGGTTTAAATCTCACAGCCATTGGACTCTGGAGCAGTGGAAACTTGTTCTCTGGAGTGATGATTCACACTTCACCATCTGGCAATTTGACGGATTAATCTGGGTTTGGTGGATGCCAGGAGAATGCTACCTGCCCGAATGCATAGTGCCAACTGTAAAGTTTGGTGGAGGAGGTATAATGGTCTGGGCCTGTTTTTAATGGTTTGGGCTAGACCCCTTAATTCCAGTGAATGGAAATATTAACGCTAAAGCATACAATGACATTCTGACTTTGTGGCAACAATTTGGGGAAGGCCCTTTCCTGTATTAGCATGACAATGCCCCTGTGCACAATGCAAAGTCCATACATTTTTGTTACTCTTAGACGTTTCCTATTCACAATAACAGCACTTACAGTTGACCGGGGGCAGCTCTAGCAGGGCAGAAATTTGACGAACTGACTTGTTGGAAAGGTGGCATCCTGTAACGGTGCCATGTCGAAAGTCACTGAGCTCTTCAGTAAGGGCCATTCTACTGCCATTGCTTGTCCGTGGAGATTGCACATTTTTTTGTCCATTAAAATACTTGTGACTTGTGAGGCGTCTATTTCTCAAACTAGACATTCTAATGTACTGTCCTCTTGCGCCTTCTAGGCAGAGTTGCAAAGAAAAAAAGTCATATCTCAGACTGGCCAATAATCTTTTATTTTTAAGATAGGAAAAAGAACAGACGCTAGACAGAGGAAGATTGGGGGAAAAAAAGTGTTATGGACAGACTAATCTAAGTTTGAGGTGTTCGGATGACAAAGAACATTTGTGAGACCCAGAAAAAAATTAAACGATGCTGGAGGATTGCTTGACACCATCTGTCAAGCATGGAGGCAATATGATGGTCTGGGGGTGCTTTGGTGGTGGTAAAGTGGGAGATTTGTACAGGGTAAAAGGGATCTTGAAGAAGTTAGGCTATCACTCCATTTTGCAATGCCCTGTGGACGACGCTTAATTGGAGCCAATTTCCTCCTACAACAGGACAATGACCCAAAGCACAGCTCCAAACTATGCAAGAACTATTTAGGGAAGAAGCAGTCAGCTGGTAATCTGTCTATAATGGAGTGGCCAGCACAGTCACCGGATCTCAACCATATTGAGCTGTTGTGGAAGCAGCTTGACCGTATGGTACGTAAGAAGTGCCCATCAAGCCAATCTAACTCGCGGGAGGGGCTTCAGGAAGCATGGGGTGAAATGTCTTCAGATTACCTCAACAAATTGACAACTAGAATGCCAAAGGTCTGCAAGGCTGTAATTGCTGCAAATGGAGGATTATTTGACGAAAGTTTGAAAGATACAATTATTTCAATTAAAAATCATTATTTATAACCTTGTCAATGTCTTGACGATATTTCCTATTCATTTTGCAACTCGTTTCATGTATGTTTCATGGAAAACAAGGACATTTCTAAGTGACCCCAAACTTTTGAACGGTAGTGTATATTGGCTCGGAGAGAACATTGAACCGGGGAGGATTGTGGGTGATGTAGTCCCTTCCCTTTGCTCACCTTCATTGTGTTGAGCTCTCCTCCTTTCATCTCTGGGTGTCCGTGGGCCATCCATTTTCCTACAGACAAAAATAAATAGAACATTTCACCCATTTTCAAAACCTGGGAGTCCTCTGTCCACCTCCATACAAACAGGTGCAAACAGCTAGTTAAATGTTTCTAACTCTTCAGACCAAAAGAAAAAATCTTCACACTACCGCGCTCCACGCAACTAATCCAGTGCAGGAATCCCCCACCAGAACCACTATCTCAAAGCACCTGACCCTTTTACAATTACACACCACTCAGGCACCAGAGCCGTACTCTGCAGGGGGGCCGCCCTGCACCGCCGTGGGCAGCCGTGCTGATCTGAAGCAGACGTATGGGGCAGCATATGAGGTAATAACACCACCTTGGTGCTGACAGCGAGACGCAGTGACTGGAATTACTGTATTACCGACTGTCTGACGACCATCTGGACAGGCAGATTTCTTGGAGGTGTCTGTGTCCTTCCCTGCTATACCCCGGAGACAGTCTAAGGCGCAGGCTTCATTATAATCCTAAATTGCGATGTTGTCGCATTGGTGTCCAGAGTATGGCTAATGACAACTGTTTTTCCTATATGTGTGTCTTCCCCGTGGTATTCTTTAATTAAGTTCCCCATACGTGACAGCCAGATGAGCTCATGAAGGCACTGGGGACGAGATGCGCAGGGCCGTGACAGTATACTAATACAATTCGACAGCACTTACTTTGACAAAGCTTTAATCCGTCTAATAAATTGTGTCATAAATTAAACCAAAATGGCTGCTGTTCACACAGTGCCCTTACCTTTTTCGCATCTAATGAGTAAAAGCAATTAAAAACAAGCTAAAACAAAAGGGGTCTGTTTTTACTTTAACCTAGCTATTCAAGGTCTTACAGAACTGAATAGAAACACAACTCGTTGCAATACTGCATCAGGACTACCATCAAAGAGTACACACACACACACACACTTTCCAATGCCAAATGTAGCTCAATCACATCAAGGGTCTAACATAATCACCAGGGAATTGTACTAAAGGGAATGAAGGGAGAATAGGGAGCTGGTGTGATTGTTCTTTCTTCTTTGTGGTATATGATCTAGGCCTAATTTGATTGGTTTATTGGTTGCAGTGGGAGGGGATGTGGAAGTTGTCCTCACCAGTTTAAACCGTCATGTTGCAGCATCTCGGTTTCGTCTCTGCGAACGGCAGGTAAGCGGTGGAAGTTTTCATTTAATTTCATTTATTTGCACAGATCAAATATGTTCAGTCATGGATTAGTTAATGCGTTGTTGATGAAAGAATAAATGACAAATTATACAAATTATCACACACACACACACACACACACACACACACACACACGAAAAACATATGGAAAGGGGGAATAGAATGGCAAAACACAAAAAAAAACAAGTCCTCCCTAGACAACAGCACACACTGCAGTGGTATCCAGCCCTTTAAGGCTGTACATTTAACAGTGAAGTAGATAAAAGCTTTACTGGTAGCCAAAGAGAACTGGGGAATCACTGCAGCCCGAAACTAGAACTAGACATACAACAACTGGACTGGTCTTGTACGAACATCCCACACAAAAGCCCCAAGAAGCCTAAAGAACTTGGGAAGAGTCAAGATCAGTCTTAATAGCAAACCCATACCCCAACACCTTACTGCGTGCAAATTGATGACCATTCCATTTACCTAAAGCTACACTGCTCAAAAAAATAAAAAGGAACACTTAAACAACAATGTTACTCCAAGTCAATCACACTTCTGTGAAATCAAACTGTCCACTTAGTAAGCAACACTGATTGACAATAAATTTCACATGCTGTTGTGCAAATGGAATAGACAACAGGTGGAACTTATAGGCAATTAGCAAGACACCCCCAATAAAGGAGTGGTTCTGCAGGTGGTGACCACAGACCACTTCTCAGTTCCTATGCTTCCTGGCTGATGTTTTGGTCACTTTTGAATGCTGGCGGTGCTTTCACTCTAGTGGTAGCATGAGACGGAGTCTACAACCCATACAAGTGGTAGTGCAGCTCATCCAGGATGGCACATCAATGCGAGCTGTGGCAAGAAGGTTTGCGGTGTCTGTCAGCGTAGTGTCCAGAGCATGGAGGCGCTACCAGGAGACAGGCCAGTACATCAGGAGATGTGGAGGAGGCCGTAGGAGGGCAACAACCCAGCAGCAGGACCGCTACCTCCGCCTTTGTGCAAGGAGGAGCACTGCCAGAGCCCTGCAAAATGACCTCCAGCAGGCCACAAATGTGCATGTGTCTGCTCAAACGGTCCGTGAGGGTGGTATGAGGGCCCGACGTCCACAGGTGGGGGTTGTGCTTACAGCCCAACACCGTGCAGGACGTTTGGCATTTGCCAGAGAACACCAAGATTGGCAAATTCGCCACTGGCACCCTGTGCTCTTCACAGATGAAAGCAGGTTCATGCTGAGCACATGTGACAGACGTGATAGAGTCTGGAGACGCCGTGGAGAACATTCTGCTGCCTGCAACATCCTCCAGCATGACCGGTTTGGCAGTGGGTCAGTCATGGTGTGGGGTGGCATTTCTTTGGGGGGCCGCACAGCCCTCCATGTGCTTGCCAGAGGTAGCCTGACTGCCATTAGGTACCGAGATGAGATCCTCAGACCCCTTGTGAGACCATATGCTGGTGCGGTTGGCCCTGGGTTCCTCCTAATGCAAGACAATGCTACACCTCATGTGGCTGGAGTGTGTCAGCAGTTCCTGCAAGAAGAAGGCATTGATGCTATGGACTGGCCCGCCCGTTCCCCACACCTGAATCCAATTGAGCACATCTGGGACATCATGTCTCGCTCCATCCATGCTTCAGTCCAGGTCTGGGAGGAGATCCCTTAGGAGACCATCCGCCACCTCATCGGGAGCATGCACAGGCGTTGTAGGGAGGTCATACAGGCACGTGGAGGCCACACACACACACTACTGAGCCTCATTTTGACTTGTTTTAAGGAAATTACATCAAAGTTGGATGAGCCTGTAGTGTGGTTTTCCACTTTAATTTTGAGTGCGACTCCAAATCCAGACCTACATGGGTTGATACATTTGATTTCCATTGATAATTTGTGTGATTTTGTTGTCAGCACATTCAACTATGTAAAGAAAAAATATTTAATAAGAATATTTCATTCATTCAGATCTAGGATGTGTCATTTTAGTGTTCCCTTTATTTTTTTGAGCAGTGTATATTGTAAAATGTATCCCCCCCCCCCCCCCAGAATATAAGAAGCTCCATGTTGCTCTTCAGGCCTGAGAATAAGAGTTCATCACATACAGGCAGGGAAATGGCAAGGCAAGGGATATCCACTCAGTCCAACACAAATTAGATTTGAGAGGATCATGTGTTCGTTCTGGATGGCAAAACAAGCATGGCATTATGTCAAATAAAAAAAACACTTTGGAACCATTCTTCCAATTTTCCAATTTCCCTTATGTGCAGAACCCTTGAAACAATCTCATAACAAAAAACACACAACTCCTTATTTTATATTCAAACACTTGCCTGGCAATCCCCCTTCTAGATAATATGTTAGTTTATGGGCATGTTTACAATTTACTCACAGCCCTTGGCTCTGGGCATGCAGTATGTCTTCATAGAAAAATAAGCACATTGAAATTACATTTCCTAAATTAACTAGAACACTAATGTCAAATTAATTCACTGACACAAATATCATTAATCATCCATTTGGCATGAGAGATTATTTAGATTTTCAGCATGGATTAACCAGAGTTAACAGTTTGTTTTTTGATTCAGTGTTACTCATTCAGAGTGGTTTGAGGAAAATAGCTTCATCACATGATAATGATATTGATGATTGTGAAAGAGATAAACAAAATTAGGAAGTAGACGAGGAAGGGGGAAACCAGGGCAACAAGGACAGGGACACAACGACCGTGTGATGACATCATCCATCCCACAAGAACAGCAAAGTGTTCAAGGAAACAAGACACACACACACACACACACACACACGCAGTGCTGTCTGACCCAGGTCCAGGTCACGCTCTTGCTCAACCCAAATCTATGTGAAAGTGAATAGGGGGGGATGCAGTGCGACTATACTTTCAGTTTTTGGAGAGAATAGTCAATATACTACTTTTTCAATATTCAATCAGTGACTTAGTTTTTCAGTCTAACTGATACATCTCAGACTCAAGCAAACCAACTCTTAGATGTTCTAGAAAAATCCTGTCAAATGACTTCTTAACAGGTCATTACTGATGAAAGGTTGAAATTACCGCATAACACCTAAGCGTATAGGCTAGTTCCTACTTGGAAAACATGTCGGACATGCTTGTGGTAGATGAACTCAAGGACGGCATAGGTAGGTTTTTGACTGCTTAACATCTGGAGTGGCTCAGACTACTGTGTGCATGGGCTCTCCTTTCAGAGTCCCTCTAATATGAGGGACATAGGAGGAGAGGAAGAAGCGCTGTGGTAGATACTCACTCAGGGTAGGGGTGTGTGCGCGGGGCTATGGTTCGCTGTGTGCCTGTCTGCAAGACGTCAGGAGGGGTCATCATCACGTAGAACTGACCTGTGGGAGAAGAGATGACATGGGAAAGAGAGAGCGAGAGAGACAGACATGGGGCAGGTTGGAGACTTCAGTGACAAAGTCTTGAGGAGAATTTGCTGAGTGACATTGGACTCTAGCACTGAGACAAACCTTGTGGCTGAGGGGATGAACAGTTAATCTCTCTCAGTCAGCACTGTGTCAGGGTACTCAAATGTCAATTTGATAAGTGGACATTCTTCTTTATGTCTGGACTTGAACCAAAAACGAGGGACAGTATTTTGCCTTCAGAAGACTGCTAGCCTAGCGTTAGAAGTAGATGTAGTGCTGACTCACCCCCAGCCTGTGTGGGGTCGGAGGTGGTCTGCACAGACACAGTGCCGTCGCTCACAGCCGTAGCTGGGAAGTAGGCGAAGCGCGTCTCCCCTCCCAGCGTATCTCCCACGGGGCTACCCCCATTACTGAAAGGGTTCTGGATCACAGCCTGACAGGGGACAAGGTGGGAAGGGTTAGCAGGCCCTACTGACAACTAACTTACGACATGGATATTACTTGATAACAATTCATTACAACAAGTGACACATACATTTATATATATATATATATATATATATAAGTGTCCTGATTCCTGCACAACAACAATATACAGATAACTATTGATCATTATACAAGTTTGGTACTACTGAAATATGTCAGGCTCCCTAGCCATTAGGAACTGTGTTATTGTAAAGGGTGACAGTAGTGGCCTCGGTTCCTGGTGTTCTGGTACCTACCTGGGCCACTGCTTGAGGAGCGCCGGGGAAGGCGGCCGTGGAGACCACGCTAACCGGCCCTCCCCCGTCATCTCTCCCCTCCAGCTGCTGGTCAGTTACCTGGACAACACGGTAAGTCACCTGGGGAAGAGAGGGAGACAGAGAAACCAGAGACATTAATTCTACAACAAAGAGCATGGGATGCCTTCTAGCCTGACCACTGTCATTTTAATGTCACTGTGTTTTCAGTACTTGCAGGTTGTTTACGTCATATTGAGGTTCACACCCTAGGCTATAGTATTTAAACCCTTGCACATTGAATGATACTGCTAGGCCTACAATTGATCTACACACCCAACATATGCTTATATGGCAGAATGTGCCTAATTCAATATAAAAACAGCTTCAAAATTATCTGAATTTGTACCCCTTCATCGTGTGACTCACCTCCTGACTAACATGTGACACCAGCCGCATGCCAATCCAGGAAGGGGATTGGAGTCACATGATCACTCACACTAACTGTGTTTACTCCAAATGAGCAGCGAAAGGACCAGCTCTATCTAGCTTCATCCTTCACCCCTCCAAAAATGAAAAGGGTTTATGTGAAGATATAACTTTCACTGTGACGGTCCACAAATAGCAGACGTAAACATAAACAATTAACAAACCAATTTGACATCCAAACCTGTAGGCCTATATCAGTGTCCTGGCCGGTTCTGCTGTCTGGGTTCAAAGCGAACGAACAAAAGGCTCTCAATTCAACGGAGAGGTTAGTGTTGAATTACAGGGTTATTCAGGGTTTTCCATTGTGTGATGCGGTTGATTCTCTAGTGGAGGGATGGGCAGCACCAACCCCCGGGGGCCTGATTGAGGGTCCAGCCCCAGTTAACACACCGGACTCCAATAATCAACTAATCATGATCGTCAGTTTAGAATGCAATTAGTTTAAAATCACCTGTGTTTGCTAGTGATGGGGGGAAGGTATGACACCACTCTGGCCCCTGGGGACCAGAGTTGCCCATCCCTGCTCTCGTGTGAGTGAGTGATGCAGTAAACTGACCTCATACCGTAAAAACAGACCTATGTGAATTCAACTAGTTAAAGGTTTCTAAAAAAATTATTAAAAAAACACTGTTCAGGGGTGTTTTTCACCCACCTGACCACCCTCAGAGCGGAACTGGTACTGAATGTTGTGGTCCGCGAATGCCTGGGCCTGCTGAATACTGCCTATGGTAACAGCAGTCTGCTCCCCTTCCCCGTCTCCTGTCAGAGGGACAGTGGAATGAGAGGATCGATAGAAGGATTGAAGAGAAAATGAACACTCAGATATCCTTTGATGAGAAATGAGTGAGGCAAGGAGTATTAGTGCAAAAAAAGCTAGGCCTACAAACATTTGACACTTAAGCGTGTGTTTTCGGGCTGTTCTTTGGATGGTTTTTAAAGCAGCAGGTTTTTCAAGAGGATGCCTGAAATGTCAGTACTTTGAAATGGCACAATGGCACACATGCATCCGAAACGGATACATCCCACCATAAATTCTTACCTTCTAATTGGACGACCTCCTCCTCTTGTTTGTCGTGACTAGGAAGACATGAACAAAGGAAACATTCTAAATATAGGCACGCAAGGTCTAGCTGACAAGATTAATATAGAGTAGGGGATGGCAGTGGAGTGCAGATGTTACAGTGACTTGGCTAACTGCCAAGTGTTGGAAAAAGTACTCAATTGTCATACAGTAAAAGTAAAGATACCTTAATAGAAAATTACTCAAGTAAAAGTCATCCAGTAAAATAATACTCGAGTAAAAGTCTAAAAAAAATGTTGTTTTAAATATACGTTAGTTTCAAAAGTAAATGTGATTGCTAAAATATATTTAAGTATCAAAAATAACAGTGAAAGAATAAATCATTTGAAATGTCTTATATTAAGCAAAGTAGACGGCACCGTTTTAAAAAATAATAACAAAAATCATAATATTTACAGATAGCAGGGGGTATATTCCAATAGTCAGACATCATTAACAAACAGAGCATTTAGAGATGCCAGTATTTTAACTTAAGTACTTCACACCACTGCTTCCCCTCTTACATCAGCGTCAATAAAAGGCACGGTCATTGCCTCCTCAAGCAACGTGTGACTGGGGCCGATGTAGAAATCGCTCTGTCATTCACTGGTTGCTATAATTCTACACTCTTCGCTCAATTTGAATAGCGCAGGGAATCATTTTTTATTAATTAATAAAAAATATCACTGTAAAATATATTTTCAATAACAAAACAACGTGGCTGTTTGAAGTTGGTGGACTAAACAAATTAAAACAGTTTCCACCATCGTCTATGCAATCTTGAATCCTTGGGAGGTAACCACCATGGCCTACAGTACGCTCGCCAGCATCGCTGGGACATCGGACAGCACTAACCTCCTCACAGAGTTGCGGGAAAATTTGATGCGGGGTAAGGGGGTGAGTTGTTTATTTCAACTAGCCTCCCACATGGGTGAGATATTCTACATTTAGCATGTTAAATGCTTCAAGAATCAATGGGCAGTGTTTTCTTATATTCATTTAGCAGTGGTGACCGCTGCAAAAAATATGATTAATATATATAAATAAATATATATATATTTATTTTTTTAAACACAAAGCATAACAAACATTAGGAACAGCTAAGGTGTCGAAAGCGTTCCACGGGGATGTTGGCCCATGTTGACTCCAATGCGTCCCACAGTTGTGTCAAGTTGGCTAGATGTCCTTTGGGTGGTGGACCATTCTCGATTCTGACGGGAAACTATTGTAGCATGAAAACCCCAGCAGTGTTGCCGTTCTTGACACAAACCTGTACGCCTGGCACCTACCATACCCCGTTCAAAGGCACTTACATCATTTGTCTTGCCCATTCATTCTCTGAATGGCAGACATACACAATCAATGTCTCAACTGTATTAATGCTTAAAAATCATTCTTTAACCTGTCTCCTCCCCTTCATCTACACTGATTGAAGTGGATTTAACATGTGACATCAATAAGGGATCATAGCTGTCACCTGGATTTACCTGGTAAGTCTATGTCATGGAAAGAGCAGGTGTATACTCATATGCTAGTGGTGAACGTTGAAACGTTTACACAAAGTTGGGATCATTTAAATGACATCCCTGAAAAACTGTTGGTTTTTTTCTTTGTTTTTTCCCCTTCACATAATTAAAATCCCAGTGCAGTTATCAAAAAACATGATTTTCCCTGTTATAGCCTAACTACACGATAGACAAAAAAAAGTTGTGTAATTTAAATAAAAACAGGGAGGAAGAGGCAAACTTTAGGCTACTTTGGTGAATTTGAGAGGCATGCAAGACAAGACATTGCGAGATGCAGATTACCAAGAGATCATATAGGCACGGCCCCATCCTCTCTCTGGGGCGCTGCCCTGCCTGCGCTTTCTCTTGGCTAATGATGTAAGCGTGTGTTCAGTCTTCGGTCTGGTGCATGTAGAAGAGCCGAGCCTATTAATTTTGTCTCAAAGGCCCTAATATGGAATTACAGTAGGCTACAGGTAGCCGGTATCAATTAACCCTGAAAGCGCCTTGGCTAGAGCATGTTTGTTTGTCTTTTAGGGTAGGCTACACTATGGCTTATTAAAATGCTGACATGAAACCTTCTCTGGTGATATGAAGCGGGACTAATGTCCATCACTAGGCAACCAGAACTGTAAATCAAATAATATAGACCACACTTTGCTAAAAAAAAAAAGTACTTTAACATTCGTTAAATACAGTGGCTTAACAAGACATTTAGTAGAAAGAAAACACATCTAGCTACCCTACAATAGCAAACTGCATTAAAAAAAACATCAGTAGATTAAATCAGCAAAGTTTGTTGTCAGGGTAAAAATACAGATAATTCTATGCTGGAGAAGAATTCTACTGTCTGAAATAATAGGCCTACAGACGCTTCTGATGAGTCACTTTTTTTAATTCTCCAAAAAGTACATTGTTGCTATCGATACACTGCTGTAACTGAGATCTACATCTGTAAAGGGTTGCGGTAGATATAACTATACCTGGCCGTAGCAGTCATACCTACAGTGGCTGCTCCACCAAAAGTTTTGCAATTATGCTGCGGGACTTTGTGATTTAGTACGGTACCCTGCGTCACCAGTTCATTGCTCCAGACCAGCGCAAGGGGGAGTTAGAGCACTGATTATGCTTTGGGTCCTACTGTGTCTGACAACAAATGGGCAACATAAACCTAAATAGAAACTGATAATTGTGCAAGACTTCAGTATTATTTGCTAAATCTGTTGTTACACTAAGGTTAGGATTATTTTGCTCTTACTGTAGCCCACTCCCAACTGGTCACGTATAATCACATATCTATTATTAACTCTTATTAGCAGGACAATATATATTGGTCATGCTCCCGAGTGGCGCACAATGGGATTGCCTTGCAGTTCTCCAGCTGTATCCACTGAAAGCGTGCAAGGTTCAAGGCACGGGGGCAGGGGGCACAGAAGACGGACCTAGCCCATGGGGAAGGGAGGACCCCCACCCCGCCACACTGGGTAGCACAGAGCAACACAAAGGGGCATTGCACTAATAATGGTGCTGACTACGGAAACATTTCCGCTGTTCTTAGTGCCAGTCTGCACGTTCAAACTAAAACAATGTAACTAATAATGGCATCTTTATGCTTTCATTAATAAAATAACTCTTTCAAAATGCAGATGTTAATTTTGTCATTTGTTTTGGATACACAACTATGGCGAAGAAAACATCACTGAATTACAGAAATATCCTCCAATCCTCTATGGAATTATTGGTGGAGAGTCAGGTCATATTTTTTTAATCTACTGTAGGTGACATGAGTCTCACTAGCGTTGAGTAATGTGCTGTTAAAAGTGGTGTCTTATTAAAATAGCATATTGAAGTTAGAAGCAATAGCCTACAACTACTTAAGCACCATTTCGCACTGCTCCGAGACAAGCATGGGGACTGGTCTTGATAAATTAATGAGATTTTTTATTTTGTCTGAATCTCCGTTTGGGTATTGGTTAGACTACAATTAGGATGTAGAAATGTTATGCTCTTAGTGTAACCTTTATTTAACTAGGCAGTCAGTTAAGAACTAATTATTTTTTACAAGGACAGCCTTTTCCTTCTTCCCGTCTGGGAATTGAACCCCGGTCTCCCACACGACACGAGGATTCTTTAGCTAAATAGCCCATTACTGTTGCCTACTCCCAACCATCATGTTGTACAGTGCCATATTTTCCGTTCCATCATACAGGAAACCCAGGAGGTGTTTTGTTTTTCTTGGAATAGAAGCATCACAATATGAATGTCTGTAAACAATTGTTGGAAACATTTGTGTCATGCACAAAGTAGATGTTCTAACAGTCTTGCCAAAACTATAGGCTGTCAACAAGACATTTGTGGAGTGGTTGAAAAACGAGTTTTAATGGCTCCAACCTAAGTGTATGTAAACTTCCGACTTCAACTGTATGTCGGAAGTTTACATACAAGTTCTAAAGACTCATGACCACTCCACAAATTTCTTGTTAACAAACTATAGTTTTGGCATGACATAAGTAATTTTTCCAACAAGTGTTTACAGATTATTTCACCATATCACAATTCCAGTGGGTCAGAAGTTTACAAACACTAAGTTTACTGTGCCTTTAAACAGCTTGGAAAATATAGAGAAAATTATGTCATGGCTTTAGAAGATTCTGATCGGCAAATTGACGTCATTTGAGACCATCGGAGGTGTACCTGTGAATGTATTTCAAGGCCTACCTTCAAACTCAGTGCCTCTTTGCTTGACATCATGGGAAAATCAAAAGAAATCAGCCAAGACCTCAGAAAAAAATTGTAGACCTCCACAAGTCTGGTTCATTCTTGGGAGCAATTTCCAAATGCCTGAAGGTACCACGTTCATCTGTACAAACAATAGTACACAAGTATAAACACCATGGGACTATGCAGCCGTCATAAAACTCAGGAAGGAGACGCATTCTGTCTCCAAAAGATGAACGTACTCTCGTGCGAAAAGTGCAAATCAATCCCTGAACAACAGCAAAGGACCTGGTGAAGATGCTGGAGGAAACAGGTACAAAACTATATATATCCACAGTAAAAATGAGTCCTATACTGACATAACCTAAAAGGCCGCTCAGCAAGGAAGAAGCCACTGCTCCAAAACCGCCATAAAAAAGCCAGACTACGGTTTGCAACTGCACATGGGGACAAAGATCGTACTTTTTGGAGAAATGTCCTCTGGTCTGATGAAACAAATATAGAACTTTTTGGCTATAACGGCCATCATTATGTTTGGAGGAAAAAGGGGAGGCTTGCAAGCCGTAGAACACCATCCCAACCGTGAAGCATCGGGGTGGCAGCATCATGTTGTGGGGGTGCTTTGCTGCAGGAGGGACTGGTGCACTTCACAAAAGAGATAGCATCATGAGGAAAGAAAATTGTGGATATATTGAAGCAGCATTTCAAGACATCAGTCAGAAAGTTAAAGCTTGGTCACAAATGGGTCTCCCAAATGGACAATGACCCCAAGCATACCTCCAAATGTGTAGCAAAATGGCTTAAGGACAAGCAAGTCAAGGTATTAGAATGGCCATCACAAAGCACTGACCTCAATCCTATAGAGGATTTGTGGGCAGAAGTGAAAAAGCGTGTGCGAGCAAGGAGACCTACAAAACTGGCTCAGTTACACCAGCTCTGTCAGGAGGAATGGGCCAAAATTCACCCAACTTATTGTGGGAAGCTTGTGGAAGGTCACCCGAAACATTTTACCTAAATTTATTTAAATGCAATGTTTCCGAATACTACTTAAGTGTATGTAAACTTCTGACCCACTCGGAATGTGATGAAAGAAATAAAAACAGATATAAATCATTCTCTACTATTAATCTGATATTTGACATTCTTAAAATAAAGTGGTTATCCTAACTGACCTAAAACTGGATTTTTTTTACTAGGATTAAATGTCAGGAATTGTGAAAAATGGTGTTTTAATGTATTTGGCTAAGGTGTATGTAAACCTCCGACTTCAACTGTGTGTGTAATAATATATTAGTACCGGTCAAACGTTTGGACACCTATTCATTCCAGGGTTTCTCTTTATTTGTACTATTTTCTACATTGTAGAATAATAGTGAAGACATCAAAACTATGAAATAACACATGTGGAATCATGTAATCAAAAAAACAGTGTTAGATTAAAATATATTTCTAATTTGAGATTCTTCAAAGTTGCCACCATTTGTTTCCTGGAAGCTGAAAATGTCCCAGTTCTTCCCTGGCTTGCATACTTTTACATGTCACCCATTGAGCACGTTTGGGATGCTCTGGATCTACATGTACAACGGCTTGTTCCAGTGAAGAGGTGTGAGACAAGGTACTGACTGGTTATGATCCATGTCCCTACCTTTTAAGGTATCTGTATTCCCAGTCATGTGAAACCCATAGATTAGGATCTAATGAATTTATTTCCATTGACCAATGTCCTGACCAAATGCACATAGAATTGTACATTACATAATCACATTGAAAGCAAGTCTATGAAGCAGCAGATCTGTTCTATGTGTGCCATTTCTATGCGCCCTGGTCTTAAAATGTAGTTTTTGAGTCTTACTTTCGGTTTTGTACACCTGCTTCTAACAGCTGAAAATACAATGTTTGGTTATGGAAAAATATATTTCACTGCGGTTTAGATGGTACAATGATTCTCTACACTATAACGTTCGTTGCAGAGCGATTTCTACGTCCAAAAATGAATGTAGTAACTACATTATAGCTGTAAGCTAACAACTTTGTATATCTAACTAACGAACTAACTAACGTTACCTAGCAAGCTAACTAATGTTTAGTTCAGTGTTTGTCGAAACTGATAGCCCTAGCGAGCTAGGTAACGTTAGTTTAGTTAGCTGCCTAGCGTTACTATTAGCAAGATTTAGATTACTTACCGAATACTGTAAATTATATACCGTAGATAACCGTGTTTGCATGAAATGCTGCAATCGTTTGCTATACTGTAACCATTTTCTAATTGGATTTGCTAGCTTAGCTGCCCAAAAAGATGACTAAAATAAACCACTTTATAGTATCTAGTTTATACTACACATAATCAAGCTGTTCTCTAGAAAATGGAGGCCAGGCCTTCGCTTGCTAGAGACGTCCATACATGATGGAGAGGAAGTGGCGGGCATTGTATTACCTTGTCGCGGTGTCCAGACTCTGTTCGAGGTGCATATCCATCAGGGTTGGAATAAAATGTGATATTCAGTGACACGGACGCGTAGATGGAAGTGCTGATCACGGGAACAAACACTCGGGTCATGTGAGAGAGACAGTCCAAGACACGTGAGGCATAGATCGGACTCGAAGTTAAAATGGAGACCGCTGCCGCTGGCTGGGGTTTATGTCGCTCTCGAAGCCTTCGTTCTCACGGGTTCACTCTCGCTACTCGCACTGCTAAATTGAGTCTGTGACGTCGGGATAGCAACTTGGACTGTTGGAATTGTGTCGTTGCAAGGTTATGGCACAGTAATTCGTCGAGTAATTTCGGTAAATGTTTTTTCACGCTCAGTTTTTTTCTCCTCTCAAAACCTCTGCAGTAAACCAGCGTCCGTCGTGTCTCACAAAATATGGAGTGGACTGTTAGTGAATTTAATTCCCCGCCCTGCGTCTATTTTTGTTCAACTTTTGGTCTTGGAAGAGGAGTATGTAGAAATGTGTTTTATAAACAGTAGGCTACTCTGCAATGTTGGTTTGATGTGCCCATGTTTGAAATGAATTTCAACCTTCTCCATTATATCCATTGCGTGCCAACATTTTATTATTATTACATTACAATTACAACTCTGATAATTTTGTCCTGTCTACATTCATGTCTGATATTTACACCAAAGATGGTTTCGAAACTGTTCGGAGTACAAATCAAGCTCATGTGACATGTGATGCTGTTGATCACGTTGGTTTACTCAGGTGGGAGCTGAGATCGAATCCGGGTTTTTGCTTTAACCACATGACTACCCTGTCAAATAAAAGTGATCTACGATAAAAAAAAAACGGCACCATTTTGTAAACATTGAATCAATAAAATAAAAATTGTGTGCAAAGTCTTACCTACATTTTTTTTGTGGTTGATATACCATTTAAATAGCTAAATTAAGAGGATATGTGTAGGAGGTTCTTCTTCCACTGATATTTTCTATTGAACCACCAAGGAACATGTTTCATATTTGATATGATTTAATACAACTTTTTAGATTGGTTGAGCATGATAATTTTCTTGACAACTTCCCTAAATATGATCTACAGTAGCTTGGTTGGTCGTAGGAGTTTGCCAGGGATTACCGACTTGGGCCCGGTTTCCAAAAAAGCATCTTAAGGCTAAGTTAATTTTAGAACCATAAGATCCCATGGTTCTAACAATTAAATTAGACTTAAGATGGTTTTGGGGAAACCGGGCCCTGCCAACCCACTCTTCCATTCCCCAGGATATACTGTAAATCATGGGCATGATGATGCTTCTGGTTCCAAAGATTATTTTCTCAAAGTCTGAGAGGCCCCCAAAGTGTATATATTTTCAGGTATGGTTTTAACTGAATGTGTGATTGATCAACATGGTCATGAAAAAAAAAACATCTACAGACCAGTGGCGGTCAGTGCCGTTTAAGATGAGGGAGGACAGTTTTTATTTCTATTACAGCATACTGGATGATTCTCATTCATATTCCATTCACCCAGTTCAATGTAATAGTGATAGGTTTAGGCTACTACATGATACTCAATTTTCCCTATACCCATCATGAGGTTGCTACAACCTAGCCTATGAATGAAAGTTTACAAAGTAGGTGCACACAGGTCGACAGACAAATTTGCGTTGACAGACTGACATTTAATACCACCTTGCACAATCTTGCATGCATCTAGCTGATATAGGGTGTAATCATTAGTCCAACAGTTGCAAACAACATTTTCTATTGGACAACTTCAGGTATTTTAAGAAACGTTTTTCAACAGAATCGGTGGAATGAATACACCCCTAATCAGGGGTAAACATAGTTCACTGTCATAGCAGCCAGGTTGTAATCCTTCTTGCATCTATACGCTCTCCTCCACTCACCTTGTCCCATTGCTTGTGGACTTCAATGCACAACACATCAGCTCAGCTGTATGTGACCAGGCGAAAAAACCTTTCCAAGCCAAATCGCATCACACATTCTACATCATTGTCACCATATCAGCTGAAGTAACGTCATAGCTAATAGGACTAATGCGTTAGTAAACCCGCTACAAACATGAAGTAATGTTACAGTATACAGTCAGTCAGCAGTTACACCAGCAGGCCCCGGTGGCAATACATTAGTAATACCAAAAGCTTAACTTGACTTGGAAGAGTTCCAGTGTTGTGTTGGAAAGTCATAGCCAGCTAGCTAACATAGTATCCTTCTGTTTGAGCAGGGTGTTTTAGTAGGCTAAACTTGCTAGCTGCATTTGCTAGCTAAGAAGGTGAAAAGGAAATTTCTCTCTTGCTTCTCCTTCATTTTGGAAGAAATGAATTTCTTTAAAAATGTTCAGCTATTGTCTTTCTCTTTGAGTCAACTACTCACCACATTTTATACACTGCAGTGCTAGCTAGCTGTAGCTTATACTTTAAATACTGGATTAATTATCTGATCCTTTGATTGGGTGGACAACGTGTCAGTTCATTCTGCAAAAAACTCTGATACGCTGGAGGACGTCCTCCGGAAGTTATGTTTACCGTGTAAGTCTATGGAAGGGGATGAGAACCATGAGCCTCCTAGGTTTTGTATTGAAGTCAATGTATCCAGAGGAGGGCGGAAGCTAGCTGTCCTCTGGCTACACCATGGCGCTACCCTACAGAGTACTGTTGAGGCTACTGTAGACCTTTGCAAAATGGTGTGTTTTAATCAATTATTTGGTGACATGATTATATTTAGTTATATTTAACAAGGATAACTTTTAAAATGTTAGAACATTTACATTTTTAGGAAATTCACTGAGGAGAATGGTCCTTCTCTTGCTCCTCTGATGAGCCTCTGCTAAAGACAATCTTGAGATTAGCTGAATATGATGTTTGAACCAGACTAACGGTTCTCGTCGGTGGAAGGAAGAGTGGACCAAGCACAGCGTGGAAAGTGCTCATGATATTTATTTTCAAGAAAAACACACAAAAAAATGTTTTTTGAATAAACGAAAGCAAACAGTTTCGTCAGGCACAGACACTAAACAGAAAACAACACCACACAAAACCCAAGTGGAAATTTACAATTTATGTATAATCCCCAATCAGAGACAATGATAGACAGCAGCCTCTGATTGGGAACCAGACTGGCAAAACAACAAAGAAATTGAAAACATAGATTTTCCCACCCGAGTCACACCCTGACATAGAGAATAAATAAGGATCTCTAAGGTCAGGGCGTGACACAGACTTATATTCCCATAAATGATTACAAAAACAAACAATTTTTAAAGTAACTAGGCAAGCCAGTTAAGAACAAATTCTTAATTACAATGACGGCCTACCAAGGAACCGTGGGTTAACTGACAGATTTTTACCTTGTCGGCTCAGGGATTTTATCCAGAAACCTTTTGGTTACTGGCCCAACACTCTAACCACTAAGAAACCTGGTGCACAAAAACAATGAAGTATTTTTGAACCCTATCCACTTTATATTGGTCGAGTGTTTGTTTTCATAATCTTACATAGCTGCTGCCATTCACTGTTTATTATCTATGCATAGTCACTTTACCCCTACCTACATGTAAACTCAGCAAAAAAAGAAACATCCTTTTTTTCAGGACCCTTTCTTTCAAAGATAATTTGTAAAAATCCAAATAACTTCACAGATCTTCATTGTAAAGGGTTTAAACAGTGTTTCCCATGCTTGTTCAATGAACCATAAACAATTAATGAACATGCACATGTGGAGCAGTCATTAAGACACGAACAGCTTACAGACGGCAGCCAATTAAGGTCACAGTTATGAAAACTTTGGACACTAAAGAGGCCTTTCTACTGACTCTGAAAAACACCAAAAGAAACAACACCAGCACAGCATCGGCACATCCGAAAATCACACCTGAGGGACAGGTACAGGATGACAACAACAATTGCCCGAGTTACACCAGGAACACACAATCCCTCCATTAGTGCTCAGACTGTCCGTAATAGGCAGAGAGAGGCTGGACTTAGGGCTTGTAGGCCTGTTATAAGGCAGGTCCTCACCAGACATCACCGGGCAACAACGTCACCTATGGGCACAAATCCACCGTTGCTGGACCAGACAGGACTGGAAAAAAGTGCTCTTCACTGATGAGTTGAGGTCTTGTCTCACCAGGGGTGATGGTCAGATTCACATTTATCGTCGAAGGAATGAGCGTTACACCAAGGCCTGTACTCTGGAGCGGGATCGATTTGGATGTAGAGGGTCCGTCATGGTCTGGGGCGGTGTGTCACAGCATCATCGGACTGAGCCTGTCATTGCAGGCAGTCTTAACGCTGTGCGTTACAGGGAAGACATCCTCCTCCCTCATGTGGTACCCTCTCAGCAGGCTCATGCTGACATGACCCGCCTTGATGTAACGCATGACAATGCCACCAGCCATACTGCTCGTTCTGTGTCTGATTTCCTGCAAGACAGGAATGTCAGTGTTCTGCCATTGACGGCGAAGAGCCCGGAACTCAATCTCATTGAGCACGTCTGTGATCTGTTGGATCGGAGGGTGAGGGCTAGGGCCCTTCCCCCCCAGAAATGTCTTGGAACTTGCAGGTGCCTTGGTGGAAGTGTGGGGTAACATCTCACAGCAAGATCTGGCAAATCTGGTTCAGTCCATGAGGAGGACATGCACTGCAGTACTTAATGCAGCTGGTGGCCACACCAGATGTTGACTGTTACTTTTGATTTTCACCCCACTTTGTTTAGGGACACATTATAGCTTTTCTGTTAGTCACATGTCTGTGGAACTTGTTTAGTTTATGTCTCAGTTGTTGAATCTTGTTATGTTCATACAAATATTTACACATGTTAAGTTTGCTGAAAATAAACTCAGTTGACAGTGAGAGGACGTTCAATGTAAATAGTCCAGGTGGCCATTTGATTAATCGTTCAGCAGTCTTATGGCTTGGGGGTAGAAACTGTTAAGGAGCCTTTTGGATTTAGACTTGGTGCTCCGGTACCGCATTCAGAGAAAACAGTCTATGACTTGGGTGACTGGAATTTTTGGGGCCTTCCTCTGACGGAAGGCCTGGCTGGCAAAAAGCTTGGCTCCAGTGATGTACTGGGCCGTACGCACTACCCTCTGTAGCGCCTTATGGTTGGTTGCCAAGCAGTTGCCATACCAGACGGTGATGCAACCGGGCAGGATGTTCTCAATGGTGCAGCTGTAGAACTTTTCGTGGCTCTGGGGACCCATGACAAATCTTTTCAGTCTCCTGAGGGGGAAAGGTGTTGTCATGCCCTCTTCACGACTCTCTTGGTGTGTTTGGACCATGATAGTTTGTTGATGATGTGGACACCAAGGAACTTGAAACTCCGCTCGACTGGAGCCCCGTCATTAATGGGGGCCTGTTCAGCCCTTCTTTTCCTCAAGTCCACAATCAGCTCCTTTGTCTTGCTCACATTGAGGGAGAGATTGTCCTGGCACCAGACTGCCTGGTCTCTGACCTCCTCCCTGTAGGCTGTCTCATCGTTGTCGGTGATCAGGCCCACCACTGTTGTCTCGTCAGCAAACTTAATTATGGTGTTGGAGTCGTGCTTGGCCACGCAGTCATGGATGAACAAGGAGTACAGGAGGGGACTAAGCAAGCACCCCTGAGGGGCCCAAGTGTTGAGGATCAGCATGGCATATGTGTTGTTGCCTACCCTTACCACCTGGGGGCAGCCCGTCAGGAAGTACAGGATCCAGTGGCATTGGGAGGTGTTTAGTCCCAGGTTCCTTAGCTTAGTGATGAACTTTGTGGGCACTTTGGTGTTGAACGCTGGGCTGTAGTCAATGAACAGCATTCTCACATACATGTTCCTTTTGTCCAGGTGGGAAAGGAATGTGATTAAGATTACGTCATCTGTGGATCTGTTGGTGCTGTATGCGAATTGGCGTGCGTCTAGGATTTTTTGGGATGACGGTGTTGATGTGAGTCATGACCAGGCATTCAAAGCACTTCATGGCTACAGACGTGAGTTTTACGGGGTGGTAGTCATTTAGGTAGGTTACCTTCACTTTCTTGGGCACAGGGACTATGGTGGTCTGCTTGAAACATGTAGATATCACAGACTCGGTCAGGGAGATGTTAAAATGTCAGTGAAGACACTTGCCAGTGATTTTGCGCATGATCTGAGTACACATCCTGGTAATCCTTCTGGCCCTACGACCTTGTGAATGTTGACTTGTTTAAAGGTCTTGCTCACATTGGCTACGGAGAGCATAATCAGACACTTGTCCGAAACAGCTGGTGCTCTCATCCATGCTTCAGTGTTGCTTGCCTCGCATTTAGCTTATCCGGTAGGCTCGCGTCACTGGGCAGCTCGCGGCTGGGTTTCCCTTTATAGTTCGTAATAGTTTGCAAGCAGTGCCACATCAGACAGGCGTTCAGAGCCAGTGTAGTAGGATTCAATCTTAGTCCTGTATTGATGCTTTGCCTGTTTGATGTTTCGTCTGAGGGCATAACGGGATTTCTTATATGCATCCGGATTAGTGTCCCGCTCCTTGAAAGCGGCAGCTCTAGCCTTTAGCTTGGTGCAGATGCTGCCTGTAATCCATGGCTTCTGGTTGGGATATGTACTTAAGGTCACTGGGGATGATGTTGTCAATGCACTTATTGCATTGTTGGGCCTTGTAAGCATTTCACGGTAAGGTTGTATTTGGTGAAAATATTTTTTTTTTTTACATAAATATTTGTTTTCACCTCACATAATCAGTTTATAAAGATTAGCTACTCCTTTAATTACACAATGAACTTTACCCTAGTTGACCGAAGAGCGGAACACATTTTCTGGGCTTTGTGTCCAACTGAAATAGCAGGAGCACCAGCTTGTTCTCTGTGATTGGTTACAGGTCACTTTTGCCGACAGTCTTCATGTTCACATAATTTAATTGGTTCCAACAATGGGCGGTCTCGTTTAGACCCGCCTTCTTTCTTTCAATGGAATCACG
Organism: Oncorhynchus masou masou; assembly: GCF_036934945.1. Lineage (NCBI taxonomy): Eukaryota > Metazoa > Chordata > Actinopteri > Salmoniformes > Salmonidae > Oncorhynchus > Oncorhynchus masou. The sequence continues at coordinate 60,335,333 of NC_088240.1, forward strand.
AAAATCGTTCCGACCTTTCGTAAGTTACCGTTCTCCTATCAGCAGGATATTATGCTGGCAGTACGATCGTGGGTTTTCTTTTTCAAAATAACAGTCCCACTGCAAAGACATACTAAACTTCGATTTGTCTTTAGCACTAGTCCAGTACAACTGTTTTTCACAGCATTGCAACCCACTCTGAAAAAAATGATTGATAATTTGACGTATTTTATTTGTAATATTGGATTATTTATACCAGTATGTTGAAAGCTATTGTGTAGGCTATATATATTTAAAGAAATACACTTTTAATAGAATACAAACATATCTTATTGGAAATCCTCAATAGAGTCCGCAAAACTTGAATGGGTCTTGTGCTGGGCAACTGGTTTAATACAGAGTAACTCCTTACTTCACCCACTCATTTCACTGCAAAGCAATACACGGTATATGGGATACTTATTGGCTTGTAGAGAGAAAACTTGTCTACCTGTCTCAACTAAAGTGGGGTGGGAAATACTCAGTATGGTCTCTACTAACCAAATATGTGTGTTTTTTCAGGGGGACTGCTGCTGGCTGAGAATTAAGTCCTTCTGGGTATTTACAACACAGTCCCACTCCAAAACAAAGCATAATATCTGCTTAGTAGAGACCCTACTGAGTATTTCTCACCCCACTTTAACTGAAATGAGTAAAAAAATGTACCTCTATGAGCCAATATGTAACCCATGTACAGTCTATTACAGTGTCTTGCTATTGGGGAGGGACACATACCAGTGTCAATTTGGTGTTTTTTCCATTATTGGTCTAAATATAAATAATTTAAAAACACATTTGGGATATGTTTTCATAAATTAGTCATTGCATTTTCTTGTTGTCACAATAGAAGTGGCTATTGATTGCAATTCAATCAGTTCTGAATGAGTTATTCACATTGCAACGTTTTGAAATACGTGCTTTTATTTGAAAGGTTTCATCATTACCATACCTAGTGACGTTATCATTTGTGCTGCTAGCAGAATTACTAGTCTCCTGCTTCTTGGGTGAAGGTTCGTTGTGGTGACTCGGTAACTAGCTACTGTTCATTGCTGAACCGAAGAATCGCTAACAATGTCGCGGGTTCTTGTTGGAGTTAAACGTGTAATTGACTATGCTGTCAAGGTAGCTACTTCCCCACTGTCTTGTATTTAAAAGCAATTCAACATTTCACGTGCAGAATTTCCATTCGCGACTTCCTATGGCTATGGTAGCTAGCTAACTACTAGCTAACGTAAGGTGGGTAGATGGATGAAGGGTTAGTTTAGCAAGCTAGCGTTCATTGTTTGAATGTCAAGTCTGTTCAACTAACAACCATAACTGCAATGAAAATACCAAGGTCATTACAGGGTTATCTAGGTAACAGTTAAGGTTAATTTGTATAGAGTTTGCTACTTCTATAATTGGTAAATCGATGAACGACTGTCAAAATTTTAAAAGAAAGCTGACAATGTATTGCTGCTGATTTGTATTGCACATGTTAAGGTACATGTATAATCCTCATTCAAGCTTCATCACAATGATTTTAAAACATATAATCAACTAGGTGTCACAGCATCAGAACAGTTAGATAGCAGACTATCACTATCCAAGCCAGTCCTATCAGATAGTTCCAAGGTAAAAATATATATATATTTTTGTAAAGGAAGCCTAGCACCATATCTATTACCAGTTATTTCATACTACAGTCTGAGCACTCTTGCTTCAGCTGCATCCAACTAGATCACTGTAGCCGTCTCTCGATGCACTCCGTTAAGCTATGTTTGTATCCTTCCCTGTCCCATATGCTGCCCCAACTCTTATCAGCCAGAGGAAGGGGTGTGAGTGAGAGAGAGACACAGTCTTTGCCAGTCATGTATTATGAGGTGACTAATGTATATGGGATGGGCTTATTGACAGAATTTTGGCGTTTTTAAACGGTTTAATTACAATGGCCTGTAAAATACTATTGGGTTAGTGGTAGGCTTTCAAAAGTGTTCCAGAATTGGTTTGACTGCCTCACAAATTAAATTGGAAAGCTCAGAGCACACATACATTGAGCCCACAGCAACTATTTATAAGTGCCCAAGACTGCACCGTGTCCACACACTCAACTCTGGCACATTGACGGCATGCACTTCATGTCTCCAGCCTCTGCCTTTGTCTGTTTAGTTGTTTGTCTGTCTCTGACCCTTCTGAGTGACTATCCAGTAGTCACTTATGTTCAGTAGGGCCTACCATAGCAAAGCTCTTTGAAACTGAATTAGCATTTCTTATTGGAGTTCCGGTAGTCCCACCGTTTTTGTCTGTTATTTTTCTCTGTTTGGTGCCTAATGAAGACAACCCTGCTCTCTCCCTTAGATCCGTGTAAAGCCCGATCACAGCGGGGTGGTGACAGATGGCGTCAAGCACTCCATGAACCCCTTCTGTGAGATCGCCGTGGAGGAGGCCGTCAAACTCAAGGAGAAGAAGTTCATCAAAGAGGTGGTGGCTGTCAGCTGTGGGCCCACGCAAGTAACGGTAAGAGTGACGTGGTGCTCTGGCCTGGCGACGCCATTTTGAAGACGGGCGGACTCAACGATGCAACAACATTTTCCTTATTCTACATGACATTATACATATCTGTTCTACTCTATTCATTTCTATCTTTAAGTCCTGTAGTTTTAGGCTTCATTTCTGTCCGAAACGTTCTGTAGCATTAGGCTACATCCTCCTTCACAGGCCTTCAATAGCTAACATTTGGAGGGACACTTTGGATCTTGTTTCTTCATTAGGATAGCGGTCATGAGTATGTTTTCATTCTATTGTAAGAAGGACTCTGCTGTTGGTCACCTCCAACTTGACTGTGCTAATGAGTGTATTATTCTGTCATTGTTCTCAGATGGTGTTCTTATATAATTTTGAGAACCCTACCTCTCAAGCGTTTGTATTGTGTGTGTTTGTGTGTGTGTAGGAGACCATCCGTACTGCACTGGCCATGGGGTGTGACCGCGGCATCCACGTGGAGGTCTCAGGAAAAGACTACGAGGCCATGGGACCCCTGCAGATCTCCAAGATCTTTGCTGCCCTAGCCAAGAAGGAGGAGGCCTCACTCGTCATCCTGGGCAAACAGGTCATCCAATGCAATAGATTGTGACACTGCCACACCAATGCGCGTTGACTTTGAAATCGAACCTCATCATCTCATGTAATGCTCACTGATTGTGTTGGTATTTTTTGACAGGCCATTGACGATGACTGTAACCAGACGGGTCAGATGACGGCAGCCTTGTTAGACTGGCCACAGGTCAGTAGTGGTTTCTTCTTGTTGTAATCCTTGTTCTCAGCAGGAATCACTAAACTGATCTCGGAGAGGGCTTGTTTACTGTTAACTGCTGACTTGGATACCATTTCTGTCTGGACCAGGACCTTTTCTCATGGTCTTTATAAGCATATCGACTTAATGTCAGGTGAAGGGAACAGCTGAACTAGCAGGCCTTAGATTATGTCGCTACAGTCAACATAGTCTGCACTGAAAAGTAGACCAAAGGCCAAATAAAGGGCAAAATTAGGGTGTATTTACATGGTTAAACCACCAGATGTCACACTTGGATTGCCTTGTGGCCTACAACGTGTTTACAATTGTCAGGTAGCAAAAACAAAGCCTTCTTTCCATTTAAGTTGATTTGATATTTTCAAATAATATTTAATCTCAATGTGGATTATGACATCCACTAAATATACGACCATTCTTGCCATTCTTACCATTCTTACCATTCTTGCAGGGCACATTTGCCTCTGAGGTGACCATCGATGGGGAAAAGGTGAAGGTGGTGAGGGAAATCGATGGTGGTCTAGAGACCATCAAAATCAGCATGCCAGCCGTCCTCACAGCAGACCTTCGACTCAACACCCCCAGATACGCAACCCTGCCCAACATCATGGTAATACACACAATGTACATTTCCTCACAGTGTATACACACACACACACACACACACACACACACATATAGCACTTTAATTTCTCATCTCCTTCTTCCTCCCTCCACCTACCAGAAAGCCAAGAAGAAGAAGATAGCCAACATGAAGCCAGCGGACCTGGGGGTGGACATGGTGTCACGGGTGGAGGTGTTGAGTGTGGACGAGCCCCCAACGAGACTGGCCGGTGTGAAGGTGGAGACGGTGGATGACCTGGTTGCCAAACTCAAGGCAAACGGAACAATCTAGAGGCCCTGTGGGAGCCAAAGGGGGAGTGCAGGACACACACAGAGGGGTGAGTCTCAAAACCTAAAAACAGTATGACTGTTTGAGATAATTATAGTAACCCATTAGAAAATGTCTGATGGATTCTCAGCATGACGGAGCACTGATTAATTTCACGTTTACGTAACAATTTACCCATGTCAATCTGCTTCTTCCACCAAATTGCCTCAACTGTAACACAGACCTTTGCCATAGTGTGCTGTACTTGACCAAGCTCAGTGTTTCTGTCTCGAGTTGGCTGTAATATGTCAATTCCCCCGTTCTTTTGCAGGTCTCTGCTTGAGAGATGGAACAAAGTAATTTAGCAAACGTGGAGGACTGGTTGCATAAGGCAGAACCCATCGCCACCCGGCCCTCTGTGTTTAACTCCGACTTCCATGATGGTAGCCTACTGACCTTGGAATGTTGGGATACTGAGAAACACTGTCCTATAGGAACCCACCGAGCCCAGAGGGGGAAGAAGAGGGCCTGTTGTTATTGTGCAATTTAATTCACATGGTACATCTGTATTGTAATTACTGTATCTTCTCTGTGAGTGTAGCTAACTAGTTAAAGAGGACCTAGACTCAAAACATGGACAACTTCCAAGCCAGTAATGTATGTCAGTAACTTTCATTCACCCATGTTTCTGTATGTGTTGCACTGTACATTCAAGAGTGTCACAATAACATTTTCATCTGTAACATGGACCTTTGAAAATTCTCATGAAACCCTACATTTACACATCTGGGCTATGCAGTTTGAGTTGGATGCCATGTGTAAATAAGAACCCAAAGTTGCAGAGCTGAATGTGCATTCAGGGTGTGTGATATGTCTACTGACTTGGTTTGTATAAAGTTTATATAAATATAATTATTTCTGGGTTGGGTGGCAGTTCCGGTTGAACAGTGTCTCTCAGTCGATGTGGGAAAATGATCAAAAACACACAAAGTTGACTTTTTACCATAAGCGCCTCTTCTGTTTTAGATCGTACAGGATCCTACCATAACAATAAAGATATCTTTTTCATATCTGGATCTGCTGTTTTCCAGTGTCATTCTATGTTGCTGTGTTCTGTCTTTCCACATCAGTGTTTTGGTTTTAAGATCGTCTCTTGACTATCTAGTACTTGGCAACAATCATCCAGTCACTGACCATGTTTGTTTATTCCATGTGTAACTCTGTGTTGTTGTTTGTGTCGAACTGCTTTGCTTTATCTTGGCCAGGTCGCAGTTGTAAATGAGAACTTGTTCTCAACTGGCCTACCTGGTTAAATAAAGGTGAAATAAAACATTAGAGTGCATGTTCTGAACCCCCTAAATCCCTGGGGAAGATGGTACACCATCTTAAGATATAGACCAGACACTTTGGAAAAGGATTGTGTCACATTGATCGATATGGGAATTTGGTTGGCGTCTTTCAGAAAAAGTGTAGTATCGTCAGCCAGCTGGCTTATCTTTACCAGCAATGGAACTACATTGTACAGGACTATTTAAAGAATTTGTAAGAAGTTGGGTGATAAATAAAAACATACACAGAGAGGACAGCCTTGCCTAATTCTTCTCTTTAACTCAAATCTAGGTGAGGTGCCATATTTCAATTTGATAGAGCTGTTACCATCTATATAGAAAGTCTTAATGGCCTTACAGAAAAAATCCCAAAAGACAAATTTCTCAAGGGAGTGGAAGAGGAACTGATGCTCTACTGTGTCAAAATCTTTATAAAATTAAAAAAATAATATGAAGCTATCCTCAGTTATTAGGTCTGAGTAGTCAAGTATGTCTAATACTAGTCTGATATTGTTAGAGATATGTCTGTTCCTGTTGATGGAATGTATATGAATGACTAGAATATTCCACCCTGAAGCCATTTAATCATATGAAATTGATTAGAATCATGTATAACTATAGTTAGCCAGTATAAAAGGAATTGTCTTGTACAACAGACCAGTGCTCTCGTGAATAAACCTTATTGACTATTTTAGCTGGGCCTCCGTCTGTTTCATTTCAATCAGTATCTTACAAATCCTGATTAGCAGACTGGGTAGTTAATTTAACTGGTTTATGAACATTGAGAGCATAATTCTCGTAACAATTTGGTCCTTCGAGCCGGATCTCAATACCTGCCTCTGTCGTCCCAAGGAACTGCTGAAAACCATGCATGGGCGGATCCAGGGTTTATTTCAGGCCAGTGGTGAACTGGTACACTACAGGTGGTGATGAGAACCAACCAACATTGCTTTTCACAGTCTTCTAGGCAAGGTCGGTAATCTTTATTCACGAATTTGGGGGAATGATTTAAGTTATAGGAGATGTTTACTTTGTGAATTAGCAAGGAATCGATTGAGGGATCAGGTCCGCAATGACCTGAGGTACATGTGTACTACCATAAATAAAAATAGCTTAATAATTGAGGTCTGTGAGGAATGGCCGAAAGGTTATTAGCAAGGGATATAAATAGGTGCTATGAGATAGGACGGGGATTTTGTACAAATAGGATAACTTAAATGATTCATTAACATGTAGTATCAGCCATAGATCCAATTCAAAAGACATACCTAAATAAAATCCTAAAGTGTGAGGATATTGCTTAGGTTTGTGAGATAGGACGGTAATTCTATGCGAACAAATAACTCAAATGGTCAATTAACAAAAGTGAATTAGCCATAGATCAGATTCAAAAGACAATACTGAAATAAAGTCCAAAAATGGAGAACGAAGGGAAACATAATATAGCGGAGTGAGATACGAGTTATTAACGTCAAAAGAACAAGCAACAACAGAAAAATAGGTTGCTGACTAGGGATTTACGACCCCTGGTAAATAGCTTATAGGTTGTAAACGGTGACACCTAATGTCCGATCGACACCACTATAGATAAAGTTTCAAGAAAGGAAAAGCACACCTAGGTTAAGAGATAGCACATTGAGTACACATTGAGTGTGAGCACACACATAGGGAGTAGTGACATACACACCAATAGTGAGACACACATAGGAGTAATTTAATCAGAATTAAAGAGTTACACACATAGATTGTGATAACAACTATAGTGATTGGATAGCGGTAAAAAGCACACACCTAGATCATAGAAATACCTACACATAGATTGTGAGAATAAGCATAGTGACTACCAGGTTTTACTAGCAATGGGTAGTAAATCCTCAATGGAGGTCGCGGAATTAATGAGAAACGGAGGTCCCGGGAGATGAGAAATACATGCAGAGAAAAGAAAAAGGAAGTAAAAAAGAAGGAAGATGTAAGTAGCAAGAAACTAGGAACCATAACTTCCACGGCTCCCCTGGAGGTCTCCCATAAGCCTAAATTGTACCCAACCCTGGTCGACCATGCGTGGAGAGAGAATCCCAATGATGAAACAGTGGTGGTGAGACGACGGCAGCCAGTGCTTCCCGTCCCACCACCACCACCCGCATATGGGGAACCTCCTGGAGCCGAGGGAGGGGTAGAGCAGGAGGAGGAAAGGATAGGGCTAGCTGCCCTAAGGAAAGTCAGGAAAGATTTAACCGAACTAGGACAGAATTTAGCAAACTTATTGGGAAAGTGGATAGAGGTAGAGAAAGGGAGAAAGTTGAGAAAAATGGATAGAGACAGTCAAAAGAAAGGTGTAGATAGTCAAGGGAAACACCAGGTTGAGGGTTAAATACCGGGCTGTCTGAATCCCGGGTTCGTATCTCAGCCTGGGCACCAATAGACTAAAATTCATTCTGATTGTAATGCAACTATTGATAGGTTTTGCCTGGAGAGATATGGTTGTTAGTGTTTGTTTAATACAGTGCCTTGCGAAAGTATTCGGCCCCCTTGAACTTTGCGACCTTTTGCCACATTTCAGGCTTCAAACATAAAGATATAAAACTGTATTTTTTTGTGAAGAATCAACAAGTGGGACACAATCATGAAGTGGAACGACATTTATTAGATATTTCAAACCTTTTTAACAAATCAAAATGTAACGACGTTCTTCGTTTGTCGAAAGAGAGTCGGACCGAAATGCAGCGTGTTTGTTACTCATGTTTATTAGTGAAAACAAATAACGAAACTATACATGAAATAACGAATAAATACAAAACAACCAAACGGAACGTGAAACCTATTACAGCCTGACTGGTTAAACTAACACAGAGACAGGAACAATCACCCACGAAATACAAAGCGAAACCCAGGCTACCTAAATACGGTTCCCAATCAGAGACAACGAGAATCACCTGACTCTGATTGAGAACGGCCTCAGGCAGCCAAACCTATGAAACACACACCCCTAATCAGCTACAATCCCAATAACTAAAAAACCCCACTAAATACAACAAACAATAAACCCATGTCACACCCTGGCCTGACCAACTAATTAACTAAAACACAAAATACTAAGACCAAGGCGTGACACAAAAACTGAAAAATTGGGCGAGCAAAATGAACTTTTACACATTGTAAAATATAATACAGAACGTGACCTACCCCTTGCATCACATTTTCATACTGGGAAGACCTGACGTTCGCGATCTCCCCCTATCTGCAAGCCGGGCCAATCACAACACACCTTATTTTTATCAGAGTTGAACCAACCAATAAGAATGTTTGAACAATAAATTCACATTTCTTTAGAGGAAAGTGGAAACATAACCAACCCTGTTACACCTGCCGAAGCCATAGAGGGAGCCGAAAAGTTAATTCTGCAGTACAGCACACTGCAGGGGGAGGCCGACCAGTGGAGGTGGTACTTTAACAGTGTGGAGATAAAGACCAACTCCCACTACACAGTGGGCCAGAAGAGCCTGGTCATCCATCAGCCCAACCGGACCGACACAGGACCTTATACTTTGGTCCTAACCAACCCTTTCAGCACTGTCACATTTCATAGGAAAATCACTGTTCTCTGTAAGAAAGAAGGTTCTCTGGTTGAATCTCGCCTTATTTGTCTGAAGCATTAGTCTGAACACTACTTTTTATTCTACTTTATTAGTTAACAGCACAATTGTCATCTTGTGCACCCGTAATTACTCGCATGTCTCTAGTTCTGTAGTTGAATCCTTTAACTTAATCCTTTACTGAAAGACACAACATGTTTCCCTGTCTCACAAATCCCCTTTACCACTGCACGTCTTTATTCCCTTCAACTCCTCCATATGGAACTCTCATGTGGAAATGGCAATAGTTCTCCTGCAGTTCCACTGCCGGTGGCCAGGAGGCACCCCAGAAGCCCTGCTGTCCTTTCCTGCCTTGACCAACACCACCAGTGGTGCTGGAAACTTCAGCCTGACCATGCCTGCCTCAGGACCTCAATGGGAAAATGGTCCTCTGTATGGCCAATCACCCCCTCCATCAGACATGGTGCAATATTACTGCCAGTGAGTTACTTATTCCCTAATCCATGCTAGACTATGTAAGGTCCAGGCATGTTGCAGGTCTGCACAACAAGCAGAATGATTGAGGATTACACAGTGTAACTAGTGGTCTCATTCTTCCTTTGCTGGTCCTGCAAAGTTCCTACTGATGGTCTTGACCACAGTGGACCAAGAGGGAAAAATAGTGGTCACCATCCACTGCAACAGCCAGGTCCCGCCCAAGGCTATGGTCACATGGTCCAAAGGTACCGAGCTCTTAGCCAATGGGTTGCATTACCAGATCAGTGTGGACACTGTGCAGCTCAGCATCCATGATTTTAACACCAGCACCGCTCAGCTCTACACTTACACCTGTAACTGTAGCAACCCACTGGGCAGCAATGGAAAAAAGACTGGGTATGTCATCGACCATTTTCTCAGGTGGTGGTTAGCGGCCTGTTTAGTAGTGACAGTTTGGGATACAAGTTGACATTTTACCCGGTTGTACATGTATCTAACATATATCTCTGTTCTGGGTCCCAAAACCACATACTACTTCTGGGTCATCCCCATTGCTGGCAGAACTCAGGGGGAACCATCAGCAGTGCAGAGAATTGGACCCGGTGTTTGAACTGACTTGGATAATTTTCCTATTCAGATCAGATTTTTCGGGAGGTGCTAATCTGGTTGCCACTTACTAGAAGGCTTGGCATTGTTCCATGGGAAGCAATGAATTCATTTCTTCGTGAGATAGTCTGTTGTATTGTTGAAAGAGACTGGGAAATGACCTGTATGTTAACATACATGGAAATCTCTACATGATACTGGTAAAGTTAAACTTATAGTCAACATTATGCTTCCACCTCACCTTTGACACATCAGTTGAGAGTAGGCTCTGTGCTGCTCTAACAGATTGTACTGTGTCTGTGCTGCTCTAACAGATTGCACTGTTGTCTGTGCTGCTCTAACAGATTGCACTGTGTCTGTGCTGCTCTAACAGATTGTACTGTGTCTGTGCTGCTCTAACAGATTGCACTGTTGTCTGTGCTGCTCTAACAGATTGTACTGTGTCTGTGCTGCTCTAACAGATTGTACTGTGTCTGTGCTTCTCTAACAGATTGTACTGTTGTCTGTGCTGCTCTAACAGATTGTACTGTGTCTGTGCTGCTCTAACAGATTGTACCGTGTCTGTGCTGCTCTAACAGATTGTACTGTGTCTGTGCTGCTCTAACAAATTGTACTGTTATCTGTGCTGCTCTAACAGATTGTACTGCTATCTGTGCTGCTCTAACAGATTGTACTGCTATCTGTGCTGCTCTAACAGATTGTACTGTGTCTGTGCTGCTCTAACAGATTGTACTGTGTCTGTGCTGCTCTAACAGATTGTACTGTGTCTGTGCTGCTCTAACAAATTGTACTGTTATCTGTGCTGCTCTAACAGATTGTACTGCTATCTGTGCTGCTCTAACAGATTGTACTGCTATCTGTGCTGCTCTAACAGATTGTACTGTGTCTGTGCTGCTCTAACAGATTGTACTGTGTCTGTGCTGCTCTAACAGATTGTACTTTTGTCTGTGCTGCTCTAACAGATTGTACTGTTGTCTGTGCTGGTATGACAGGAGGTCTGAGCAGACCACAGATTACAGGTCTCGCTGTCGGGAGCCCCTGTGGCCTCCTCTTCTTCCTCCTCCTCATCGGCCTCATGTACCTCTGTGTCTACTGCTGCAGGAAGAAACGTAGGAGCACTACTCTCAATCCCCTGATCTCCCTTCCTTTTTTATTATCTCATCCGGAATCAGGTGTTTTTTCACTGTAAAATGGTGTTTATGTTTCATAGGTCAACAGAATAGATATCCCGTGCCCAGAGCAGTAGAGAAGGTAATGTCAGTAACTGGGGAAATTTGTTATTGCACAAATGTCATGTTCCTACCAGTACTTTAGACCCCCCCCCTCCCCCTCCCCTCATGCAGGTGGAGTCAACCCAACCAGACATAAACACTCCCAACCACCTGCTGACTGGAGGAATCAAACCCCTGCCTGATTACAACAGAATAACATCACAGGCGATAATCCACCCTGCATTGTCATGACATACACTTACAAAATACCTGAAGTACACATCAGGGCCCGTATTCACAAAGCATCTCAGAGTAGGAGGGCTGATCTAGGATCAGTTTTGCCTTTTAAACCATAAAGAATAAGACTCCTACTCTGAAATGCTTTGTGAATATGAGCCCTGTGGAATTGCTATTGGGTTAGAACTGTTATATAGAAATCCAGGAGAGTGACACACAAGATGTCTATTCAGAAATGATTTACCAGCCATGCTTTGTATCTGATATCTTTTCCAGGCTCCGGCTGAGCAGTCAATCCCTCTCCCCACTTTTGTCGCTCCTCCCCCTGTGAGAACTGCCACAATTGTGTAAACGGAATAAAACTGTTATTTGCACTGTGATGTTCAATATGATATGTCCTAAATGTTTTCATGTTATATTCTTTATATGATTTTATCACTAACGTGAAAAGCTCTTATGTATGTGAGGTTGATCAATATGGGGATATGATGCTCTTTGTAACTGCAGAACTGACTATGGTGTTTCTTAATCAAAATTGTGTTTCTGCTTCAACCAAGTTGAATATACATGTATATCTGAACACCAATCTCTGTGATCAGCAAACTTTGTGCTGATATTTATTTTAAACAAATCTTATAAAAATGACAGTGTCTATTGTACAGATACACTGAGTGCACAAAACATTATGAACCCTTACTCTTTCCATGATATAGACTGACCAGGTGAATCCAGGTGAAAGCTATGATCCCTTATCGATGTCACTTGTATAATCCACTTCAATCAGTGTAGATTAAGGAGAGGAGAGGTTAAAGAAGGATGTTTAAGCCTTGAGACAAGGATTGTGTACATTATATGTGTGACATTCAAAGGGTGAATTGCAAAACTAAAGATTTAAGTGCCTTTGAACAAGGTATGGTAGTAGGAGACAGGCACACTGGTTTGTATCAATAACTGCAATGCTGCTAGTGTTTTTCACACTCAACAGTTTCCCATGTGTGTCAAGAATGGTCCACCACCGAAAGGACATCCAGACAACGTGAGACAACTGTGGGAAGTATTGGAGTCAACATGAGCCAGCAAGAGTTGAATAGCTTTACTTTATGAATCCCAACTTGGGAAATTGTTATCACAGCAACACCAATGACAGAACGTGCAACAATGACCAACACATGATCGAATATAAAACCCCATTATGCACCAACCATAATATCCCTCCAATTATAGTCTGATTCAAATTCTGCTGTCCATCCTACTCTGGGAAAACAGGTAACATTTTCTAATAGAAAGACCTCATTAAACAGTTTATTCCGCGAGCCTAATTAAAAAGCCTCATGGTTGTGGGTAGAAAAGGACCGCCTGAACCTGTGTGGAACATCTGGGCAGGATGAAGCTGCTCCTGTGCTGCGTTATGCTGCATTAGAGTGCTATGGTGTGGGTGTGTGTCATTGTCCATGATCATGTGTGTTTTTACTTGCAGCCTTTTTTATGGGCATGTCCTTCCGGGCTTCAGCCAATTGTAGCACTGGCTTTGTTAATTATTTTGTCAAGCTTGTTTAAGTCCTCCTTAGCTTAATTCCCATTTTCAGCAAACAATAGGATAGGTCACTACACTCGCCGCGACACTGCTAAAGAACATATGACGCATTTTGTCTCATACATTAAAAGATCTAAGCTTCCTTTTCGTAGACACTGTGAGGATTCTCCTTCCAGTTCAGTTTGTTGTCCACTATTACACCCAAGTACTTATAAGAGTCAACAGGGCCAATCTCTTCACAATTAATAGAAATTGGATTTAAAACCTATTTCTCCTAAAATCTATCACTAGCTCCTTGGTCTTTAATACATTCAGGTCCAAGTAATTGGCCTCACACCACTTCACAAAGAACTTATATACCTACAATGAGCATCGCCTCCCCTGCATGACACAGTTTACTATAGCAGGAGTCATCAGAGACTTTCTGTTTGTTGTTGTGTGTGAAGTTATTTGTGTAAAGGGTAAACAGAAAAGGTGACTGCTTCTCTGTTTGTACATATCTGATCTGATACTGCCTGGTTCAGTCTTACAAACTGTGGTCAATTGGTCAGGTATTTCACAATCCATTTGATTGTATGTGGATTTATGTGAATGTCCTTTAGCTTTTGGGCCAGTAGGTGGGGTTGTATGGTATTGAAAGCACTGGAGAAGTGGACCAACATTGTTCTCACCACACAGCCGGGCTTCTCCAGATGCTCATATACTCTGTGGAGGAGACGAAGACGAGTATCTTCAACACCAGTTTTTGGGTGGTGGGCAAATCACAAAGGATCCAGATAGGCTGCCACCTCAACTCTTAATAAGGGTATTAAAAACCGCTCAGAGGTTTTCATGACTTGTGATGTCAAAGCCACTGGTCTAAAGTATTTCAGTGCATTCTCTTCTGCTTTCTTTGAGATGGGCACTATGCAGGATGTTTCCCATCTAGTATGAATATCTGATACTACTAGGGACAGGTTGGAAATATACTGCAGTATGAAAGCCTGTTAATTAGCACAAACCTTGAGTACTCTGGCTTAAACCCCATCAGGCCCTGCTGACTTACTGGGATTGATCCTCTTCAACTGCCTCACCACTTGTTCCTCCCAGATGCTTATGGGCTCAGTGCTTCCCAGATCAGAGTCCAGCACTTCCCCTATCTGCTGTTGCTCTGCTGAACAATCAAAAAAACAAAAAAACAGGTTCAACTCTGTGGCTCTGTCCCTTCCCTCATCACTCTGTAGTTGTCTCCTGGTGCCGCAGCCTGTTGTCTTCATCATACCATCCCAGACATCATCAATGTTATTCGTTTGCAGTTTGCGTTCCAGCTTCAGTTTGTATTCGTCTTTGCCTTTCCTGATCAGACCTTTCATTTCCTTCTGTACTACTTTCAACTCATCCCTATTTCCAGTTTCGTCTCTGTGGAACGCATTCGACACCTTGTAGAGTCCATGCCCCGACGAATTGGGGTGCAACTCAATATTGGGAAGGTGTTATTAATGTTTTGTACATTCATTCTGATGTAATTCTAATGCCGTTCAGTCAGTTATACAATATCCAGTTTTTTTACAACACTTTTTAAGCAACCAATGACAATTGATATTTTAAGAGATTCCTTTTTTCCACCAATTTACAAGTTTCGTAACTCTGTTCTGGTGTTAAAGATGCGCCTGTTTTAGTGTCTTTAAGGGTTACTTATGGTTGTGCCCCTGTTACACATCAACATGGCCATCTCTGACAACCACTTTCAAATCAATTTCTGTCCTCTTTCAAAAGAGTTCAACAATGAACATGGTGAAATGTCTGGATGCCCGTCAAGCAGTTGTAAAAAGTAAAAAGTCAAATGATACTTTGTAATAGATTATGACCTTGAGGGACATTGCTACATGTCCTCCTGGGCTGCTCTTAAAGTTTGCCACAATGCTCTTGGATAGTTTTTTTCTCCACTGACTTCTCCTAGAAGGTATTTCTAAATACTCTGTAAGCTTGCGAGTATAGTACTTCAGGTAGTACTGCTGTTATAGAAGTGTTGTATGTCTATGTGGTTTCAGATGGTTGAGGTGTGGAAGGTGGCAACATCGTGACCACTCTTGGGCACGAGAAGCAAAAGAAGGTCGACGTCAAGGTCACTTTAGTGTCATTTCCTCGAGCAACGGTCATCAGTGGGAGACACGGACAGGACTACCGAGGTATGTTACCAAATGCAGCCGAATATATTTTGTTAGAAACATTTTGTGAGCAGTTGCACTGCATTTACATTTCCCAGAAATGTCAACGACTGTATTGAACTGTTACTAATGAATGATAGCATCTAGACAAAGGCATGCTGTATTTTGTTTTCTCTTTCTGCCTCATATTTTTTATATTGGAGAAATCGCCAGTATCTGAATGAGTAGTCTTACCAGTTACATTTTGGCCACAGTTTATCTGCACTTGAGTGACATTTTGTCCTCCAGATTCAATAGGATTTCCAGAGTCTAATTCTAATGATGTCATCCACTTATGCAGGTGCATCAGTCATGATAACGCTCAGAAAACATGTGTTCCTCTGCTATACACTACGAGGTAGGTCTACTTTATACCTCATTGATGATGACTGACTGTGCCTGCTCATAATGGGAATTTATCATGCCTCAAGTTGAGAAGTAAATGTTTACAAAAATGATCATGATGTCCTTAGCCTTAGCCGTGTACAATCTGCTAGATAAGACCTTGTATTATCTTCTGTTTCCAAGATGAATGTACATTGGATCTTTATATTCTCAATATCATCATGAAATTGCTAATACATTTGACCCCCAAATTGAATGTTTTCTGGACCTTGTTTTATTATTCTAGCATATACATCAGCATTCAGCTATCAAACAATACTCGTTAAATGTATGTCACTCTCTCGTTCCTTTTCACCCTCTCTCTTTCTGTCCAGTGGTGTGGTGTGTGTTGGTAGTGGCCAAGGAGTGGACTGTGACCATTCCTAATCAGATATCTGGCCTGAAGGGGTCTTGTATCCTCATCCCCTGTTCCTTCACACACCCCAGCACTTACATCCCCACTAATGTCACCTGGTACCAGTACTCCAAGCTGCCTGGTAAATACCCAGTCGTCTTCAGCCGCACCAAACCAGCGGATATCATAGAGCACTACAGTGGTAGAACTGAACTGGTGGGAAGGGCCTCTGATGGAGACTGCAGCCTGATGATCAATGGAATGATATTAGAGCATAACGGAGAGGACATTTACCCCTGGGTGGATGAGGTCAGCAAGTCTGTCTTTGCCTTCTTTCAGTGGAGGGTGACACTGGAGGTTACAGGTAATGAATTATGCAAAACCTGACCAAGGGCCCTTGAAAATGGATTGAGATGTTCTTTATTAACCAAACATCATAAAAACAAGAATCCAAAAGAAAATGTGTCTTAATGTAGTTGTTTTGGTTACATGTTAGCAGACTACTGCGAGGAATGACCGATAACACAATGAGTGAACCCATTGTCAGTGTCTTAGACTTAGTGTCTCTTGTTACTCCCAGATACAGCACCAAGGCCACAGCTGTCGGTCAGTGAAGAGCAGAGGGAAGGGGGCAACATCACTGTTTCCTGTGCTGTCCTCCACACCTGCCCCTCCTCCCCTCCCTCCCTCTCTTTCGGAGACCAGAGGGGGGTGGTCCAGGGGTACCACACCGAGGAGATACAGGGTCGATGGCGCGTCCTCTCCACCATCTCGTTTGTGGCCCGAGCAGAGGATCATGAGAAAGTGGTGGCGTGTAATGTGACACATCCAGGAGGCCAGACAGCTGCAGGGGAGGTGGTGCTCGACGTGAGCTGTGAGTCTCAGCTAGAGTCGCTCTACACTCCTCTTACTGTTTGTTTCTATTCACTGTGTATCTTATCATTCACATTGTAGCATTACATCAACTAACAGAGGTCTTTGAGTGAGGTTCTAGATCTGCACAGCAGATGTTGCGATATCGCAGTAGGAGCTTTGCTTTTTAGGCTGGGAACATTCTGTAATACAACTTGGGACATAGGAACATCAGATTTGAAAATTAGGAGCAATTCCCTCAACAATAACAAATGATGAACTCCATTTTAAGGCCCACTGTGATATTTCCAACATCTCTCCTTTGCCCCTCTTCTCTCTCAGATGCCCCCAGGTCTGTGAGTGTCTCAGGGGGAAGCACTGTGGTCCAGGTTGGCACTAACCTGTCCCTGTCCTGCGTCAGCGATGCCAACCCCCCTGCCAGCTCCTACCTGTGGCACTTGCTGAGAGATGGCCTGGTCATGCCACTGAACCACAGCACAGAGACCGCTGCGGTGACAGACTTGCACCCAGATGAGAATGCGTTCCACTGCACAGCTATCAACCCTCTGGGGAGGTCCAAGCCCTCCTCTAGTTTTGTGGTCACTGCAGAATGTGAGGTTTAGATTGATCTGAGTTTTATTGAATGGATGCGTGGATTTAGTGTCTTGAAATCAAATCTATTCCAATGGAAAAATGTATTAAAAAGAGAAAATGTACACTACAAATGACACTACAAATGTCAGACCATGGAGGACTACTTCAGCCAAAATATGGACTGAGATTTTGTTTAATGTGAATTAGGCCTAAATGTGAACTTTTATTGATAGCTAATGGAACTAACAGTAAACATATTTTGAATTCTCCAGACAAGCCATCTATATTAGCAAACTCCAGCTGCTCCTACCATGCTGGCCAAGTCATCTGCAGGTGTCAGGCCCGGGCTCGACCAAGGGCCAAAGTGCTGTGGATGGTGGATGGAGGACCCCTGTTCCCTGGCTCTGATCCAACCACCTCCCCCCAGAACCACACAGTGATGGATATCTGGGCTGCAGAGGGCACCTTTGAAAATGTGTCTGTCACCTGTCTGGTCAACAACACACATGGCCATGATAAGCTTCTCCTGAGTGTATTTGTGAAAGGTGTTATGAAAATGTCCTCAGTGGTATATGAGGGTCTCCTTTTGTAAAGGTCATTATTATTTGAATATGTAGTATGAATTATGTTCAATTAAAGAAATGTGCGATTGTACACAGTTGTGACATTTATGCTTTCCACAATGCTTTTTCTATTCTATTCTATTCAACATAAATTAACCATTTGAACATACCTGTATTCTCCTAAATGTTTTGTCTTCACCAGCACCACCCACCAATGTGTCCATCAGCCAGCTCCCAGCCCGTCCTCTGGAGGGAGAAAAGGTCACTCTGTCCTGTCTGGGTCACGGTCACCTCCCAATCAGTTCCTACAGGTGGTACCGTGTGTTCGGGGAGCAGTCAGTCCTGCTTAGAGAGGATTCTGGGAGTTTGAGTCTCTCTGTGACCAGAGACGTGGGGCAGTTCCGCTGTTCTGCTCTGAACGAGATGGGAGAGTGCAGTTCAGACAACACGGCTGTGAACGTTGAGTGTATGTATCATTATGCCATAAACATTTCTGTAACCATCTTATAAACCACGTCATATATGGACGTTTGCCACAGTCGTTTTGTCATTTTCTCTCTTTCCATTTATCTTCCTCTCTGTTAGACGCACCAGCTATACTTCCTCTCTCCTTCTGTTCTGTGAATGATGGGGAGGTGAGGTGTGAGTGTGTGGTGGACTCTCACCCTGTGGCGCAGATCATTTGGACACCATGGAGCATTCAGGACAATCAGACTCACAACATCACTGACCTGCTCAACTGGAGGATCCTGAGGTCCACTCTCATTGGGCCCAAGGTTGATGACATGGGTGACGTCCTCTGCAATTCAACCAATGAGCATGGGAGTGCCTTCCTCAAACTCCCATTCATTGGTAAGTTTGGCCTTATCTGAGTGAAGGACATAGGGTAATTGGCAAAATGCTAAACAAACTAATATCTAAAGGACAGTATTTGTAGTGAAATGCGTCATCTTTATCCAGCAGAAGCCATATTCACCACAATGTAGTGAAGAGAGTTTTATTGTGTTGTTTCGCTACTATAGCGTCTGGCTTGCCCTAATGTACCTTTGGAGCTTGAATAATTCCAGACAATATTTCATGTGAATGTAGAACATTGGAATGCTCCAAGTAGTAAGACTGATGATCCCTTTGTGGATTTTTCAATAGCAGGTGAAACGTCCGCCCAGCGGTCCCTGTTCTACGGAGGAGTTGGGGGCACCCTGTTGCTGGTGCTCTCCTTCGCCTCCTTTTTATTTTGGAGATTCTACTCCACCAAGAGGTGAGCACGACCATAAAACACAGATCTTATAAACACATCCGGCTTAATAACCAATATTGCACACCACACATCAGGAACACCTTCGTAATATCCTCTTTTGCCCTCAGAGCAGCCTCAATTTGTCAGGGCATGGACGCTACGAGGTGTCAGAAGCATTCCACAGGGATGCTGGCTCCAATGCTCACAGTTGTGTCAGAATATGAGATGGTAGGGTTTATTAGGGATGCAGGCGAGATAGTGATTGGCAGAACAGGGGATCAAACCTTTGCCTCCAGGGGATTTGTGGTGCAAGGACAGCAGCACTAGCTGTCCTTTCAAACAGCTTATACACTACATTTACATTGACATTTTAGTCATTTCACAGATGTACTTATCGAGAGCAATTTACAGTAGTGAGTGCATACATTTTCATACTGTTCCCCCATGGGAATCGAACCCACAACCATGCTCTACCAACTGAGCCACCCACGACACTATAAGGACCACATCATAATTTTCACAATTTCACACTATTATTCCAATCGGATAGTGTGGAAAAATGTTTATTAAAACATAGCAAAATCAGGGTTTGGACTGCATTACCCAATAAACAATAATGTCAGCGATGTCATTTAATGACTGTGGTCTTACCTTCACAGAAGAGATTGCCGTGTTGCACTGGAGGAGGTTGAGCTGAAGGGGGCACTGCAGGTGATACACAATGATCCTACTGAATGCCCAGGTAATACACTCACTCTGATGGTGTCAGACGAGGACTTCCACAGTAATGTGTATGACACCGGGTACAGGGTCCAAGTTTAAAATGGCCGTCTCCTCATTTGTATAATGCTGGGAGGATAAGATTTGGAGAAGGGAGATATTAAAAAACACACTAGCACACAGACCAGTAGATATGGAAAGATGTTTATTAGAACAAGAGGTCAGTGAGAACTGGACTCGGGAACATCTTTGAATGCTCATCGTAGAATCATTTCCTGTGTTTGTTTAGGCAGCCCAGAGGCCCGTGTTCACTGGATTTGAGGTCCATGAGGCCTGGAGCTAAATAACTGGGAGACAGACACACAGTCAGTTCTGTTTCACTTCTGTGTTGGTACAGTTCACTGGTCTATTTATTTACCATACAATTTTTTCTCCTTGAATTCTGGGCATGAATGTTAATATTTAATTAAGCTCCTTAATGACTGATCAAACCATTTTGTCTGTATCTAATATACATGCATTGAAATTCTGTGTAAATAATCATATTGTAATTACTTGGCAACCGATCATTTGAATAAATGAAAAGTGACCATCAGTGCGTCATGATGATACTGCGTATGTATGTTGACATTGTGTGTTTGTGAGCAGGTGCATATGAGTGCGTGTCAATGCGTGCGTGAGAGAGCGAGATGGAGAGAGGGAGTTCATTTAAGCCATGCGTGTGGTCATGTATGGGCTCTCTCAGCGTGTATCTGCCCTCATGGCCATACCCAGCCCACAGATGACAGTGCGCTCCTCCAACTGAAAGAAAGTGTGAGCTTCAGCATGTTGCATTGACCACCCCCAGTACTGCAGTACTTCAGCATGTTGCATTGACCACCCCCAGTACTGCAGTACTTCAGCATGTTGCATTGACCACCCCCAGTACTGCAGTACTTCAGCATGTTGCATTGACCACCCCCAGTACTGCAGTACTTCAGCATGTTGCATTGACCACCCCCAGTACTGCAGTACTTCAGCATGTTGCATTGACCACCCCCAGTACTGCAAGCCTCTGCACATCCACAGTTCCAGAACACCAGATACAACAACAAAAGCGGACCACGGCACACCTTTGGCGGCCTCCCCCCCCCCCCCACCCATCCACTACTATCCCATACTATCAACCCAATCCCCCCTCCATTAGTCCCCATGGTTGCTCAATGGGAAAGACCCACGTGCCTCTTTGCCCACCGGCTCAAGAGCATTTGTTCTCGCTGTTGGTTGCTGTAAAGGATTTGCCTCCATAGACAGAAAAGCAGAGTGGATAACTTTTTGGAATTCGGCCTAGGGGGTCTTCTTCGACCTTTTGCTCACTCTGGGCTTCCACTCTCTCTCTTTCTCTCTCAGTCTTTCCCCGCGGAAAGGTTGACACTTAAGAGGGTTTATTTTTCCTGAAGAACTCAGGTAAGATACATCCTGGTACTTTAGCCCCGGTGCTGTTATGCTGTGTTGCCAGATTGGACCGTTTGGACTGATTGGACTAATAAGCAAGTGTATACAGTAAATCTGTGTGGAGTAAAGCCATGTGGGGCACAGGTGGGCAAAGAGGGACACTTCTGTCCACAGAGAAAAATAGCAGAGCTACTGAATGAAAGCATATTTTTCTAAGACTAATGAAGACTTGGTCTGAAGTGCAATTAAAGGGTTAAGGGCTAATTACATTGAAATCTTTTAGTACTCATCAGAATATGATAATGCTTTAGTCTCTAAAGTGAAATGAGTAAATCACTGTCATTTGTCATTTCATTTTATTACAAAGTATGCTTTTTTTAAATGCAGTCGTAACCCATTCAGCATTCTACAGGTATTGACTTCAACGCTTGACCTCAATTAACGTTGAATGCATGTTGAATGTCATTTGACTGTGGTTGGGCTCCGGAGTGGCGCAGCGGTTTAAGGCACTGCATCTCAGTGCTAGAGGAGACACAGACACCCTGACACCCTGGTTCAAATTCACGCTGTATCACAACTGGCTGTGTACAATTGGCCTAGCATTGTATGGGTTTGGCCGGTGTAGGCTGTCATTGTAAATAAGAATTTGTTCTTAACTGACTAAATAAAGGTTAAATGGCCAAGATGGATGCAGAAGTTATGAGTCATCCATTAATCCCTGCAGTACCTTGGTGATTGTTCTGTGTTACAAATAGTATTCACTTTGCATTGAACCACTAAACTGAATGTTTATTTTCTAGTGCCTCGGGTGCAAGATCAATGAGTGAGACCATTAGCTCTCCGTTTCCTCAACCCTAAAGGAACCTCTATGGACGTTTTATCATCTGGAAACAGGTGTTCCAGAGGTGTTATGACTGTTGGCTGGATGTTCATGAACCACTGTCTCAGGAAATACCATCCAGCTTTAATATCCATCATTTGTTGTTGGTTAGTTCTACATGAGCATTTCTTGAAGCCGGGAAATACTTACAACACTGCCCCTCCTCCACTCTCACTTTGAAATGTAACACTTCCATATTTCAGTATAACAACGCTTGTGGCGTGTTGGAGTATTTTTGTATGTGTTTGAGGTTACTGAGATGTCATTTCTACATTGCATGAGGGTAGTAGATAGCATCAGTGGATTGCATGGTGCTGACAGTGATACAGAAATCGAACATTTCAGCTCAAAATAGAGTCCATACTGTCTCTGTGCAGCTACAGAGACACTTTGCCGTCCTGTGCTATTGAATATGACACATGTTCACATGTGTCTCTGTAAATAAGGAAGTGATACTGTGTTGCTTCATCTGGTTTGTGCTGACTGTGTCACGTCTCTGCACAGTTGCTGAGTGAAGCATTGCCTGGTTCTATGCACCATTGATGCACCTGTCTAGGCTACGTCTGTGTGTTGTGTTCAGTGTGTGGGCACAGTGCGTGCCATTGTGGCCTTCAGGCCTGGGGTCAGTTCTATTTCAATTCAGTCAATGTGATGTGAAAGAAAAATAAAATAATGATAACGATAAGCAGCTATTTGTAATTCTGGACATGCAATTCACTTTCTGAATTCACTGAAGTAAAATGGAATTGACCCCAACCCTGGCTGCCTGCAACTTTTTGTAGTAGGACCTTAAAGGCATCCGTAAACCGTCCAATGGCTGACTCTATTGCCTGTGCCCCATGGTTGACTCTATTGCCTGTGCCCCATGGTTGACTCTATTGCCTGTGCCCCATGGTTGACTCTATTGCCTGTGCCCCATGGTTGACTCTATTGCCTGTGCCCCATGGTTGACTCTATTGCCTGTGCCCCATGGTTGACTCTATTGCCTGTGCCCCATGGTTGACTCTATTGCCTGTGCCCCATGGTTGACTGTGTTGCCTGTGCCCCATGGTTGACTGTGCTGTCTGTGCCCCATAGTTGACTGTTTTGCCTGTGCCCCATGGTTGACTGTGTTGTCTGCGCCCCATAGTTGACCGTGTTGCCTGTGCCCCATAGTTGACTGTGTTGCCTGTGCCCCACGGTTGACTGTGTTGTCTGTGCCCCACGGTTGACTGTGTTGTCTGTGCCCCACGGTTGACTGTGTTGTCTGTGCCCCACGGTTGACCATGTTGCCTGTGCCCCATAGTTGACTGTGTTGCCTGTGCCCCATGGTTGACTGTGTTGTCCGCGCCCCATGGTTGACTGTGTTGCCTGTAGCTGATGTTTCCCTGTATTGACTGTGCCATTGACCCTGTCCCTCTGCCTTTCTGTGCGCTGCAGTGCGTAGAGCCTCGCCACCGTCGCAGTGTCACTCAGGATGCACAGCTTTATGGGAGGGGGCCTGTTCTGCGCCATAGTGGGGAACATCCTGCTGGTGGTCTCAACTGCGACAGACTACTGGATGCAGTACCGCTTGTCGGGGAGCTTCGCCCACCAGGGCCTGTGGAGGTACTGCATGTCGGGCAAGTGCTACATGCAGACGGACAGCATCGGTGAGTGGGGCATACTGGGGACCCATAGCACCACCGGGACTGCCTGTACGGCATCCATATTAGGAAGTCCCTCAGTTGTCAGACGAAACTCCCTTAGTTGAAGGACTTCCTAATATGAATGTTTTATGCTTGTCTTACCTATGTTCAGGACTACCAAGGAGGACTGTAATGAAGGGGATGACTGAATGACTGAAATAGCAACATGTGCCATTAGACTCAGACTCAATAGAATCAATACGTGTTTTAGACTCAATATGTTTTTACAGTTAACTATGGAGGCAAATCATGCACCAGTTGGCCCTAATTGGCTGGCACTAGTGTAGGTGAAAAATAACATTTGGAGCATTAGACTGAATGAATGAATCAAGGCATGGTTTTCACAGGTGTGTGGGCTTGCGACTTTCTTTAATCTTTGAAATTGTATCTGTCCTCTCTTTATCTTGTTTTATTTCTCTCTCTCTCTCTTTGTCCTTAGCCTACTGGAATGCCACCCGTGCCTTCATGATCCTGTCAGCCATGTCGTGCTTCGCGGGCATCATCGCAGGCATTCTCTCCTTTGCCCATTTCTCCGCCTTCGAGAGGTTCAACCGCTCCTTCGCTGCAGGGATCATGTTCTTCATCTCCAGTGAGTTCCACTGGACATTGCGAAGCTAACAGAGACACAATACACAAATATGCACAGCCACAATACACAAATGTAAATGATTTCAGGAAAAATCATTTTGTCTATGTTTACTGACTCGACCGCTATTTTGCCTACAGTTCTGTCTGCTGTAAACTGGGAGTAAGAATTTGAACTTATCCTATCTTACTATCCGCCAGCTCTCTTTGTTCTGCTTGCAATGGCCATCTACACTGGAGTGACGGTGAACTTCCTGGGGAAGCGCTTCGGTGACTGGCGCTTCTCTTGGTCCTACATACTGGGCTGGGTGGCACTGCTCATGACCTTCTTTGCAGGTAAAAATGATAAAGACACAAATATGGATGGAGGGCCCACTTGCCAGAAATTCAGTTTGAGTATGGGCAGCACCATTACAAGCTTACACAATTTAAAAGGTGTCAACTGGGTGGGACTTCCTGTAGGTTAATGAAGGCTCATAGAATTCCATCTAGGTCAGCGGGAGGGATCAGCCAAAGAATTATACTCCTGAACAAACATTCCAACACTGCAGGTGGCAGTAAATCACCAACTTGGCTGTACGGATGTTTTGACGAAAAACACAATCCTGCACAGTAGGTGGCGGTATGCAACTTTTCCGTTTGTTTAAAGATTGGCGATAAATGTATAGAAGAAGATAATATTCAACTACAAAAATGCCAATGCTGTCACAGAAGCATCAATGGCAAATATAGGAGTGTGCCCTCTTTTGTTCTCTATGGATGAGCAGAACTAGAATCAGATGGTATATGTTCTAAGTCATTATTTAAAATCCCCAAATGCTAGTCGAATCGAGTCAAACCAAACACTGCTGAATATCATCAATTGTTGCAGTTTTATTGATGAAACATGCAGACAATGCTGGTATTAATTGATAACAGATCATATACTATTATTTATATATAGTTGAAGTCGGAAGTTTACATACACTTAGGTTGGAGTCATTAAAACTCGTTTTTCAACCACTCTACAAATTTCTTCTTAACAAACTATAGTTGGTCAAGTCGGTTAGGACATCTACTTTGTGCATGACACAAGTCATTTTCCCAACAATTGTTTATGGACATATTATTTCACTTATAATTCACTGTGTCACAATTCCAGTGGGTCAGAAGTTTACAAACACTAAGTTGACTGTGCCTTTAAGCAGCTTATAAAATTCCAGAAAATTATGTCATGGCTTCAAAAGCTTCTGATGGGCTAATTAACATCATTTGAATCAATTGTAGGTGTACCTGTGGATGTATTTCAAGGCCTACCTTTTTGCTTAACATCATGGGCAAATCAAAAGAAATCATCCAAGACCTCAGAAAAAAAATTGCTGGGCCATAATGACCATCGTTATGTTTGGAGGACAAAGGGGGAGACTTGCAAGCCGAAGAACACCATCCCAACCGTGAAGCAGCATCATGTTGTGGGGGTGCTTTGCTGCAGGAGGGACTGGTGCACCTCATAAAATAGATGGCATCCATTAGGATGGAAAATTATGTGGATATATTGAAGCAACATCTCAAGACATCAGTCAGGAGGTTAAAGCTTTGTTGCAAATGACCCCAAGCATACTTTCAAAGTTGTGGCAAAATGGCTTAAGGACAACAAAGTCAAGGTATTGGAGTGGCCATCACAAAGCCCTGACCTCAATCTCATAGAAAATGTGTGGGCAGACTGAAAAAGCGTGTTCGAGCAAGGAGGCCTACAAACCTGACTCAGTTACACCAGCTCTGTCAGGAGGAATGGGTCAAAATTCACCTTATTGTGGGAAGCTTGTGGAAGGCTACCTGAAATGTTTGACCCAAGTTAAACAATTTAAAGGCAATGCTACCAAATACTAATCGAATGTATGTAAACTTCTGACCCACTGGGAATGTGACAAAAGAAAAAAAAGCTTAAGTAAATCCTTCTCTCTACTATTATTCTGACATTTCACATTCTTAAAATAAAGTGGTGATCCTAACTGACCTAAGACAGGGAATCTTTACTAGGATTAAATGTCAGGAATTGTGAAAAACTGAGTTTAAATGTAGTTGGCTAAGGTGTATGTAAACTTCCGACTTCAACTGTAACTCTATGGGGACTGCCTCAAGTAGCATGGATGCTGGATAGTTGTTGATTTACATGTTTTTCTTTTGCAGGAATATTTTACATGTGTGCCTACAGAATGCATGAATGCAGGAGAGTGGTGGGCCCACGCTAAAAGAGAGGGGAAAGCCAGAGAAAAGAAATGCAAATCCGGGACATTTTGGCCACACAATTCCAACACGATGAAAGAATCAAGCTTACACCAATAGACATATCACTGAAATATAGAAACTGTACTAGGTAATTGAGAACCAAAGATTAATACAAATGTTTGGTTATGCCTGAGCAGTTTACGTGTCATTTTAATAAAGCTATAACTCTAACAGTAAAACATTTATACTCTTTCTTACATTCAGCCTTGAAATTCTTGAATACAGAAAGAAAATATGTAGCATTATGTTTAAATTCAAACGGGTCACACAGAACATACTTCTAACCAGACAAATTAATAATTTAAAGGATAACAACCAAGCTTTCACATAGTGTGCAATTCAAAAGGGTAACAGAAGCTACTGTGACGAAACAAAGGAATCATGTATGAAGTGTTCACTTTTGTAAATGGAATGTAAACATTTAAACATTTAAATATGAATGACTTTGGTAAAAAAAAAGTACAGTTCACAGACATTTTTAAAACAGAAACTACATCTTATCTTGTTATATACTTAAATTAAATATCTTAAATATATAGCTGGGTTGTTCCACGAATAGAGTGGCTTTGGTCATTTCAATAAAACACTCAATTTAACATTAGGATCACATACATCTATGCTCTAACTAAGCTAAGCCTTTTTAATTTTTCATTTACACATTCTAATTTACACATTCTAATAGCAGTGTGTTTTCATTAAAGTAAAGTTTTTGTTTTCTCTGAAAATCCCCGTTTTGGCTTATCCAATGTCATGTTTGTTCACCTTCTATGAAGACATATATCTACTTAATTATAAGGAATATCAGACGATTTTGACTTATTTCATGATTCATTTACATTTGTCCCTCAGGTTTATGTTAACCCTGTAACATGAACTGAACTCTCGTTTAAATATGGTAAAACTATTCATTTTTAAATGATTGAATCAAAAGAAAAATGTACCATCTAGTAATATAGCCATATCATTGTGTAAAAGCAGGTGAGCTGGTTCTTTCTATTTTAGGCCATTTTCTGGTGTTTTGTGCTGGGAAACTGAGCGCGTCAAACATAACCCATCAACCCTGTGTTACGCATAGATAGATAGGCTAGAAATGTTTTTAACAAGTTTATAGAAATGCTTCCATTCCCCGTCACAAAGGAAGTTATGGCTGATTTAAGATGTTGTTAACCCTATTGCAGTCAATCCTGTCACTTTAATTTGAATTTGCATAGTTATTCTTCTTAATTGAACATCTTGAGTTTTTTATGAAGTTGAACGTTTGATCTCTATGACAGAATTAAAACATTTGGTGAAATGAATAGTTATTGTTGACAAAATTACCCAAAGGGCACTTAGAGTAAGGTGACTACATTTTCTACTCTTGGCCAATATCGGCTGTTGTGCTTTCCCTTTGGATCGCAGCCTGACCATGTCGCAGTCCCAGCATCTTGCAGATGGACATCTTGATAGTGATGCGGAAGGTGGAGGAGGAGAAGTAGAAGATGATAGGGTCCAGGCAGGTGTTGAAGGCGCTGAGCAGCAGGGTGTAGTACCTCCACGGGGGGCTGTGCCCTGTGAAGAAACCCAGCACATGGGAGAAGTTGTAGGGAAAGACACACACAAGGAAGACGGCCAGAGTACCCAGCGCCATCCCGATGGCCTTCTGCTTCTGGCCCGGGCTGATCCTGGGGAGCGTGTACATGATCCAGATACAGCGGAGGTAGCAGAAGATGCAAACCATGAGAGGAACCAAGCAGAGCATGACGAAGAACTCCAGGCGCACCGGGAGGAGGATGGTCAGCTGTTGTTTGGTGAAGTTCTCGTAGCAGACGGAGGTGTTGCTTTGGGAGAGGTCTTGGTGGTGCTGGATGATGAACACGATGCTGCAGTGGGCAGTGGTGAGAAGCCAGATGATTGTGCTGGCCACCACAGAATAGAAAGGTTTGTTGAGTTGGCGGTAGGTGATGGGGAAGGCAACCGCCAGGTACCGGACCACACTGACAGCCATCAACAGGAGAGAACTGGTGTAGATAGTGGAAAAGAAGGTGTAGGAAGTGATGGAGCAGAGGAACTTGGGCAGGTACCACTGCATGCCAGAGGCCGCCTCATACATCTTGAGAGGCAGGAAGAGAAGAAAGAGGAGGTCGGACACGATCAGGTTGAGCAGGAGGATGTCTGTGGGAGTGGGCTTTTTGTGGATCTTGATGCTGAAGGCGTAGAGTGCCAGGATGTTGGCAGGTAGGCCAATCAGGAAAGTGATGATGTAGACGGACAGAATCACCTCACTTTTCACCCACACCATGGCCTTGAAGCTATAAAATAAACAAAACCAAAAAGAACACATTCAGGGTGCCCAATAATCGTGTTTTCAAATTATAAAAATGTGGTTGTTGTCAATGTATTTTTGTTACACTATCTCAGCCAACTTCTTATTACCAATGAAGGAATCCCAATCTGCTAATAGCTACAGTACAGCTACAGCCTCCCCACAGTACACGTGCAGCTCAACAGTGAAAACCTTAAAGGGAGAAGGAAAACACATTCTTCATTCCAATTGGTCATAACCTACCTGGCTGTAGATGTGTATTTCTTTTTAATCAGGAATTGGAGAGCTCAGCCAAGGGTAGTAATTTAAGATCTGTTAAGTGCCAGCATATATAGTAGTCAAGCAGACCTGTCTGAGTGTACAGCAGACGCATTGAACAGTGGTCTGCCAACATGAGGAGGTGAGACTGCATGGTAACGGTTAACTAAAATGCAAAACATTGCTGTGTTTACATTTGATATTATATATGTGTAGGAGGGAGTGACATACCAACTTCTAATTTCAATATCTTTTTTTGTAAATAGTGTACAAACAGACATTGCCTTCCCAAGAGAACAATCATGTCAATGATAACAGGGTACTGTAATCCTAAGATTTATTTTCCCATGTGCCCAAGGTTGATATAACATCATATGTGTATTAGCATTTTGCTAAGACTTGATGAGAACTGTAGCAACAAAACTCTAATTGTTACTGTATGAGTTCATGTGGTTGTGGCTCAAAGCTCTCCCTCGCCCTCCATGTGGTCAATCCCACCACAACTCTATCCTGATTCCTGCTTACAAACTAAAATTAAAGCAGGAAGCACCAGTGACTCGGTCTATAAAAAAGTGGTCATATGAAGCAGATGCTAAACTACAGGACTGTTTTGCTATCACAGACTGGAACATGTTCCGGGATTCTTCCGATGGCATTGAGGAGTACACCACATCAGTCACTGGCTTCATCAATAAGTGCATTGAGGACGTCGTCCCCACAGTGACTGTACGTACATACCCAAACCAGAAGCCATGGAATATAGGCAACATTCGCACATTCGCGCTAAAGACTAGAGCTGCCGCTTTCAAGGTGCTAGACCCTAACCCGGAAGCTTACAAGAAATCCTGCTATGCCCTGTGATGAACCATCAAAACAATTCAAAGCGTCAATACAGAGCTAAGATTGAAGCATACTACACCGGCTCTGACTCTCGTCTTATGTGGCAGGGCTTGCAAACTATTACAGACTACAAAGGGAAGCACAGCCGCGAGCTGCCCAGTGACGCGAGCCTACCAGACAAGCTAAATCACTTCTATGCTCGCTTCGAGGCACGTAACGGGAATGCATGAGAGCATCAGCTGTTCCGGACGACTGTGTGATTACGCTCTCCGTAGCCGACGTGAGTAAGACCTTTAAACAGGTCAACATTCACATGGCTGCGGGGGCCAGATGGATTACCAGGACTTGTGCTCCGGGTATATGATGACCAACTGGCAGGTGTCTTCACTGAAATTGTCAACGTTCCTTATTGAGTCTGTAATACCAACATGTTTCAACCAGACCACCATACTCTCTGTGCCCAAGAGCACAAAGGCAACCTGCCTAAATGACTACAGACGAGTAGCACTCACATCCGTAGCCATGAAGTGCTTTGAAAGGTTGTTAATAGCTCACATAAACAACATTATCCTAGAAACCCTAGACCCACTCCAATTTGCATACTGCCCAAACATATCCACAGATAATGCAATCCCTATTGCACTCTACACTGCCCTTTCCCACATGGAAAAAAGGAACACCTATGTGAGAATGCTATTCATTGACTGTAAGTCAGCGTTCAACACCTTAGTACCCTCAAAGCTCACCACTAAGCTAAGAATCCTGGAACTTAACGCCTCCCTCTGCAACTGGATCCTGGACTACCTGACGCGCCGCCCCCAGGTGGTGAGGGTAGGTAGAAACACATCTGCCACGCTGATCCTCAACACTGGAGCTCCTCATGGATGCGTGCTCAGTCCCCTCCTGTACTCCCTGTTCACCCACGACTGCATGACCAGGCACGACTCCAACACCATCATTAAGTTTGCAGACGATACAACAGTGTGTTGATGTGCCTGATCACCGACAACAACGAGACAGCCTATAGTGAGGAGGTCAGAGACCTTGCCGGGTGGTGACAGAATAGCAACCTATCCCTCAACGTATCCAAGACTAAGGAGATGATTGTGGACTACAGGAAAAGGAGGACCAAGCATCTCCTCATTCTCTTCGACGGGGCTTTAGTGGAGCAGGTTGAGTTATTCAAATTCCTTGTTGTCCACATCAACAACAAACTAGAATGGTCCAAACACACCAAGATTGTCGTGAAGAGGGCACAACAAAGCCTATTCCCCCTCAGGAAACTGAAATGTTTTGGCATGGGTCCTGAGATCCTCAAAAGGTTCTACAGCTGCAACATCGAGAGCATCCTGGTTGCATAATTACCTGGTACGGCAATTGCTTGGCCTCTGACCACAAGGCACTTCAGAGACCAGTGCGTACGGCCCAGTACATCACTGGGGCTAAGCTGCCTGCCATCCAGGACCTCTACACCAGGCAGTGTCAGAGGAAGGCCCTAAAAATTGTCAAAGACCCCAGCCACCCCAGTCATAGTGTTCTCTCTGCTTCCGCATGGCAAGTGGTACCGGAGTGCCAAGTCTAGGACAAAAAGGCTTCTCAACAGTTTTTACCCCCAAGCCATAAGACTCCTGAACAGGTAAGGAAATGGTTACCCGGACTATTTGCATTGTGTGCCACCCCCCCCCCCAACCCCTCTTTTTATGCTGCTGCTACTCTCTGTTTATTATATATGCATAGTCACTTTAACTATACATTCATGTACATACTACCTCAATCAGCCTGACTAACCAGTGTCTGTATGTAGCCTATCTACTTTTATAGCCTCGCTACTCGTCTTTTTACTGTTGTTTTATTTCTTTACTATCCTATTGCTCACCTAATACCTTTTTTGCACTATTGGTTAGAGCCTGTAAGTAAGCATTTCACTGTAAGGTCTACACCTGTTGTATTCAGCGCACGTGACAAATAAACTTTGATTTGAAGTGAGCAGTGGGATGCAGGGTGGTATGCTGCTGGCAGGTATGCTGCTGGCAGGTCTCTGTCACACCCTGACCATAGTTTATTTGTATGTTTCTATGTTTTGGTTGGTCAGGGTGTGATCTGAGTGGGCATTCTATGTTGGATGTCTTGTGTGTCTATTTCTATGTCTGGCCTGATATGGTTCTCAATCAGAGGCAGGTGTTAGTCATTGTCTCTGATTGGGAACCATATTTAGGTAGCCTGGGTTTCACTGTGTGTTTGTGGGTGATTGTTCCTGTCTCTGTGTTTGTTGCACCAGTAAGGGCTGTTTCGGTTTTCCACGTTTTGTTGTTTTGTATTGTTCGTGTTTACATCATCATTAAAGATGTATCTAACGAACCACGCTGCATTTTGGTCCGATCCTTGTTCCACCTCTTCGTCAGAGGAGGAGTTGGAAGAAACCCATTACAGTCTCTCTCTAGTCTACATCATTGTCTGTGAACTGGTGACTGTTTGCCCCGTGATATGGCATCCATATTAGGAAGTCTTCAATTGTCAGAAAAATCTCTGTCAGTGGTCAGACAAAACTCCCTCAGTTGTGGGTGGGTTACTTTGTCCCTCTATGTCTCTAGTGTTGTTTTGAGCTGTCATGAAGATGCCAGAGGAGCTGTTCATTCACTTCCCAGTCAGGATCCTCTTCATGGTGGCCTGGAACATGGAGGAGGAGAAGTAGAACGTCATAGGAGCCAGGATGGTGTTGACTGTGGTCAGGTGCAGAGCATAGAGCCGCCACTCCACATTGTCATGGATGATGAACCCCTGTACATGGGTGACATTATAGGGCAGGAAGCAGACAACAAAAACCAGTAGGGTCCCAGTAGCCATTCCAACGGCTCTCTTCCTTTTCTCTGCACGAATGTTAGGGGTCCTATTGAGGATGAGGATGAAGTTCAGGTAGCAGAACACACAGGCCAGCAGTGGCACGATATATAGAACCACACACAGCTCCAAGCGCATGGGAAGCTCCACCTTCAGCTGCTCCTGGGTGAAGTTGTCATAGCAGATATAGAGATCAGATGAGGTCTGGTTCTCCACGATGTAGATGAAGCAGAGGTGGACCGAGCTGAAGACCCACACCACCAGGCTGCTCACCACTCCGTACAAGAGCTTGCGGCGGAGCCTGCACAGGACAGGAGGGAGCTGGTGTAGATGAAGGAGAAGATGACAAAAGAGGTAATGTTGCAGAGAGGGCTGGGGAGAGTCCAGACCATGCCAGAGGCTGCTCGTGCATCTTGAGGGGCAGGAAGAGAAGAAAGAGGAGGTCAGACATGATCAGGTTGAGCAGGAGGATGTCTGTGGGAGTGGGCTTTTTGTGGATATTGACGCTGAAGGCGTAGAGTGCCAGGATGTTGGCAGGTAGGCCAATCAGGAAGGTGATGATGTAGATGGACAGAATCACCTCACTCCTCACCACAATGGCTCTCACCTGAGGACAAGCAGAGAACGACAGCAACTATTATCTATATTTGATCATGTAGCACTCAGTGTAAGATGAAAAATGGTCAACTTTAAATTAAGATCAACCATTATCTCAAATGATGATGTAATGAATGCAGCTTGCTGAGGAAAAGTTGAAATAAAAATGAAACCATCCATGAAATCATCTCCGATTCCATTTTTTATATTTCAAACCCAAGCTCCGCCATGTGGAAATAAAAGCTTCATGGTAGAATGTAGATTTTTTTAAAATTGTTGTTTGAGATGAATTGTGTCAGCTCCCATCAGTAGGCTGTTTAACTACATAAATTGGCAGTGTGCTGTCAGGACCAAGTCTTAAATAAAAAATGATGAACTTTGAAGTATTACTCACGCTATCAACGGTTCATCAATCAGAGGATATGGTGGAAAGTCCAAGGCTGTCCGCTACACAGGCTTCACGGAAAGGTGTTAGTGCAGAGCGATTGTCATCGATTTGGGATTAATGTCACTTCTCTCCTCAGCTCTGTTTAGGAGGACTGTCCACCTCTTTCTCACTGCATGCTCCTAATTTTACTTGAAAAAATATTTTCTCTCTAGCTCATTTTAGCAGAACAAGTAAGCAGTCAATAAATGGGTGATTTGTATATAATGAGATAAGCAACGGTGTAATAAACCAAGTGTAACAGCCATCACTGGGACTAAATCATTGAAGTTTTGCATAACTGTCAACATAAGGTGTGCCTTCGACTAAGGGGTTAATTAAGGTGCTACACTCTTAGAAAAAAGGGTTCCAAAAGGGTTCTTCAGCTGTCCCCACAGGAGAACCCTTTTTGGTTCCAGTTAGAACCCTTTTGGGTTCCAGGTAGAATCCTTTTGGGTTCTATATACTTGGAACCAAAAGGGTTCTTGAAAGGGTTCTCCTATGGGGACAGCTGAAGAACCATTTAAGGTTCTAGATAGCACCTTTTTTTCTAAGAATGCACTGTTCTACCCAATCAATGCTTCTTTGTTTTGGTCCTTTGGGTTGGACCCTGATTGAATAATCAATATACACTGAGTATACAAAACATTATGATCACCTGCTCTTTCCATGACATAGACTGACCAGGTGAATCCAGGTGAAAGCTATGATTCGTTATTGATGTCACTTTTTAAATCCACTTAATCCACACAGTTGAGACATGAGAGAGTGAATGGGCAAGACAAGCGATGTAACTGCCTTTGAACAGGGTATGGTAATAGGTGCCAGACCAAGGGCTGTTATGGTGCTCATATTACCTCTACCTGGAAGTGCTGGACAGTGTGGGAGACTCTGGAAGCGCTGGACAGGAGGGAGACTCTGGAAGCGCTGGACATGAGGGAGACTCTGGAAGCGCTGGACAGGAGGGAGCACCTGGATGGAGGAGATGGAGAGACAGCGTGTTGCGTGGGGCTGCCACAGGAGGCCTGGTGCGTGGAGGAGGCACCGGATGGACCGGACCGTGGAGGCGCACTGGAGGTCTCGAGCACCGAGCCTGCACAACCTGTCCTGGCTGGATACTCCCCGTAGCCCGGCAAGTGCGACGGGGTGGAACAGACCGCACTGGGCTGTGCTGGCGAACCGGGGACACCGTGCGTAAGGCTGGTGCCATATACCCTGGGCCGAGGAGACGCACTGGAGACCAGATGCACTGAGCTGGCTTCATTGCTCCTGGCTCGATGCCCACTCTAACCCGGCCGATACGAGGAGCTGCGATGTAGCGCACCGGGCTATGCCTGCGCACTGGGGACACCGTGCACCTCACGGCATAACATGGTGCCTGCCCGGTTCACCTCTCACCACGGTAAGCACGGGGAGTTGGCTCAGGTCTCCTACCTGACTTAGCCACACTCCCCATGTGTCCCCCCCAATCAATTTTTGGGGCTGCCTCTCGGGCTTCCTTGCCAGCCGTGTTCCCTCAAAGCGCTGGCTCCCTTTACCTGCTGTCTCCGCTCTCCTGGCTAACTCCTCATAATGCCGACGCTCGGCTTTGGCTGCCTCCAGCTCTTCCCTGGGGTGGCGATATTCTCCAGCCAGTGCCCAGGGTCCCTTACCGTCCAAAATCTCCTCCCATATCCAGAAGTTCAGAGCCCTCTGCTCCTGGTTACCGCGCTGCTTGGTCCGGTTGTGGTGGGTGGTTCTGTAACGGTTGTTGTCTTCGTCTTCTGAGGAGGAGTAGGAAATATCGGACCAATATGCAGCGTGGTAAGTGTTCCTCATATTTATTTAATGAACACAGAAAACAAGCGAATAAAGAAAAACCGAAACAGTCCTGAATGGTGAAAAACACTGAAACGGAAAATAACCACCCACAGACAAGAGATGGAAAACAGGCTACCTAAGTATGGTTCTCAATCAGAGACAATGATTGACAGCTGCCTCTGATTGGGAACCATACCAGGCTAAACACATAGAAATATAAACACAAGAACAAAACATAGAATGCCCACCCCAACTCATGCCCTGACCAACCTAGAATAGAAAAATACACAAGGAACTAAGGTCAGGACATGACATAATGTGATGAAATAGCCTAAGCTAAATGTTCTGATCTGTTGTGTCAGCCTCATTGCGTAAAAAAGTTTGTTGATTTTTTAAATTTTACCTTTTGGTTACTAGTCCAACACTCTAACCACTAGGCTACTCTGCCGCCCCGTTGATGCAAGTGGTTTTATTAATTTGGGATCTATCGCATCCCACAACTGTCCTAAACCATGTTTGGAATATTTATTTCTAGCACAGAATAGAATAGATCAACTTTTGTACTATGGGGGATAGTAGATTGACATAGGCTAGTGCCTTTAGGCCTACTCATCTTGTTGGCTGTAAAGTAAATTTGGACAGTTGTTCCAATATCTTCAATATGCGCCTCAAATTGGAAAAGGACAGGCGCAGTTGCATTCCCGATGTGTCTGTCTTCACTTGTAGCCTATGACCTGATACTGTGATGAGAGCCATGTGAGTGAGAGGTGCTACGGAGTACGCAGCATGCTGGTAGAAGGGAATGAAATTATTATATTCAGCCCAAGGGCACAACGGCTTCTGGCCGTAAAAGGCATGGATGTTTTTATGGGGCAATACATCCACACAAAGAGGATGCCACCAGGAAAATCGAGACATTATAAAGTGCTTGTAAAATTGTGAATGAGAGACTGATGTGCCACCTGCACAAAAAACAAAGAGAGCTCATG
The DNA here is from genome assembly GCF_036934945.1 of Oncorhynchus masou masou. Classification (NCBI taxonomy): domain Eukaryota; kingdom Metazoa; phylum Chordata; class Actinopteri; order Salmoniformes; family Salmonidae; genus Oncorhynchus; species Oncorhynchus masou. The sequence goes on from NC_088240.1 coordinate 60,372,273, forward strand.
CCTTTCATGCAACCCTTTTCAAATCATCATTAGAGTCGCATCTTGCATCCTTAGAATGTATTAAACGTCAAAACATATAGCCCAACATTTGTGCCAAAACAAAAGGTACATAAATAACTCTAAATGAATTATAGGAGTACCTGTTTCTTTGGTAACTGCTCAACACAGAATAATGCCATAGAATTCTAAGCAAATCTTGTCTGCTAAAGGAACTAGTGTAGCCCACAGTCATATTGCATAGCCAGATCAGGACCTAATATAAAGGACAACTCAGAGTATACTATTCTGTTCATCTGAAACAGACTACATTTTCTTCATATCATGTTTCTTTAGACTAGTCTAAAATAAATAATGGATTATATTATGGATTTATTAGACTTTTTAAAATGTAGATGTTCCAAAGGTCTGCATCAGTGGCTTGTAGGCTGTGTGTGGAAGCCAGGAGATGCTAAATGTTTTAATATTAATGGTTAATTACCATGAGACCGGCAGTTATTTGCTTGACAATCACCCGGCTGACAAAATGTTGTGACCACCACAGCCCTAGCCAGGCCAACAGGTTTGTGTCAAGAACTGCAACGCTGCTGGGTTTTTCATGCTCAACAGCTTCCTGTGAGTATCAAGAATGGTCCACCACCCAAAGGACAACCAGCCAACTTAACACAATAGTGGGAAGCACTGGAGTCAACATGGGCCAACATCCCTGTGGAATACCTTGTAGAGTCCATGCCCAGACAAATTGAACTGTTCCAAGGGCAAAGGGGTGCATCATCTCAATATTAGGAAACTTTTCCTAATGTTTGGTATACTCAGTGTATAGACAGCTCTGTAGAAAAAGTTAACATGAATGTATTTTATTTCAGTTATAATTATGTTCACGTAACACATTTTTTTTTTGACACACAAATTAAGTTGATACAAAAGTTACAATACAAAACATAGGTTACATTCATTACTTAAACACACAAAAAAAAACACAATCCACACAGCCCAGACAGGTGCACAAACACAACTTTAGACTTTTAACAGTAGGCTACACGACTCGTCAGCTTATAACAATTGGATAACATTATCATTATGTACTCTGAAGCAAACGTTGTGTGCACTGGTAGTTCAATAATTTTGGTAAATATCATCCATGCCTGAACACATAGCCTATGGGGAAAAAATAAGAATGTTTTAGCCTCTTTTTACATGCATAGGCCACCAAAATTGCTTCACAAATATACTTGGTCTGAGGGCTAAAGAGGTGTGAAAGTATGTGATTGGGGTTTAGTGGAAATCCTTCTCTTGTCATAACAGTGTCTGAAATATGAAACTGTGGGTGAAAAAGTATGTGGTATTTACATTTTTATCAAACGCTGAACCAGCCAAATTGTGCCTGCAGTGAGGTTACATAAAGTTTACCTTTGTGCCATCTTGTAATTTGATCTTCTCGTTGTTCTTTGCTGGGTTTTGACTAGGCTTCTTTGGCACAAAGTCATTTTCGTAGACTGACGATTGGCTATCCGTCCGTGCTATCTCCTTGGGTATGGCCATGGGCATGGCCTTAGGCTTGGTCCTCTCAGGCTTTTGCTGTGGTCTGTGAAGGAGAAGAGAATGTGGAACCGGATTATAGTTCAGTACCATTTTTACTATTTAAATGTTTTATTCTCCAACCACCCTCTACAGAAGCAAATTAATTTCCATGCTATATCATTATTAAACTTTTTCTTACTTTTGGGGATTGCTGTACCTTAGGGACTCTGACATGTCACCTTGCCTTATTGACAAAAAAAACCCCATCTCAATGTCAATGAGCTTGAACATGATTATTTGTTGTATGTAAAATACAGATGCAGAAATGACAGTACCTTAGAGGGATATCCAACATGGGGAGATTAGAGCTGGCCTTTGGCCTACAGATAATGTAGAAGGGAGACAGCATTCAAAATGACACACCTAAAATGGTTGAATATGTGACATCTTCTCGTCATCAAGAAGCATACAAACCTCTCTCTGCAACGTCTTCTGCATACAAACATTACACATCCCAGAGAGACACTTCCAACTGCCAGAGCAGTCAGCATCCATGGCAGAACTGTGTTCAAAGAAAGAGAGACAGAAAGAGAGACAGAGAGAGAGAGAGAGAGAGACAGAAAGAGAGACAGAGAGAGAGAGAGAGACAGAAAGAGAGATAGAAAGAGAGAGACAGAGAGAGACAGAGAGACAGAAAGAGAGACAGAGAGTGACAGAGAGACAGAAAGAGAGACAGAGAGAGACAGAGAGACAGAAAGAGAGACAGAAAGAGAGACAGAGAGAGACAGAGAGAGACAGAAAGAGAGACAGAAAGAGAGACAGAGAGAGAGAGACAGAGAGAGAAAGAGAGACAGAAAGAGAGAGAGAGACAGAAAGAGAGATAGAGAGAGAGAAAGAGAGAGAGAGAGAGACAGAAAGAGAGAGAGACAGAGAGAGAGAGAGAGAGAGAGAGAGACAGAAAGAGAGAGAGAAAGAGAGAGAGACAGAAAGAGAGAGAGAGAAAGAGAGAGAGACAGAAAGAGAGAGAGACAGAAAGAGAGAGATACAGAAAGAGAGAGAGACAGAAAGAGAGAGAGACAGAGAGAGAGAGACAGAAAGACAGAGAGAGAGAGAGAGACAGAAAGAGAGAGAGACAGAAAGAGAGAGAGACAGAAAGAGAGAGAGACAGAAAGAGAGAGAGACAGAAAGAGAGAGAGACAGAAAGAGAGAGAGACAGAAAGAGAGAGAGAGAGAGAGAGACAGAGAGAGAGACAGAAAGAGAGAGAGACAGAAAGAGAGAGAGACAGAGAGAGAGAGAGACAGAAAGAGAGACAGAAAGAGAGACAGAGAGAGAGAGACAGAAAGAGAGACAGAAAGAGAGACAGAGAGAGAGAGACAGAAAGAGAGAGAGACAGAAAGAGAGAGAGACAGAAAGAGAGAGAGACAGAGAGAGAGAGACAGAGAGAGAGAGACAGAAAGAGAGAGAGACAGAAAGAGAGAGAGACAGAGAGAGAGAGACAGAAAGAGAGACAGAAAGAGAGACAGAGAGAGAGAGACAGAAAGAGAGACAGAGAGAGAGAGAGACAGAGAGACAGAGAAAGAGAGACAGACAGACACACAGAGAGAGACACACAGAGAGAGACACACAGAGAGAGACACACAGAGAGAGAGACAGAGAGAGAGAGAGAGACAGAGAGAGAGAGACAGAGAGAGGGAGACAGAGAGAGACAGAGAGAGAGAACACATGGGGAGGCAGAGGAGGAAGAAAGACTGTCACCGTGTGCAGATTCTAATGACATCAGAAGATTAAAAACAGAAATTCTGTACTGAAAGCTTGCTTACACTGTCCAGCTGTGAATTTTGTGTCAAGGGGCAGCTGCTGGATGTCAGTGGCCAGTGAGTTACTGGCTACGCAGGAGACATTTGGTCGACTTTCCACAGGCCCAGTGAGTTCTGCTGACACAGTATTATCTCTGTATATGGTGATGGAAGTGAAGGAGGATGGGAGAGTGCTGCTTCCGCTGATCGTCCAGCGCAGAGTGGCATTAGGTCGGGCTTCTGCTCTACACACACAGGTCAGAATCCCACCCTTCAAGGAGCAAGTGGAGTCAGAGAGGATTGCTGGGGGGACTGGAGCGACAGAATGACACAAAGTGGTGATTTAATTTTAAAAAATTGTAAGTGAGAAACAATGACAACAGAACTACATTAGGGTGGGAAGGAGTCTGTTCTTCTATTTTACACCCATAACCTGTTGCTAGAATTAGCATTTCAGTGTACAAATATAATGCTAGTTCCATTGGAAACTGTGCAACCAGACAATGGCCAGGTCACAATTGTAAATGAGAACTTGTTCTCAACTTGCCTACCTGGTTAAATAAAGGTGAAAAAAAATAGACACATACAATGAGATACTTACAGTTGACATCCAGAAACAGCCAGGCTGACTGACTTGATCCAATATTGTTTTGGACAATGCAGGAGAATGAAGAGTCTCGACTAATGTTGGGATAGGACATTTTTCCCTGAGTTGAATTCGTTTGGATGCTTTGGCCTCCCTGTCGTCTGATCCACACATACCGGCCTGGCTGGGGATTGCTGTCAGCAACACACTCCAGATTGACACTATGACCTTCACTGACTGGCTGTTCATCCGCCATCATATTCACACCTACAGGGGCATCTGTTAATGAAGTAGACAGACATGTATTGGTACTATGTAGTTGTTTGTTCTGTAATATGGTATATGATGTGAACAGAATAATTACACAACTGAGTGCAAACAAGAAAGACCAAAAACGTACACGAGATGTTAAGAATGACTGGTTGACTCTCAGTTTGGACTGTAGCGAATTGAGCTGTGCATTTCATCTCTTTTTTGTGCAGTTGGCACGTTCCTCTTCCTTGTATTGTCTCAGTGGACACCCACAGCCCTCCCTTTTCCTCCATTGACGTCACTGCTGTAGAATTGACAGGCAAGCGGCTCCAGTGAAAGGATGGAGGAGAGGATGGGCAGGAATGCCAGACACTACAGTTGGCCTGGAATAAGGCTCCATCCACCATTGCATTCTGCATGGATAACACAGGAGCTTTTCTATCTGCAAGTTCAAATAAATTATTATTAGCGGGAACCAAAGGCAAACAAGGCATTACCAGTTCCCCATGACTAATGATTTAACACCCTGTCTGCAATTCTCATTCAGTTTTAACAGTGCTTTAACTACTGACCGCTGTCACTCCTAAATACAGATGTCAAATGAATGAAGTACTGTTCATCTAATCACAATCTGTCGTTTTTCAGTTGTTCAACTACAACAAATATTCAATCTAATACACCTCTCCATGAGTGTGCTTACTTTCAATTGTGATTGTTACGATCTGACGATGGAACGTTTGTGTAGCGGACTCATCAGGGTTGATCCACACGTAGAGCTGGAGGTTATTGTCTTTCCACGTCACACTCTCAAACCTCAGTGTACAGTCCCCCTCTGCTGAATTGCCTGGCACTGATGTACGCCCTCTAAAACTGGCCCCCACACTGGTCGGTTCCTTGCCATCATAAAGCTTAGGATAGTAAACGCTATGATACTGGTACCAAATGACCCTGTGGTGGGGGGCGGTGTGACAGGACACTTCTACACAGCTGCCATCTACTGCCTTCACAGTATTGGGCACCTTCACCATCCAACAGTGACCAAGTGAGACAAGTGTGCACCCTGAGGAAGAAGGTCTAACAAGTCAGTTCACATTGCATCAGTTCTCCTTTATTACTTTGCCTGCCGTATTAAGTGGAGATTGAATTAACGTCCCCAATTAAAGGAATCGAATAGGGTTGATCTGCAGAAGTGTTTTCCTAGTGCAACAGAAAGTGTTGCACTGTAGGACAAATATAACAGCTGCATTGAAACTGCATCTAAACTGAATTAGCTTGACAGAGCCAGTAAGCACATCTCATACATTATGTGACCACAGGTTGAAAATACTGCATGTAGTTCTGTCGTTGTCTTTCTTCACACATGTAGCACTTTCAGCAAAGACCATTGCTAACAATAATCAGAGTCAATAATTGGGTTCCATTATAAAAGCTTCAAGCTTGTCCAAAGCAGAAATAAGTAACATTTACTGTACGTACTGTATTTATCTACATACTGTCCACATACAGTATTTGTCACGCCTTGGTCTTAGTATTTTGTGTTTTAGTTTATTAGTTAGTCAGACCAGGGTGTGACATGGGGTTATTATGTATTGTAGTTTCATATTGGGGTTTGTAGTAGTTGGGATTGTAGCTGATTAGGGGTGTGTGTGTTTAATAGGTTTGGCTGCCTGAGGCGGTTCTCAATCAGAGTCAGGTGATTCTCGTTGTCTCTGATTGGGAACCGTATTTAGGTAGCCTGGGTTTCGCTTTACATTTCGTGGGTGATTGTTCCTGTCTCTGTGTTATGCACCAGTCAGGCTGTAAAAGGTTTCACGTTCTGTTTGTTATTTTTGTATTCATTAGTTATTCGTGTATAGTTTGTTCGTTTGTCTTCACTAAATAAACATGAGTAACTTACACGCTGCATTTTGGTCCGACTCTCTTTCAACAAAAAAAGAACGCCGTTACAGTATTTAACAAACAGTGACATTTAACGGCTTATAGCTAGAATGTTAAATTCACATCATTTTGATGCAAACATAGTTTTACCACGCAAGCAAATGTCATATAATAAGATGTGTAGAACATACCTGTGATGAAGCTGAGGATGTCCATTAGAGTCTGTGGTGTCTTTAGTCTATTAGGGTCCTGATACCATGTGATGCTTAGGATACTGACGTTTATAGCTATAAAACCAAAAAAATAATCACCCAATCAATTCATTAAAGATAAACTCCACCCCAAAAGAATATTTTGGTATTTGTTTCATTAGTTCATTGTTGACATACTCCTAAAATGTTTTCAAAGTAGCTCCCTTTGCCTTGATGACAGCTTTGCACACTCCTGTAGGTTTGTCCAAACTTTTGACTGATACTGTACATACATTCATTTTACTCATCAATCTACACACAATACCCCATAATGACAAAGCAAAAACTGGTTTTCATTTTTTGGGAAAATGTGTTAAAAATAGAAAACAGAAATAAATGTAAATAAGTATTCAGACCCTTTACTCAGTACTTTGTTGAAGCACCTTTGGCAGTGATTACAGCCTGGAGTATTCTAGGGTATGATGCTACAAGCTTGGCACACCTGTATTTGGGGAGTTTCTCCCATTCCTCACTGCAGATCCTCTCAAGCCCTGCCAGGTTGGATGGGGAGCGTCGTTGCACAGCTATTTTCAGGTCTCGCCAGAGAAGTTCGATCTGGTTCAAGTCCGGGCTCTGGCTGTGACACTCAAGGATATTCAGAGACTTGTCCCAAAGCCACTCCTGTGTTGTCTTGGCTGTGTGCTTAGGGTCATTGTCCTATTGGAAAGTGAACCTTCACCCCAGTCTGTGGTCCTGAGTGCTCTGGAGCAGGTTTTCATCAAGGATCTCTCTGTACTTTGCTCCGTTTAATCTTTGCCTCGACCCTGACCCTAGTCTCCCTGCCACCATCATGCTTCACCATAGGGATGATGCCAGGTTTCCTCCAGACGTGACATTTGGCATTCAGACCAAAAAGTTGAATCTTGGTTTCGTCAGACCAGAGAATCTTGTTTCTCGTGCTCCGAGAGTCTTTGGGTGCCTTTTGGCAAAGACCAAGCGGGCTGCTTTGGAAGACTCAGTTTGTCTTTTACCGAGAAGTGGCTTCCGTCTGGCCACTCTACCATAAAGGCCTGATTGTGCATTTGGAAGGTTCTCCCATCTCCACAGAGGAACTCTAGAGCTCTGTTAGAGTGATCATTGGGTTCTTGGTCACCTCCCTGACCAAGGCCCTTCTTCCAAACTTCTTCCATTTAAGAATGGAGGCAATGTGTTCTTTCGGCCCTTCAATGCTGCATAAATATTTTGGTATGCTTCCCAAGATCTGTGCCTCGACACAATCCTGTCTTGGAGTTCTACGGACAATTCCTTCGACCTAATGGCTTTGTTTTTCCTTTGACATGCACTGTCAACAGTGGGTCCTTATATAGACAGGTGTGTGCCTTTCCAAGGGGCCTGAATAGTTTCCTAAGGCAAGCTGTATGGAGTTAACACCTTACAGCTGGCAACCGAAGTCAGTGTGCATGAGCCACAGTAGTCACTAGAGCGCGATGGGACAAGGACATCCTGGCCGGCCAAACCCTCCCCTAACCCGGACGACGCTGGGCCAATTGTGCTCTGCCTCATGGGTCTCCCCATCGTGGGGGATCAACCTTCTTGCTGATAATCTACCATTTACAGTGGCAAGAAAAACTATGTGAATCCTATGGAAATACCTGGATTTCTGCATAAATGGGTCATAAAATGTGATTTGATCTTCATCTAAGTCACAACAACAGACAAACACAGTCTGCTTAAACTAATAACACACAAACAATTATAGGTTTTCTTGTCTTTACTGTACACACTGTGTAAACATTCACAGTGCAGGGTGGGAAAGGTATGTGAACCCTTGGATTTAATAACTGGTTGACCCTCCTTTGTCAGCAATAACCTCAACCAAACGTTTTCTGTAGTTGGGGAGCAGAACTGCACAACGGTCAGGAGGAATTTTGGACCATTCCTCTTTACAAAACTATTTCAGTTCAGCAATATTCTTGGGATGTCTGGTGTGAACCGCTCTCTTGAGGTCATGCCACAGCATCTCAATTGGGTTGAGGTCAGGACTCTGACTGGGCCACTCCAGAAGGCGTATTTTCTTCTGTTGAAGCCATTTTGTTGTTTATTTACTTCTGGGTTTTGGGTCGTTGTCCTGTTGGATCACCCATCTTCTGTTGAGCTTCAATTGGCAGACAGATAGCCTTACATTCTCCTGCAAAATGTCTTGATAAACTTGGGAATTTGTTTTTTCCGTCGATGATAGCAAGCTATCCAGGTAGAAGGCCAGCATGCCGGAGTCGCCTCTTCACTGTTGACGTTGAGACTGGTGTATTGCGGGTACTATTTAATGAAGCTACCAATTGAGGACTTGTGAGGCGTCTGTTTCTCAAACTAGACACTCCAATGTACTTGTCCTCTTGCTCAGTTGTGCACCGGGGCCTCCCACTCCTCTTTTTATTCTGGTTAGAGCCAGTTTGCGCTGTTCTGTGAAGGGATTAGTACACAGCATTGTTCGAGATCTTCAGTTTCTTGGCAATTTCTCGCATGGAATAGCCTTCATTTTTCAGAACAAGAATAGACTGACGAGTTTCAGAAGAAAGTTCTTTGTTTGTGGCCATTTTGATCCTGTAATCGAACCCACAAATGCTGATGCTCAAGATACTCAAGTAGTCTAAAGAAGGTCAGTTTTATTGCTTCTTTAATCAGAACAACAGTTTTCAGCTGTGCTAACATAATTGCAAAATGGTTTTCTAATGATCAGTTAGACTTTTAAAATTACAAACTTAGATTAGCTAACACAACGTGCCATTGGAACACAGGAGTGATGGTTGCTGATAATGGGCCTCTGTACACCTATGTAGATATTCCATTAAAAATCATCCATTTCCAGCCACAATAGTCATTTACAACATTAACAATGTCTAAACTGTATAACAATTTGATGTTATTTTAATGGACACATTTTTTTGCTTTTCTTTCAAAAACAAGGACGTTTCTAGGTGACCCCAAAGTTTTGAACGATAGTGTATCTATACAGTTTTTCCGTGGACCCCCTGCAGTACCTCCACTGAGCAGCTTTTTTTTTTTTTTTTAACCTTTATTTAACTAGGCATGTCAGTTAAGAACAAATTCTTATTTACAATGACTGCCTACCAAAAGGCCTCCTGCGGGGACGGGGTTCTGGGATTTAAAAAAAATATTAAATACAATATAAATACAGGACAAAACACAAGAGAGAAACACAACACTACATAAAGAGAGACCTAAGAGAACAACATAGCAAGGCAGCAACACATGACAACACATCATGGTAGCAACACAACATAACAACAACATGGTAGCAACACAACATGGTAGCAGCGCAAAACATGGTACAAACATCATTGGGCACAGTCAAAAGCACAAAGGTCAAGAAGGTAGAGACAACAATACATCACACAAAGAATGTCTCGCCGCTCGAAAGCTAAATCTGTTTTGTTTTTTTAAACGACTCACAACGCGGACAGTGAAGAAACACTATGCACTCACACCGGACTCTACCCACACACTCACACATTTTTACACTGACACTCCAACACATACACACACAAAATCACCCACACACAACATGTACGTACACACAGGCACACATTCGCCACACATCACAGGAGATTGGTGCCACCTTAATTGGGGAGGACGGGCTCATGGTCATGGCTGGAGCGGAATCAGTGGAATGGTATCAAATACAACAAACACATGGTTTCTATGTGTTCGATGCCAATCCATTAGCTCCGTTCCAGACATTATTATGAGCCGCCGCCCCTCAGCAGCCTCCACTGCCACACACACATTTAAACACTCATCACATACGGTGCTGCTACTGTTTATATTCTATCCAGTTGCCTAGTCACTTTACCCCTACCTATATGTACATATATATCTCCATTACATCCTACCCCTGCATATCGACTCTGTACTGGTACCCCGTGTATATAGCCAAGCTATCATTGCTCATTGTGTATTTATTCCTTGTGTTACAATTATTATTATTAATATTATTATTATTATTATTATTATTATTATATTATAAATTGTTGGGAATGGCCTGTAAGTAACTATTTCAATGTTAGTCTACACCTGTAGTTTACGAAACATATGTATTTTATTTGACACACACAAACACGCATGCACACAAACACACACACATTTTAATATTGTAATATTGTATTATTGTAGTATTTTACATTTTATATAGTATATTTGTAATAATAGAGCATTAATGTCATGTCTTGTATGATGTGTTGTTTTATTTATGATGTAGGTTGTGGTTGAGACGTAATTATTTATTTCCTGTTTGTACCACAGGAAGAGAAGCTGCTGCCTTATGAGGATCCTAAGAAATACCTAATACTAGGTCCTGTGGGGCTCAGTTGGTAGAGCATGGCACTTGCAATGCCAGGGTTTTGGGTTCGATTCCCATGGGGGACAAGGTTGAAAATGTATTCAAGTCGCTCTGGTTAAGAGTGTCTGTTAAAATGTATGTACTTTAAGTAACCAAGGACTATATTTGACCAGACAAAAAAATTACTTCCTGATATACTACAGGATGTGAAACTGCCAAGGCCAGAGACCCTTCCTTGTTTCTTGTCACTACTTCTGCCAATATAATTTTGGTTTGATAAAAGACGATGTGGATGGACAGTTTCTTAGACATCACGCCCGGTGAATTAAAATCAGATAACCAATTGAAAACAATATCAAGATGTATATTATATCTATAGTATATTATGTGGTAGGTCCTATGGGAAGAGGTTTCTGGAAATAAATCCCAGTCTACCTGGAGGCTGCAAAATGACATTATAAACCATAATCAGACAGCAGAACCATGTATGATGACCTATGTCAACCAATGAAAACACTGTTTCTAACATTAATAAATGGCAAAAAAAGACGCTCAAAAAATATATTATAAGGAATAGGATTTTGATGTCTCTGTACTATATCTAGGAGATATAAGATAGCTCAGGAAATATGTTGGTTTCTTTGGACACATATACCCTAAATATAACCTAAAATAGTTTTACCAGGAACCAAAAAGGGTTCCCCTATAGGAACAGCTTAAGAACCCATTTGGAACCCTTTTTTTCTAAGAGTGTACAGAATGGTTTGTTCAACCTATCACTGTCATTGAAATGTTGTCACAAATCCCCATAAAACCAGAGATGAACATCATGCCTTACCTTCAGAGGAGGTGGTGAGCGTGTCTGTCTGAGTTGGCCCTCAGTTCTCTGTCACAAAGCGAAAACCACTACTGCACATCATCCTCCCCTTGTTCTTTTCAAACAGGAAACTCACTGAATCTCTCAGAGCCTACTTTCCAATTGGCGAACAGTTTGTTCTAATGTTAGCTTTCAAACGCACCTTTATATTTTGTAGTTTTTTTTGTGAAATACTATTGGTGCATTCAGTGATATTATAGTGAGTTTAAGAGTTTTAAATACCTTGAAAACATTAACATCATAATGCTGTGAACAATTACATAGACTACAATAAATAACAATAAGGTGGACATTTAATGTGTTTATTTGTTTTGTGGTAAAAGAAAACAGCGTTATACTTTCATTCAGAGCAATATATCTTTGTGAAAGTACAATAGGCCTACAGTAAATTCATGAAAAACTTGAGAAACCGCAGATTATCCACCTCCGGTACCTTTCTCATAACGTCTGCCTACATTTCCCAGCGCACACCTCTCTTCCTGCAGGTAGGAACCGCCAGACGCCTCCTTTCCCCCATCCACGGACCGCTCGCTCTCCTTCTTCATCCACTTCTTCTCCCAAATCACACTGGAATACAACACACCATCCTTCTTTGCAGTGACTTCTCCTGGAACTGTAGCAGTGTCAGCGATGGGACTGGGCAGGCTGGTTCGGTCTGTCTTAGAGACGGCTTTGGCGGAAGGCAGGAGTTTGGGCCCCAGATTGGGGGCCTCTAGGTCTTGTTTGCGTCCCTGTCTCCTGGCCTGACATGGAATCATTCTGTTGGCGTATATGTCTTCTTCTGGCACAGGAGGATCCTGCAATAACATACATTTATAGTCATTTAACAGACTTCTTTCATTATCAAAATATTTCTAGGATAAATCTGATGATGCTTACCTGTGTCCTCTCACTACTGGTCGGAACTAGGTTCATCACCACATCACAGTCGTAATATTTGTATTGACCTCTGAGTACAATAAAACAAGGATCCCAAACCCTGTGAAATCATCGACAAAAAATGGGTCAAATCAAATAGCTATAAATAAATGTACCCTTCAGAATCAGGAACTAAGTTAATGTAGAGCACGAAAAGTGTAAAGACACAAATATGTGCAGTATTTTCTGAACATTTTACCTTAGAAGAAACAGTAAAGCACATATCAGTGCTGTCATTAATGCTGAAACAAATATTGCAAGTGGTGAAGATTGCCAAGGAAACTTAACCTAGGGGTGAACAGAAAAAGCTTGAATCGATAGACTTGCAAAAGTTGTTATCAAGGTTATCAAGATCATCATTGTAGTCAATTATGGTGTCCAAACCTCTTGTGAATGAGATCCTACAGAACTGGTTCTGAGGCAGACCAGAGTGGGTGTGTCTTCCTCCTGTGATTGATGGGTGGTGAGGGAGCTTCTCAGACTAGTTTGGTCAGACTAGTTTCAGGTGATTTGACATTCAGGTGATTTGACATAACTAAATAATCACAGAAATGATGATCACCCCAATGATGTACTGGGCCGTACGCACTACCCTCTGTAGTGCCTTGTGGTCGGAGAACGAGCAGTTGCCATACCAGGCAGTGATTCAACCAGTCAGATTGCTCTCGATGGTGCAGCTGTAGAACCTTTCCAGTCTCCTGAGGGGGAATAGGTTTGTTGTGCCCACTTCACAAATGTCATGGTGTGTTTGGACACGGTTAGTTTGCTGGTGATGTGGACACCAAGGAACTTGAAGCTCTCAACCTGCTCCACTGCAGCCCCGTTGATGAGAATGTAGGTGTGCCCGGTCCTCTTTTTTCTGCAGTCCACAATCATCTCCTTTTTCTTGATCACGTTGAGGGAGAGGTTGTTGTCCTGGCACCACACAGCCAGGTCTCTGACCTCCTCTCTATAGGCTGTCTCGTTGTTGTCGGCGATCAGGCCGACCACTGTTGTGTCATCGGCAAATTGAATGATTGTGTTGGAGTTGTGCCTGGCTGTGCAGTCATGAGTGAACAGGCAATACAGGACGGGGCTGAGCATGCATTGTTCTTAGTGTTCTTGGGCACAGGCACGATGGAGGTCTGCTTAAAAGATGTTGGTATTACAGTCTTGGGCAGGGAGAGGTTGAAAATGTCAGTGAAGACACTTGCTAGTTTGTCAGCGCATGCTCGCAGTACACTTCCTGGTAATCCATCTAGCCCTACGGCCTTGTGAATGTTGACCTGTTTAAAGGTCTTACTCACATCGGGTGTGGAGAGAGTGATCACAGAGTCTTCTGGTACTGCTGGTGCTCTCATGCATGTTTCAGTGCTATTTGCCTCGAAGCGAGCATAGATGTAGTTTAGCTCGTCCGGTAGGCTCGTGTCACTGTGTGGAGTATAGGTGGTCCAGAGTTATTTTCCCTCTGGTTGCACATTTAACCTGATTTAAGTTTCCCTGAATTAAAGTCCCCGGAGCGCCGCCTCTGCGTGAGCATTTTCTTGTTTGCTTATGGTGGAATACAGCTAATTCATTTCTATCTTGGTGCCAGCTTCTGACTGTGGTGGTATGTAAACAGCTACAAAGAATATAAAGGAAAACTCTCTCGGTAGGTAATGTGGTCTGCAGCTTATCATGAGAAACTCTACCTCAGGCAAGCAATCATCAAATCAAATTGATTTATATAGCCCTTCTTACATCAGCCGATATATCAAAGTGCTGGTACAGAATCCCAGCCTAAAACTCCAAACAGCAAGCAATGCAGGTGTAGTTGCACGGTGGCTAGGAAAAACTCCCTAGAAAGGCCAAAACCTAGGAAGAAATCTAGAGAGGAACCAGGCTATGGGGGGTGGCCAGTCCTCTTCTGGCTGTGCCGGGTGGAGATTATAACAGAACATGGGCAAGATGTTCAAATGTTCATAAATGACCAGCATGGTCAAATAATAATAATCACAGTAGTTGTCGAGGGTGTAACAAGTCAGCACCTCAGGAGTAAATGTCAGTTGGCTTTTCATAGCCGATCGTTGAGAATATCTCTACCACTCTTGTTGTCTCTAGAGAGTTGAAAACAGCAGGTCTTGGACAGGTAGCACGCCCGGTGAACAGGTCAGGGTTCCATAGCCGCAGGCAGAACAGTTGAAACTGGAGCAGCAGCACAGACAGGTGGACTGGGGACAGCAAGGAGTCATCCTGCCAGGTAGTCCTGAGGCATGGTCCTAGTGCTCAGGGCCTCCAGGAGAGAGAGAAAGAAAGAGAGAGAGAGAATTAGAGATAGCATACTTAAATTCACACAGGACACCGGATAAGACAGGAGGAAAACTCCAGATATAACAGACTAACCCTAGCCCCCCGACACGTAAACTACTGCAGCATAAATACTGGATGCTGAGACAGGAGGGGTCAGGAGACACTGTGGTCCCATCCGATGATACCCCCGGACAGGGCCAAACAGGCAGGATATAACCCCACCCACTTTGCCAAAGCATAGCCCCCACACCACTAGAGAGATATCTTCAACCACCAACTTACCATCCTGAGACAAGGCCGAGTATAGCCCACAAAGCAATGGCTCGAGACTTCCTTAGAATTCGTGCACCAGCTGTTGTTTACAAAAATACATAGACCGCCACCCTTTGTCTTACCAGACGCCTCTGTTCTATCCTGCCGGTACATCGTATAACTAGCCAGCTGTATGTTGATATTGTCGTCGTTCAGCCACGACTCTGTGAAGAATAAGATGTTACAGTTTTTAATTTCCAGTTGGTAGTTTAATCTTCCCAATAACTCATCCATTTTATTATCCAAAGATTGTGTGTTTGTGAGCAGAATTGAGGGGAGTGGGGGTTTAATCGATCGCCTCCTTCTCCTCAGAAGGCAGCCCGCCAACCGGCCTCTCTTTCTCCGCCTCCTCTTCGCACAGATCACTGGGGTCGGGGCCTGTGAAAGAAGAAAAAGCATTCTGTTAGTCCGTGGTGAGTAATCGGAGTCCTGACGTCTAGAAGTTATTTTCGGTCAAAAGAGAGGGTAGTGGCAACATTATGTACTTCTTAGAGCTAGGAGGCAGTATACTGAATTTCTGCCTGACTGACGAAGCCCAAAGTAAACTGCCTGTTACTCAGGCCCAGAAGTTAGGATATGCATATAATTGGAATTAGATAGAAAACACTTTGAAGTTTCTAAAACTGTTAAAATAATGTCTGTGATTATAACAGAATTGATATGGCAGGCGAAAACCCGAGGAAAATCCGTCCGGAAATTGTTTTTTTTGGAGGTCACAGGCCTTTCCAATGCAAGTCTATGGGTCTATATATATAAATAGCTCCCAGATTGCAGTACATATGGCCTCCACTAGATGTCAACAGACTTTATACAATGTTTCATGCTTGTTTCTTGAAAAATGAACAAGTAATAGTAGTTTTTCCAAAGGGAGCTCAACAGGAAAAGTAGGCTTTTGGCAAACACGAATGAGGGCGTGCTCTTCGTTATTTTCCTTTCCTATTGAACACGGTTCTTTCCGTCTGAAATATTATCATTTATTTACATAATAGAGTACCTGAGGATTGAATAGAAACATTGTTTGACTTGTTTGGACGAAGTTTACCGGTAGCTTTTTGGATTCCTTTGTATGCATGTTGAAGGAGTGGATTACTGAAATCAATGACCAACTAAACTGACTTTTTTGGATAGAAATAATTAATTTATTGAACAAAACAAACATTCATTGTGTAGCTGGGAGCCTTGGGATTGCCAACAGAGGAAGATCTTCAAAGGTAAGTGATTTATTTAATCGCTATTTATGATTTTTATGAAGCCTGTGCTGGTTGAAAAAGTATTTTGATGTGGGGCGACGTCCTCAGATAATCGCATGGTATTCTTTTGCTGTAACACCTTTTTGAAATCTGACAACACCGTTGGATTAACAAGAAGTAAAGCTTTTAAATGGTGTAAGACACTTGTATGTTCATGAATGTTTAATATTATGATTTTGTCATTTGAATTTGGCGCTCTCCAATTTCACCGGATGTTGTCGGAATTATCCCGCTAGCCGGACACCAAGCCCAAAGAGGTTTTAAAAAATAAGTTACAAACAACGCAGATTGTGTCCTACCTGCGATATTGATTTGAACAGGTGTGCCAAAATTACGCTTGACACAATTGCCACATCCTAGTCTGAAGTAATACATGTCACCAGTAGGCATGTTGTCCCGGATTATAGTACAGTCTTTCTGGTTCATGTTCCCAGATGGACTGGAGCCTACTGTGTTCGTCTTATCTGTTCCCCCTCTCATTCAAATTGTGTTACATGAGTGAGATTTTAGGTAGGGATTATAGTCCAATTATTTCAAGTAACCAAGTGTAAATAAGCAGGGAACGCGCACACATGATCCCTTCAGAGCCTTTATACTCTGAAGCATCAAGGCTGTCCAATCTGCACAGAGAACACCTAAAACACACACACAGCAGCACAAGTCTTTATAGAGTTCGACTCATTCAACTAAACAAAGACCGCATTTTGTATGTACTGTATTTCAACACAAGTTATCTCTGTAAATCAATTTTTCCAGCTGGGTGACACTTTATTTACGCTCAACATAGGACATTGTTAATGTCTTCAAGTAACCTGTCTATCACCTCTTTGCATTCATTTCTGTAGCAATGAAATGCTTTGAAAGGCTGGTCATGGCTCACATCAGCAACATCATCCTAGACACCCTGGACCATCTCCAATTTGCACACCGCCCCAACAGATCCGCAGATGACGCAATCTCTATTGTACTCCACACTGCCCTCTCCCACCTGGACAAGAGGAACAGCTATATGAGAATTCTGTTAATTGACTACTGCTCAGCGTTCAACACCATTGTACCCTCCAGGATCATCACGAAGCTAAGGACCCTGGAACTGAACACCTCCCTCTGTAACTGGATCCTGGACTTCCTGACGGGCCGCCCCCAGGTGGTGAGGGTAGGCAACAACACATCCGCCATGCTGACCCTCAACACTGGGGCCCCTCAGGGGTCCCCCTCCTCTACTCCCTAATCCCCCACAACTGCATGGCTGCACACAAATCCAAAACCATCATTAAGT
This sequence comes from Oncorhynchus masou masou, assembly GCF_036934945.1. Lineage (NCBI taxonomy): Eukaryota > Metazoa > Chordata > Actinopteri > Salmoniformes > Salmonidae > Oncorhynchus > Oncorhynchus masou. Next base: position 60,389,756 of record NC_088240.1, read on the forward strand.
TTGCTGACGACACAACGGTGCTAGGCCTGATCACCAATGACAATAAGAAAGCTTATTAGGTAGGGGATCAGAGACCTGGCAGTATGGTGCCAGGACAACAACCTCTCCCTCAACAAAGGAGCTGATTGTGTACTACAGGAAATTGAACATGATTTGACAAATGTCAATTTAAAAAATGTATGTATAAGAATGCAGTAAGTACAGAAATTGTTTGCTCAGTTGGAAATAATATCCAACTAGTCAGTGAAAACTGTGTGTAATTTGTAGTTTGTGACAGCAACTATGCGAGCTTACTACAGTATTGTAGACACTATGTCCTGGAAACTTTGTTGATTATAACAACTCCTATGTGGCTTGTGAGCATCAACGTCCAGCATTCTGTAGCTCAAACACGCAATGTTTAACAGGGGTTAGTTAGAATTACAAAACGCACCAGCATCACGGTGGAACTGTATTAACCTCCATACAACACATAGCCCAAATCATATAGCCTCGTACGAACCATTGTTTAGGACATGTGTTTTACCTGTCATCAGGGGCCAGTTTTTCAAATTGATTCATCTGGATTTAGAATGGGATCAATGATCCTATCCAATTTTTTTCACAGAAAAAACAGCCCGATCAATCTGATCCTGGATTGCAAAAAAGCGGATTACAGAATCCGGATCATTCTGATCCAGATTAAAACATGTGAAACTGGACCCTGAGATTTGAACTCACAACCTCTGTATTTGCATTTGCTGATCTTTCTGCTGCCCCACAAAGTCTGTAGTAAGCTCAGAAGACCTCTACATATTCATTACCTATAATACTGCTCCCGAGTGGCACAGCGGTCTAAGCGGTCTAAGGCATTGCATCTCAGTGCTAGAGGCGTCACTACAGACCCTGGTTTTATTCCAGGCTGCATCACAACCGGCCATGATTGGGAGTCCCATAGGGCGGCGCACAATTGGCCGGGGTAGGCCGTCGTCCGGGTTAGTGGTTGGCCGGGGTAGGCCATCATTGTAAATAAGAATGTGTTCTTAACTGGTTTACCTAGTTAAATAAATAAATTTAGCAAAATAGTTCATCTGACTATTCTGTCATCATTGATTTAATTTACTTAATTCAGCAATTTGAGGGTTTTCTGTATTGTTGTCTAATGTTGGTATTATTATGTTTTAATGTTGCTCCTGAATCACTATGATAAATATAATTTTCCTTCTGTGTAATTTTAACAGAGCTGAGACTTACTTTGAAGTACTAAGTGTAGGAATTGAGTCAGACATTAATGGCGACATTTGATGGTTCCAACGGAGATGGCAGCATCGCGACTAGCTCTTAGAAAACTGTACCGTATTTTGTTTTTTATGGACTATTGTTTATATTATTAGCTCAGGAAATGTTTTGTGTCATTACATATAGCCGGAAAGAACTATTGGATATTAGTAACTCACCAGAACTATCAGTATTACGACCAGGAATACGACTTCCCTGGATCATTTCCTTTGTTCACTCTCCCAGAGCAATGGAACCTATTCCAGAGGCCGATCCAAAACATCGCCGGCGGAGAAGAGGTGCTCGAGGCGACCTGATGGTTTGACTTAGGAGGCGCGCACACCACCCACCGCTTCCGTGTATATTACTCACTAATGTTCAGTCTTTGGATAACAAAGTTGATGAGCTACATGCAAGGATTTCTTTCCAGAGAGACATCAGGGCCTGTATCATACTTTGTTTCATGGAACATGGCTCTCTCTGGATACTCTATCGGAGAATGCTGTTCATCGACTACAGCTCGGCATTTAACACCATAGACCCTGGGTCTCGACCCCGCCCTGTGCAACTGGGTACTGGACTTCCTGACGGGCCACCCCAGGTGGTGAGGGTAGGCAACAACATCTCCACCCCGCTGATCGTCTACACTGGGGCCCCACAAGGGTGCGTTCTGAGCCCTCTCCTGTACTCCCTGTTCACCCACGACTGCGCGGCAACGCACACCTCCAACTCAATCATCAAGTTTGCGGACGACACAACAGTGGTAGGCTTGATTACCAACAACGACGAGACGGCCTACAGGGAGGAGGTGAGGGCCCTCGGAGTGTGGTGTCAGGACAATAACCTCACACTCAACGTCAACAAAACTAAGGAGATGATTGTGGACTTCAGGAAACAGCAGAGGGAACACCCCCCTATCCACATCGATGGAACAGTAGTGGAGAGGGTAGTTTTAAGTTCCTCGGCATACACATCACAGACAAACTGAATTGGTCCACTCACACAGACAGCATCGTGAAGAAGGCGCAGCAGCGCCTCTTCAACCTCAGGAGGCTGAAGAAATTCGGCATGTCTCCAAAAGCACTCACAACTTCTACAGATGCACAATTGAGAGCATCCTGGCGGGCTGTATCACCGCCTGGTACGGCAACTGCTCCGCCCACAACCGTAAGGCTCTCCAGAGGGTAGTGAGGTCTGCACAACGTATCACCGGGGGCAAACTACCTGCCCTCCAGGACACCTACACCACCCGATGTTACAGGAAGGCCACAAAGATCATCAAGGACAACACCCACCCGAGCCACTGCCTGTTCACCCCGCTATCATCCAGAAGGCGAGGTCAGTACAGATGCATCAAAGCTGGGACCGAGAGACTGAAAAACAGCTTCTATCTCAAGGCCATCAGACTGTTAAACAGCAACCACTAACGTTGAGTGGCTGCTGCCAACACACTGACTCAACTCCAGCCACTTCAATAATGGGAATTGATGGGAAAGGATGTAAAATATATCACTAGCCACTTTAAACAATGCTACCTAATATAATGTTTACATACCCTACATTATTCATCTAATATGTATACGTATATACTGTACTCTATTATCTACTGCATCCTTATGTAATACATGTATCACTAGCCACTTTAACTATGCCACTTTGTTTGTTTACATACTCATCTCATATGTATATACTGTACTCGATACCATCTACTGTATCTTGCCTATGCTGCTCTGCACCATCACTCATTCATATCTTTATGTACATATTCTTTATCCCCTTACACTGTGTATAAGAAATTAGTTTTGGAATTGTTAGTTAGATTACTTGTTGGTTATTACTGCATTGTTGGAACTGGAAGCACAAGCATTTCGCTACACTCGCATTAACATCTGCTAACCATGTGTATGTGACAAATAAAATTTGATTTGATTTTGATTTGAGTCAGTAAAGCCAGCAGGATTCTCAGTACATCGCGCAGACAGGAATAAATATCTCTCTGGGAAGCAGAAGGGCAGAGGGGTTTGTTTCATGATTAACGACTCATGGTGTAAGTCTAGGAACCTACACAAACTCAAGTAAGTTTGTTCAACCCGAACTGGAATAACTCACTTTTAAATGCCGACCATATTATCTCTCAAGATAATTCTCCTCTGTCATCACCATGGCTATTTACATTCCACCTCAAACCGAAACCTCGATGGACTTCAAAGAACTTCACTGGACTCCACATGCAAACTGGAAACCACATATCCTGAGGCTGCATTTACTGTTGCTGGGGATAATAACAAAGCAAATCTGAGGACTAGGGTGCCATAATTCCATCAACATATTGACTGTCATACTTGCAGTACTAAGGCTCTCAACCATTGCTATTCAAACTTACGGAATGCTTACACAGCCCTCCCTGTCACAACTCCGCCGAAGTCGGCTCCTCTCCTTGTTCGGCGGAGTTCGGCGGTCGACGTCACCGGCTTTCTAGCCATCGCCTCTCCATTTTTCATGTATCCATTTGTTTTGTCTTGTTCCCTGCACACCTGGTTTTCATCCCCCAATCAATTCATATGTATTTATTCCTCTGTTCCCCATCATGTCTTTGTGTAGGATTGTTTTGTGTTTTGTGTATTTTGATATTGTGGATATTGTTACGTGCATTACTTTTTGTCTATGTTCCGTGTTTTGGGCACATTTTATGTTATTTTGTGCTGTCATTTTGATTGGAATAAAAGTGTGCTTGTTCACTACAATCTGCTCTCCTGCACCTGACTTCAGCAAATCTGACCACGAATCCATCTCGCTCCTCCCGTCCTATAGGCAGGAACTCAAACAGGAAGTGCCCGTGCTTCATACTATTCAACGCTGGTCTGACCAATCAGAATCCACACTTCAGGATTGTTTTGATCACATGGACTGGGATATGTTCCGCGGAGTATGCAAAAATAATCTAGACGCATACACGGATACGGTGACTGAGTTCATAAGGAAGTGTATAGGAGATGTAGTACCCACTGTGACTATTAAAACCTACCCAAACCATAAACCGTGGATAGATGGTAGCATTCGCGTGAAACAGAAAGCGCGAACCACAGCATTTAACAATGGCAAGGCAACTGGTAATATGGCAGAATATAAACTGTGTAATTATTCACTCCGCAAGGCAATCGAACAAGCTAAACGTCGGTATGGAGATAAAATGGAGTCGCAATTCGACGGCTCAGACACAAGATGCATGTGGCAGGGACGACAGACAACCACAAACTACAAAAGGAAAACCAGCCACGTCACTGAGACCGACGTCTTGCTTCTGGACAGGCTAAAACCATTCTTTGTACGCTTTGAACATAACACTGTGCCACCGACCCAGCCCGCTACCAAGGACTGTGGGCTCTCCTTCTCCGTGGCTGACGTGAGTAAAACATTTAAATATAATAACCCTTGCACGGCTGCCAGTCCAGACGGCATCCCTAGCCGTGTCCTCAGAGCATGCGCAGACAAGCTGGCTGGTATGTTTACGGGCATATTCAATCTCTCCCTATCCCAGTCTGCTGTCCCCACATGCTTCAAGATGGCCACCATTGTTCCTGTACGCAAGAAAGCAAAGGTAACTGAACTTAATGACTATCGCCCTGTAGCGCTCACCTCTGTCATCATGAAGTGCTTTGAGAGTCAAGGATCATATCACCTCTAACTTACCTGCCACCCTAGATCCACTTCAATTTGCTTACCGCCCCAATAGATCCACAGACGATGCAATCACCATCACTCTGCACACTGCCCTATCCCATCTGGACAAGAGGAATACCTATGTAAGAATGCTGTTTATCGACTATAGCTCAGCATTCAACACCATAGTACCTTCTAAGCTCATCATTAAGCTGGAGGCCCTGGGTCTGAACCCTGCCCTGTGCGACTGGGCGGGGCATGGACACAACATATGCTTGTGCAGGGGACCAGTGTGGTCTCAAATGAGTGGACAGATTTATAATGTTTCAGAGGCTACAGATGCCACAATAATCATGATGACACACAACAAATACTACAAAGAGATACATCTGGGACTGAGGAGATGTAGTCTGACACTCTTTTTTTGGTTTGGGACCTGTGCAGGATGCAATTGTGCAACCGTGGGTCTCAGATATACTGTTACACTGTTCCACCCAAATATGTATATTTTAATATACTTACTTCCATGTCGTTTTCTTGATCACTGTTGTTGAGTGTCAGTGCTGTTTAGACGATTCATATTTGAGCTGGTGGTATTCTAGATTGTATTTTCACCAAGTAATGTTTATTCTTATTACAAAAGCAATTGAACAAATGGTAGCAACATTATATCAACAGAGACGATGGAATTAACACTGATTGCCATAAATATACAGTATGTATTTCATTTTTACAGATATGTTGAATATCTGAACATGAGCAGCTAATATTTCTGCAAAAACAACCCCTACAAATTCCAGCTCCATTTTTACAAAAACCTTTTTTTTAATTATACAAAATCCACATATAATCTCTAAGAAATCTCCAAAATCTTTTAAAGGTTAAACAAATTTGTTGCATATTAATTATTGTTTTTCAGTAAATATAAACATATTTATTGACATCCACACAGAGAAATCAGAAATGGGAATAGAAACTGTCACAACTTCCACCGAAGTCGGTTCCTCTCCTTGTTCAGGCGACATTCGGCGGTCAGCGTCACCGGTCTTCTAGCCATCGTCGATCCACTTTTGTTTTCCATTTGCTTTGTCTTGTTTTCCTACACACCTGGTTTTCATTTCCCTCATTTATTGTTGTGTATTTAACCCTCTGTTTCCCCCATGTCTTTGTGTGGAATTGTTTGTTGTAAGTGCACATGTTGACTGGTGAGCGACGGGTTTTTGTACCCATGTTTTCGTTATTCTTGATGCCATTGGTTTTGCAATTAAACTGCTCTGGCTATTAGTTCTACTCTCCTGCGTCTGACTTCCCTGCCACCAGTTACACACCCCTTACAGAAACAGAAAACACAAACAGGCCAAATATGTCATTGAAACTACATTAACACTCAACGAAATTAGATGTATGTAGCCAGTAAGCACATCTCTCACATTATGTGACCACAGGTAAAAAATACTGCATGTGGTTCTGTCGTTGTCTTTCTTTATACATGTAGCACTTTCAGCAACCATTGCTAACAATAATCAGAGTCAATAATTGGGTTCCATTATAAAAGCTTCCTCAGTTTCTGTAGCAAAAATAAGTAGCATTTACTGTACATACTGCATTTATCTACATAATGGCTTGAACGCTAGTCAGATCATGCACATGTTGATGGAAAAATAAAGGTTTACCATGCCAACAAATGTCATATAATTAGATGTGCATACATTATTTTACTAGCGATGAAGCGGATAATGCCCAAACAGTCTTTTGATGTTCATGAGAAGGGTCTAATGTGTCTATGTGTCTGATAGGGTATAGACGCGAGTGACGGTTAGGCTGTTGAAGTGTATAAAACAATCAACCAATTATGTCAATTAAGTCATTTTTATTACATTTCAGTTTCAACTATACATTGAATCACAATATAAATACATTCAGAATATTATATATACGTGCATTGTTTTTTACACTTTCTACTGAAAACATTTCACTAAACTGCAGCTCTGTGGGCTATACTGCAGTAAGCAAAGGCTATATTTGACCAAACAAACATATGCTGATGTGAAAAGTAATGTGAAACTGCAACGAGGTTACTAACCTCTTGCCAATTTAATTTTGGTTTGATAAAACAGGATGTAGATGGACAGTTTCTTACACATTACCCCCAGTGAAATGAAATTAGGTAACAAATTGAAAATTATATCAAGATGGATAGTCTATAGCAGATGATGTGGTAGGCTTGTGGGTAGAGTTTACTGGAAATGCATTACAGTCTCCCTGGTCTACAGTAGAAAGTGCTGCATGTGTACACTAAAGAAAATCCTGTTGTTTTTTCAGTATCTGGCAGTAACCATCTGTAAGTTACTGTAAAAAAGCTACAGTGTGTTACTATAAATTAAAAATAAACAGTACGTTACTGTAAAGTGTAAAGAACAGCAACACTCTGTCTGTGTTGGTCCTCTGTTTTCTGTCACAAAGCACAACCCACTACATCATCCTCCCCTTTGTTATTTTCAAACAGGAAACTCACTGAGTCTGACTGAGCCTACTTGGCCAATATCTTTTCTAATGTTAGCTTTCAAACGCACTTTCGTTTATTTTTGTTTCCATTTTTATGTTAATAGTATTGCTGCATTCAATGTTTTGAAAATGTTAAAGGTCATCATTATGGTATGAACAATTACAAAGGCTACAATAAAGAACAATAAGGTGGGCTTTATTTGTTGAAAGAAAACATCTATACTTTCATGAAAAGTAATATGTCTTTGTTAAAGTAAAGGCCTGCAGTAAATTCATAGAAATACAAAAATGCAAGGAAACTCGAGAAACTGCAAAAAATCTAGATCAAAATCTCAAAATACATGAGAAACTGCTTAACATCTATACCAAAACACAACAATGCATGAGAAACTTGAGAAATGGCTAAATATATACATACAGTGCCTTGCGAAAGTATTCGGCCCCCTTGAACTTTGCGACCTTTTGCCACATTTCAGGCTTCAAACATAAAGATATAAAACTGTATTTTTTTGTGAAGAATCAACAACAAGTGGGACACAATCATGAAGTGGAACGACATTTATTGGATATTTCAAACTTTTTTAACAAATCAAAAACTGAAAAATTGGGCGTGCAAAATTATTCAGCCCCCTTAAGTGAATACTTTGTAGTGCCACCTTTTGCTGCGATGACAGCTGTAAGTCGCTTGGGGTATGTCTCTATCGGTTTTACAACGCCTATTCCCCCTCAGGAGATGGCATGGGTCCTCAGATCCTCAAAATGTTCTACAGCTGCACCATTGAGAGCTTCCTGACTGGCTGCATCACTGCCTGGTATGGCAACTGATAGTCCTCCGACTGCAAGGCACTACATAGGGTAGTGAGTATGGCCCAATACATCACTGGGGCCAAGCTTCCTGCCATCCAGGTCCTCTATAGCAGGTGAAATTAGTGTTGGAGAATATAACACATTAGATCTGGTAAAAGATAATTTTTGTGGTTTTTTTTGTACCATCTTTGAAATGCAAGAGAAAGGCTATAATGTATTATTCCAGCCCTGGCGCAATTTAGATTTTGGCCACTAGATGGCAGCAGCTTATGTGCAAAGTTTTAGACTGATCTAATGAACCATTGCCTATCTGTTCAAAATGTTGTCTCAAGAATGCCCAAATGTGCCTATTAATACAGTTTCAAGTTCATAATTGGGCACTCTCCTCAAACAATAGCATGGTATTATTTCACTGTAATTGCTACTGTAAAATGGACAGTGCAGTTAGATTAACAAGAATTGTAGCTTTCTGCCAATATCAGATATGTCTGTGTCCTGGGAAATGTTCTTGTTACTTACAACCTCATGCTAATCACATTAGACACCGATCCCTTTTCTGTTCAAATGTAGGTCAAGTGTCCTTACCACTCTTTATCACTGGGATATGTGTTTCCGCATTAATAAAAGGACTGATGTGTGCTTTAATGCTTACTCAAAGTACCATCTGTAAAGACTGTTAGTATATCACTAACATGTTTGTGATGTAAACACACAGAACATATTATATGAAAGCGGCAGGGCCGTCTCAAATGAAGTAATTTCAGTTTTAACTTGAGTATTTAAATGGATGGGCTTCTTTGCACAAAGTGCAACAGTCAATAATATTTTTGAGAATGATTAAAATCACAAGAGGTTTCTTTGATATGGGCTTTCAAATGAGAGATATTTCTATGGTGACCTTTTAGCACTAAATTACTGTTATGTTCTTTTTCAGGAAGTGAAAAACTATTGACTGATTAAATAATTATTCTGGCAATGGTTTGCCTGTACATCATAACTTTTGGGGTTGGATTGTACAAATTCAGACAGTAAGTTTATGAATATTGTAAATACACAAGTCAATATATTGAATCATTTCAATATTTATTAACTAATTCATAGTATCACTGCTGTAAATATGTTTTTCTTTCTCGCCAAGTCCTGCACTGTTCCTGTATATTGGTGCTTCATGGTTTCATCAACATGGCTTCAATGGGAAGTTCAGTATTTTACAACTTGATGGTTTCTCACCCTAAAAGTAGTCTATGGCCCAGGAGAAACAGCAAATGGTTCTTTAAACAGACACTCCAAACTTCAGCTAACTTTAGCAACCGCTAGGAGCTAGCTAACAATCATTGGAAGTGGTAGGGGTAAATGAGCAATGTTTTTAAAAGAAACTCAATATTTGGTTTGATATTACTTAAAGAACATCCCTAAATATGTTTACAATTGGATATATTTAATAGCCCCACTATTGTTATTTACTGCTGCTCTTTAATTATTTGTTATTCATATCTTACTTTTTGGGGTGGTATTTTCTTGAATATGCGTCGTTGGTTAAGGGCTTGTAAGTAAGAATTTCACTGTAAGGTCTACACCTGTTGTATTCGGCGTGTGTGACAAATAACATTTGATTTGAATGCTACTTGTGTGCAAAGTATCTAAAACAAAATAACCCAGACCTTTATTTTGAAATGTTGTTTCTATCCTTGTCACGGCAGATTTCCTCCTCTTCCTCTGAAGAGGTGTAACAAGGATCGGACCAATACGCGGCGTGGTAAGTGTCCATGGTTTTTAATGTGAAAAACTGAACACACATACATATACATATATATATATATATATGTGTGTGTTCAGTTTTTCACATTAAAAACCATATATATACAAAATAACACCGTGAACTGACACCGAAACAGTCCCGTGCACCCAAATAATATGGCTGCCTAAATATGGTTCCCAATCAGAGACAACGATAGACAGATGCCTCTAATTGAGAACCAATCTAGGCAACCATAGACATACAATTTACCTAGACAGGACACAGCCCCATAAACTTACAAAACGTCCCCGAGACAAGTCAAAACACATAAATCCCCCATGTCACACCCTGACCTAACCAAAATAATAAAGAAAACAAAGATAACTAAGGCCTTTAACATGGGCCCCAGGACCAGTGGAAGCAAAATAGCCCATAACAAATACCCTCCATATATGACAGTAGGTATGGGGTCATTTTCTGCTTATGCACTCTCATGTCGATGCCAAACCCAGCACTGGTGTGCATGGCCAAAGAGCTCAATGTTTATGTAATCAAACCAAAGCACCGGTTCTAAGCCAAATGCCAATGAGCAATCTCCAGGCATTTACATTTGTTGAACGACATGAAAATAGAGCTCTTTGGCCATGCTGGGTTTGTCTTTTTATTTTTGTTTTTATTTGTCTGACTGAGAAAATTAGGAACTTTCAGAGCTGTATGTGTTAATTCACAAGTTACATTCATCATGGCACAAATGACTGTAAATGTATCTGATGTAACACTGTTCCACCCAAATGTATTTTGACACACTAACTTCCATCTAGTTTCTTAATCATTGCTCTCAGTATCAGTGCTGCTCAGCTGATAAATAATTTAACAGAAACAATGTTTGTCACTCGCAGAGTTCTAAAATCCCACGGCAAACACTACCACAAAGGAGCTTTTTTACACGTTCTGCTTTTACAGCAATGGCAACTGAATCACTACGGGCCAATTAGAAAAGTATAAAAGGGCTAGGATTTAGGGATATACTTAGTGATGTGTATTCATGGGTGCCAAGGGAAGCCAGGCTTCCCAAAAATGTTTTACCAATAAAATTGTTAGAACTTATCTTTCGTCTCTCTGTTTTATAATTTTCCTACAATTCGCAAGAGGCTGAATATATCTCACCAGACAAAGCATCCTAGCGAGCAAAACAGCGCCCCTCCATCTGTCTGATGCTGTCTGGTCCAAACGAGTATGACATTACTGCCGCCTGTTGCATTGCATGGAATGCAAGGAAAGCCAGCAAGCATTTGGCCTCCCTTGATTAAAAAAAAAGTATACAAAAATTTGCCAATCAGCGTTGAGCTAAACAGCGAGTTCAATTGTGAATGGTCCTGGTGCATCAAAAAAAAGTGTTTAGGGAAGCCAGCTTAGATTTTGGTGTCACTCCTATCAAATCACATTGAGAGCATACGTCATTCACAGAAACTTAAATTGTTGCATCTTGTTGTGTTGTCCTCCGGTGGCTAGATAGCTAAAGTTGTCCCTTTGCTGAATTAGACATGGATAGAGATAAAGATTTGGACTTTTACTTAATTCTCCATACTTGCCAATGATTATAACAGTGATTCTGATCCAACCATTAATTCATACATTGTTGTTTCCTTGGCCTTAGAGGATGGAAGTTAAATATGTAGCTGATATAGAAAGCTAATGTTAACTTGCTAATGTTGACCATGAATGGAAGTCAGGCTAGCGAGAAAACATTTTAGCCAGGTAGTCTAGGACAACAAAGAATAAAAGTGTTGACTGTTTCATCAACAAGTAGGGTGAGTCAATATATTTAACTTCTTGAAATAGCATGCACCGACACACACACACACACACACACACACACACACACACACACACACACACACACACACACACACACACACACACACACACACACACACACACACACACAGAAATCAGAACCATGGACAGCCACATCAGATTTATCTTACCTTGATTGGACTAAATACTTTTTCTTTTACTTGTCACTGTATTAGACTAAGAATAGAAGATTTGATGAGGTTGAAATGTTGAAGTTGAAATGGTGCTGGAATAGTGGAGGCAGCTCCTGTTTTCTTTGCGACTTGTGGTAACTCTCCGTGGTTCAAAATCAATAGTTGTTTAGTGGTCAGAAAATTTTGGAAACATTCACTTGCTTGACCCTGCTGTAGGTAATGTAACAGTTTGTTGCATGTAATATGCTTGGTTTGTGGACTTCACCAGACAGAGGTTGCTCTCTGGTTTTGTGATGATGCAAAGGTGCGGTTGAATTTATTTGGCCCATTTACTGTAGACTTGATCAGCCATCTCACTTTGTGGATAACCTATGCTCCTCACGGAGCAAAAGGTTAAGTGAAGTCATCTCACTCTAGTCAGGTGAGTGAGGGCGTTCAAAAGCTCCAAGATCTTGGTCTCCAGCTCCAAGGCTTTGGCTGTGTTCTCTCCTTCCACTCTCTCACCATTCTCCCCACCTGCTCCCACCCTCAGCCCCTTCAAGATGGAATGTAGGGCATCTGCGATCTTCACTGAGTCCATCTGGTCCCGGTCATCCCGTATCTCCTCTACCCAGTCCTAGTTTGTCCACAAAGTTCCCAATGATCCGGAGCCCTGGCCGTCGATGCTCCAGCTCCCTCAGCCTCCTCTTCCCCACCTCCCCAATGTCATTCCCCACGATGCTGGGAAGGAGAAGATCATAACAGGTCAGACAGGATATTATCATAGCAACAACTGTGAAATACACAAGATGGCAGTATGTCAACACCCATTGTAACTTCAGAGAAAACTTTCAACCTCAAATCAAAGTGTATTTGTCACTTGCACAGCATACAGGAGATATAAACAGTACAGTGGAATGTATACTTGCAAGCTTTTCCTCAACAATGCAGTAATACTAAGTCAGATAAAATAAATATTACAAAAAAAGATAACACATCTCTCTCTCTCCCCTTTCTCTTACGTCAGCGTTTTCAGAGAGGTGTTCTTGCTAGGCAGTTGACAATGTTCTCTGTTCCTCTCTCTGTGATGCCAGTGGTGTCCAGGTAGAGTTCCTCCAGCGTAGTGTTCTGCTCCAGGGCATTCTACATCTCCAGAAACCCTTCCGAACCCAAGTTGTTACCACACATACTGTACAAAATAGAGGAGTCAAGAGTTCAAGTGTGAGATAGAGGAACTATGAAACAGTGTTAGAGATGCAATTGTTCTTTTCAGAAATTGTTCTTTTCAGAGTCACTTACAACAGCTTTTTCACCTGACACTCATTTGATTTCAACACCTCAGATTCCAGGATGGCTGCCTCCCTTTCCTGGCAGTTATATCGCAGACTGAGAAAAAATACAAATAATAGTTACCTACATGAATGATTTAATTGCTATTCTTCTCATCAGTTTGTCCCTGTTAATGATCAAACATTTGCAACAGGTGGTGCAGAGCTGTGTCACACAATAAAAATGCAATGAATACTCACTAAAGAGATTCACAGCGGTGTAATATCAGAGCTAGCCTGCTAAGACCTCTGTTTCCGATGTTGGAGTATCCCAGGTTGAGCTCCTTGAGCCTATGTGGGGAGAATTGCAACACATAGTGTTACGCTGCACAGTCAACCACTCAGTTTAATCTTGAACAGGTTCAGAATCCGGATCTCTGCTGTTGACTTCCTTCATGTGCAGCTCCATCAAACAGTGGAGCAGGTTCTGCGCTGTCTGATTGGCTAGCTGCCTACCCTTAACCGACTTCTAGAACCAGATACTCAGCCTGGTGCGGATATCCTCCCCTTCCAAGCCCACCTCCATAGGGGCCAGCACCAGCCCATCCAACTGTCCCCCCAGCCTGGTCAGGAGAAGCACCGTAGTCTGGTCCAGGTGGAGCTCTTGGCTCAGTAAGGGAGTTGGGGAGGTAGAAGGTGGGAGGGGATCTCACCAAAGCACCAGAAGTCCAGAGCCCGGATGATGTGCCCCTACTTTGAAAGGTTGATCGCACAATACAGAGCGGCCAGATGCTCCTGGACGGTCAAGTGGAAGAAGGAAAACATCTCCACCCTCTCCTCTTTCAGAGGCACCAGGATCTGACTGAGGAAGGTGCTCTGTATATCTACTGGCGTGAGACCATAACATTCCAGCTCCTGTATGTCAAACATGATCATACTCTTTAGAAGGTTTTCGTACGCTAATCTCCCCAGGTTTGTCAGCTGTTGCCTAACTAGAGAAAGTACCCCCGATCTGGGGGTGTTCCTCTCCACCTTCCCTTTTAGTGCATGGTGCTTTGCTTGCTGTAAACAGGTAGCAGTAGTAAACCTGATTGACTGTCCAAGGTGAGTTCAACTCTAGAGACCGTGAGTCACTATCTTCCTGACTGGAGAAGAACTCAGCCAAGGCAATATAGATGATATAGCAATAGAGAGGGATGAAGGAGAGCACAAAGAGGTTGTCGTTGTCCAGGATGTAGTTGTACACCTTCTCAGACACCTTGAGGTCCTTGTAGAACTTGGAGGTGTACTCCTTCACCTGGTCCTCCTCGAATCCCAGGACCACGCAGCAACGCTGGAAGAACCACTTAGGGGTGTCAGTGGAAGGCCTGGATGTCAGGATGACAGAGGACTCTGGGAGTAGACTCCCCTTGATCAACGCCATTATCAGCTCTGACACGGTCACCTTGGAGTCCACGCCGATGTCCCTGTCAGGAGCGTTCCAGTCCAGTTGGTATTTAAACTCGTCCAGCCCATCCAGAATGGGCCAGAAGGTCTGGCAGGACAGTCTTGAAGCAGTCTTGAATCGGTCTTCGAGCAGGTCCAGTAAGCTCAGCGGGACTTTGATCAGGTTCAGCTCATGGAAGCGGAGATCGAACACACAGGTGAACTCACGCATGTGCTTCCCCAGCGCCCACTCATAGACCAGCCTCTGCACCGCCACGCTCTTGCCAGCGATGCCCTTCACCTTTACCCGTTTCGGTGGGCACCCTGTGGTGCCTTGGGCGCTCAGGAGGTGGCGAGGGCAGATGCGTTAGCAGGCCTGGTGGGCGTAGATGTGTGCCCATCGACTGGCCAGGGCAAAGTACTCATGCTGGCTGCTGTCAAATGACTCGTTGTCCACAGTCACGAAGAGATCAGTGTATCGGATTGGAGTTGGAGGCCTGCCCTCCCCTCCCCTTTCTGCGTAAGATGTAAGTCATTCTGTACGTTCCCGAAGGGTATTTCTGTGAGCTGAAAGGTGAACTGCAATAGAAGAGAGACAAGTAAATTACACGCAACACATTACAATAAGATACTCAAGTCATATCTAGGAGAAATGTTGCTGCAATTTTTGTATCATGATGTCTTTATAATCAAATATTGATTCAACATTTAATTCAATGTCAGTGTTACACAGTTTGGCTCAACTTTAATGTTATCAACCTACCTCTGAACTGAGAAGATTTTACAATCCGCCAAGGATTCAACTCTTCCTCAACTAAATTATCAAGACAATGATTTAAATTATACATTTCACTCATTTGAAAGATACATTTTCCCCACCTGGGGATTGAATACATTAAATTGTGTTATATTACTGATGTGTGTAAGTTGGGCACACTGGAAAGCATGTTAGTGATAATTGATTAATAATCTCATATCTTTAATATTGATGGTGGAAGATAATGGAATTCATTACCTTTGAACTCAGGGGTCACAGTGAATTTACTCTTGCCTTTGAATAGTTTTGAAATGGGTCTTTTTGCCTTTTTCTTCTCTGTAGAGATAGAGAGAAAAAATGCATTGTTTCTTTGTGAGAAGATGTTAAAGTTCACAGTTAGCCATTGTTGTGCAAATGCCATCTCAGATGGAAACTCAACATAATGTCTTATCACATTGACAGAGTATTTTATTGACTACTATATACCGGCTACGATGAATTCCTTTTCTATCGCTGTGCAAGGATGAGCATGTACGCAAACCGCTTGCCAGTCCAATCTGCTTGCCAGTCCAATCTGCAAGAGTTAAGACCTTGCTTGAAAAGACATTAGAGGCTTTGCCACAGTTCAGTGAATTGCACTTCAGTTGAATATTACAAGCCCGAATTGACTACGTTAATAATTTCCCCGTAACGTCCTATAGTTCAATAAGTCAATCTGACATCATTCTTGGGCCTGCGCAACGGCATTGATTGTGAAAGCCTCCTCTGATTTTGGCCCCTTTCCCAAAACTGATTGTACTGTGCTCCAGTCTACAATCTCACTCCAAATGCACAATAAAGATAAACAAATAAAATAGTGATCTTTTACTTTCTTTGAGTTTTGTCTGCAGTCTGGCTGCTGTTTACCTTTCCAACACAACATTGACAAGTTTTTTTCTCCTGTATAATGCGCTTGAACTGCTTATTTTTTTATATTTACTTTTTAAAATCTCCAAGTAACTGCTTATTTTGCATCTTTAACGGAGTCTTTCTGACATGTATTCATTTTATTCACCTTGATCTTGACCTCTCCACACGTTGTTTTTCATAGTTCTTTTCGTATCTGCAGCTTTTACGTGAAGGACATTCCATGTTGTTGTTCCTGGCTTGTGCACCGACATTATTCAGTCTATTTCTTTAAAACGAGTAATAGGAACTTTGTTGGAAGGTTCAAAACACTGTTCTGTAGCCCACCTCTGAAATGTCCGTGGATAAAATTCAAGTCACATTATTTATTTATCTTATTAATTATTAACGTTCTATTGATTTTTACTATCCACATTATCAACCTCCATTTATGCCAAATTAAGATTTTTCCCTGCACGAATGCAACGGCCTTACAGTTAATAATGAGTTGTAGTCAATGAGAAGAGAATTACTGGTGTGGGGAAACGGCTAACAGCATGAGTGTGAGTCACACATGTCCTCATGCATCTCCTCACACACATAACTGCTGATGTCTCTCTTTCCTTTATATGTCACTTAGGCAATGGAATACTCTGACATCAGGGGTGATGGACCTGTTTTAAAAAAGCTGATTTTAATTAACAGTTATTCGTCTCATACGAGTGTAGGATCATCACTTACTGCATTTTCACCTTGGCCAGTGCACTTACAATGTATTGTAAGCTAATGGGTGTATTATAGGCCTATGTATTACAATAATGCCATTATAAATTATGATATAATATTTTTTACTTTAATTTTACTAGGCAAGTCAGTTAAGAACAAATTCTTATTTTCAATGACGGCCTAGGAACAGTGGGCTAACTGCCTGTTCAGGGGCAGAACGACAGATTTGTACCTTGTCAGCTCGGGGATTTGAACTTTCAACCTTTCGGTTACTAGTCCAACGCTCTAGCCACTAGGCTACCCTGTCGCCCCAATATGAGATATACTGTATTTGAAATGTGTTAGCTTAACTGTATAGTACTGCAAACTATTGGGGAAATTCTTAGTGGTCTTAAAATAAATTCATGACACCGTGACATTATGAAACCAAAACAACTTCCTCCTCGCCTCTTCTTCCATCACACTTTCCTTCCCTCTGTTGTGTCTGTTGAACATGCTTCTAGTCATGTGTCTGGACAGAATGCTCCTGCTGTGTACTGTGATCTTTGGTGAGTTGCTTATGATGTTATATTTAAATGTTTTAAAATGTGCCTAGAAGGCCAGCATCCCGGAGTCGCCTCTTCACTGTTGACGTTGAGACTGGTGTTTTGCGGGTACTACTTAATGAAGCTGCCAGTTGAAGACTTGTGAGGCGTCTGTTTCTCAAACTAGACACTCTAATGTACTGTCCTCTTGCTCAGTTGTGGACCAGGGCCTCCCAATCCTCCCAATCCTCTGGTTAGAGACTGTTTGCACTGTTCTGTGAAGGGAGTCGTACACAGCGTTGTACGAGATCTTAAGTTTCTTGGCAATTTCTCGAATGGAATAGCTTTCATTTCTCAGAACAAGAATAGACTGAAAAGTTTCAGAAGAAAGTTCATTGTTTGTGGCCATTTTAAGCCTGTCATCGAACCCACAAATGCTGATACTCCAGATATTTATTGCTTTGTCGCTTCTTTAAACAGAACAACAGTTTTCAGCTGTGCTAACATAATTGTAAAAGGGTTTTCTAATGATCAATTATCCTTTTAAAACAGTAAACTTGGATTAGCTAACACAATGTGCCATTGGAACACAGGAGTGATGGTTGCTGATAATGGGCCTCTGTACACCTATGTAGATATTCCATTAAAAATCATCCGTTTCCTGCTACAATAGTAACTTACTCTGCATTTCTGATCAATTTGATGTTATTTTAATGGACAAAAACATTCTAAGTGACCCCAAACTTTAAAAGCATACTACCCTGCAGGACACCCATTTAACGTCTGTTGAAGGAATTTAATTCCGCTGTTTTAATTCCCAATTCAAATTAAACACTCTGTCAATTCATAAGGATTTGTAAGACCCTTATTTTATAGGAATGGACAGAGTCCCGGTCTTAAAGTCAAGTAACAGCCTTTATTCAAGAGAGTACTGAGTACATACACATTTTACCACAGGTTATAAACTGAAAATGACGTCAGCGTTTTCTAAATGTTCCGTCTCTTCTTGACACTGGTAGAAAGACTCTATAGCTCTCAAGCCTTCCCTCCTCGCCTAGAGCCAAGGTCAGTCAGTGTAGATAAGCATTCTAGACAGTCTGGAGATAGTTAATTAATTTGTACAAAGGAACAGGCCGTCATTGTTCTAAACTCTTGACTACATTATATTCAATACTGGGAGCAAGAGAGAAAATTCATACATGTACAGTAACATAATAGTATTCGGATTAGTCAGTCCTGAAATGTATACATAATTAGTCATCGTTGATAAAAATTCCCTTAACAACGTCCCATCCAAAAGACAGCACCCTACACAGGGCAGTGTCCCCAATCACTGCTGGCATGCTTCTGAAGTTAAGCAGGGTTGTTCCTGGTCAGTTCCTGGATGGGAGACCAGATGCTGCTGGAAGTGGTGTTGGAGGGCCAGTAGGAGGCACTATTTTCTCTGGTCTAATAAGAATATCCCAATTCCCCAGGGTAGTGATTGGGGACACTGCCCTGTGTAGGGTGTCGTCTTTCGGATGGGACGTTAAACGGGTGTCCTGACTCTCTGAGGTCATTAAAGATCCCATGGCACTTAAGAGTAGGGGTGTTAACCCCGGTGTCCTGGCTAAATTCCCAATCTGGCCCTCAAACCATCACGGTCACCTAATAATCCCCAGTTAATAACAACTGGCTCATTCATCCCCCTCCTCTCCCCTGTAACTATTCCCCAGGTCGTTGCTGTAAATGAGAACGTGTTCTCAGTCAACTTACCTGGTAAAATAATGGATAAATGAAATAAAATAAAAACGGTAGTGTATGTTTTTAGATATGACGAAAATGAGCTGCAGAGCAGTTTCCCCCATTAATTGAGGCACAGGACTACTATAAAAAGAGGGAAAATGACTGCTGCACAATTCTATCCATTCATGGATGGAATTGTGTGTTCAACAATATAACAGGTGAGAAAATAAGTCATTAAAGCACAGAGACCATGTTAGTACAGTAGGATGATGATGCAAGCAAAGCATGTCCCTTCCCCTTTTCTTAATTAAACTCTATTGTGAAATGTCCCACCATATCACGTTGTGTCAGACTGCCCACCAACAAACAGCTGGACAGAGAACGATTATTTTTTATTTGATTCAATTGATGATTGAATGTAATGTGAATGCAAAGTTCTTCCTTCATAGTATTACTTTAGGATGTAGTTTTAGCCAGGAGTGGTTATCTGTTGGATGCTACGTGTTACTTCTGTTCTGTTTTAGTGTGGTGCCACTATTTTGACTTGTACAGTATCTTCTTCACATCTACCAGACAGTGACACAGTAGCACAGTCACATTGTTGCACTACAGGGCTTTAACTTTTGATATAGCTATTGTCTCTCTACTACTTCATCTCAACAGGCTTCTGGAGGGACACCCATGCTGTGTCCCCCGTGCCCTCCATTCCAAACCGTGTCCCTGCCTTGGTAGGCTCCTGCGTGGTCATCCCCTGCTCCTTCACTCCTTCAGCCTCTCATTCCGCCCTGGACAGGCAGGGGAGAGTGGTGGGCGTGAGGTTGCGCTACAAGACTAGTCACATCTCCATCCTGCAGCGTACAGCTTTCAGTACGGAGGACAAATCCACAGTCAACAGGGAGTTCCTGGGCCGGACATCCCTATGGGGAAACACGGACGATGGAGACTGCTCTGTAATGATTGACAGGGTTCACCCGGCTGACTCCAATGTTTATGAGCTGGCGTTGAAGGGCCATGGACAGAATGACTGGGGGAATGCGAGGAGGGTCAACATCGTTGTGTCAGGTGAGAGGGATTTCATCGCACATAATTACATACACTGAGTATACCAAACACCATCCTAATATTGAGTAGCATTCCCCCTTTTGTCCTCTGAACAGTCTGAATTTGTCTGGGCATGGACTCTACAAGGTGTCAAAAGTGTTCCATAGGGATGCTGGCCTGTGTTGACTTCAATGCTTCCCACAGTTGTGTCAAGTTGGCTGGATGTCGTTTGGGTGGTGGACCATTCTTGATACACACAGGAAACTGTTGAACGTGAAAAACCCAGCAGCGTTGCAGTTCTTCACACAAATCGCCTGGCACCTACTAACATACCCCGTTCAAAGGCACATAAAACTTTTGTCTTGCCCATTCACCCTCTGAATGGCACACATACACAATCTATGTCTCAAGGCATAAAAATCCTCTTCCTCCCCTTCATCTACACTGATTGAAGTGGATTTAACAGGTGAAACTCTGGATTCACCTGGTCAGTCCATGGAAAGAGTAGTTGTTCTTAATATTTTATACACTTTAGTATATCTCTTGTTATTTAAGAGAATATCTGTGTCTCATCTCTTATTATATAGAGATAAAGTAACTGCTATCCTTTTCGTCGTTAACATGTTATATAAGTGATAGTTATTTTATATGGCTCATGTTAATACACCAATCTACCAATGTTTACTCAACCTGAGTTGAATTATCCCTAATGCTAATGGACTAAACATTTACTTTATCCCCATTTAGACTATGTTCATCAAGTCAGTTCTTATCTCTCTTTGTCCCCCTCACTGACAAGAGTCCCCAGAGCTCCCAGTGATCAGCGGTGTGGGGTCAGCAACAGAAGGACAGATGGTGTCACTAAACTGCAGCATCAGTTACTCCTGTCCCTCCCAGGCCCCCACCCTCCTGTGGCGGTGGGAGAGAGGAGCTCAGGAGAAAAGCAGCGAGTACGGGGAGCTGCAGGTACTCCAGCCCCAGGGCCAGGGGCCTACACTATGGACCTCTCTCACCTTTATCGCATCGTATCGCATCAAACCCAGAATGAGGTGTGAGGCAGTATATCCAGGAGGAGAAAGAGTATACACCATAAAGGAGCTCCATGTGACATGTAAGTACTTTTCTATATAAAGTTATGATTGTGTGTAATGCTAAGCCAGGGCCCATATTCATAGTGTTTCAGAGTGCTGATCTTGGATCAGATTCTACTTATATATTGTATTTATATAGGTGAGGGGAAGCTGATCCTAGATCAGCACTCCAACTCAGAGATGTTTTATGTATACTGGCCTTGACTGCTATTATATCTCTCCTCTAGTTCCTCCAAAAGGTATCACAGTCCAGGTCCATACCTTGACTGTCCAGGAGGGGTTGAACGTGTTACTGGCCTGCTCCTGTAAAGCTGACCCGCCTGTGACAGAGTACAGGTGGTCATACACCCAACATGGGCTAACTGTAGACCTTCACCAGCGCACACACATGGTCCGGGTGTACAACGTGACCCGAGACATGAGGGTCCGCTGCACAGCCCAGAACCTAATTGGACGGGCAGAGTCCAAATCGACTTCCTTAAACATTCAATGTAAGCATTCTTTACAGTCGATGTTTGATAGATTATTTTGCTTCCAATTTCTGTGTATGGATTTAAACGGTTGCTATTTGTGCAGTTGTACACTTTACATTGTGATACAATAACAATATTTTGAATTGAGAAGCTACATTGTTCTTGAAATGCGGTGTCATAACTTCTAAGGGCGGACCCCTTTCCAGTAGATCCCACGTACTCTAATGTCCCTGATCCTTCCATGATGCTCTCTCTCTCACACCCTCCCTTCTTCTATCCCCCAGACAAGCCTGTCATCCTCCAACTCTCCTCCTACTGTGTTGTGAAGGGGTTGGAGGTTCTGTGGACTCCAACCCCCGGCCAGGCGTAACCTGGAGTGTCAACGGTAGTGTTCCACCATACAGATACAACACATCAGTAGGCTCAGAGAACGGTACACTAACAGCCATGCTGAGGGGCCACATGGACACTCCACTGAGGATAGTCTGCTTCGCCATTAATGCACTGGGCAACGACTCCCACACACTGCTTCAGGCAGAGGACGGTAAGCATCAGGACACCACGCCACACAAGAGAAATACATGGGTGCATCTGAATTGTATTTCCTTGACTCCTCACGTCCTATCTCCTCGCTCCCTTCTCAAAACTGATTGGAGGAGAAGGTCAGAGGAAAGGAACCTCTGACCTTCTCCTTTCTCCTCCAATATATTTTGAGAAGAAGGCGAGGACATGTGGAAACAGGGAACACACAATTGAGATGCACACACATTATACATGGTGTACTTTAGGCAGCATCTGTACTGTGAGTAAAACATGAGGGTGAAATACTAAGCATGAATCGTTCAAGGTCACTAAGGCCTATTCTTTCAGATTATCTTTACAAATGTATGAATGGTTCCTGTAATGTCACTGGTTGGTTGACCTGTTCCAATAATATAGTATAATAATACAGTGCAATATAAGATAAGAAGATAATCTGTTTGAGCAAAAAAAAAGTGGTATCTTTAGTTTACACAGCAATGTTTTTGTTGTTGATTGACAGGTTCTCTGCTGTGGAAAGTGATACCTGCAGTATGCATCTCTTTGGCCACCTTCCTCTTCTCTCTACTTCTCCTGTTCTGCTGTCGAAAGATTTCAGGAAAGTAAGAAACATATTTTCTGAGAGTTGCTTGTCTCTGACTTCTCTAACGTCTGCCACCATTGTGCCTCAATTACTTCAGATGTTTTGCAAACTTGGAATAACCAAATGACACACCAGTACATCAAACATATGTTGTTTCATTTGAGATAACATTGAATAGAATTATGAAAGAGGAACTATTCATTCACATGTAAAACCGTTCCAAGAGGAGACATCTTAAATCTTAAAAGTAGATGTTTCATGATGATGTCCTCACTAATCCAAACTTTTGTCTTCGTCTTCGTTCCTTAAAGACGTGTGCTGACCTGCAGACCTCCGGTGTATCCTGGGGACATGGGTATCTACCAGGATCAGATGCCCCTCTACATCAAC
Organism: Oncorhynchus masou masou; assembly: GCF_036934945.1. Classification (NCBI taxonomy): domain Eukaryota; kingdom Metazoa; phylum Chordata; class Actinopteri; order Salmoniformes; family Salmonidae; genus Oncorhynchus; species Oncorhynchus masou. The sequence continues at coordinate 60,413,121 of NC_088240.1, forward strand.
TGCACTGAGGTCAACAACATCTACACCAATGGCAGTTACCAGCTGGTTTACCAGAACTGCACCCCTCTTTTCGTCCAGACCAAACAGGTACACCTACTGTTCTGTACCAAAAATATAATTTTGCTTGTAATTGGGTATATTACAATACAATAGCTTTATTATCCATTGAAACATAAATATCCAATTGAATGGTTGATTAACCACATTATGTTGTGTTTCAGACACATCCTATGGGGAGGCGAGGTGGGGAGAGGAGAGGTGGAGAGAGGAGAGGTGGAGAGAGGAGAGGTGGAGAGAGGAGAGGGGGAGAGAGGAGAGGGGGAGAGAGAAGAGGAGGTGAGAGACGAGGAGGGGAGAGAAGAGGGGGAGAGAGTCAAGGGGGCACGGTGGACAGAGGAACAAGAGACAGACAAAGCCCTGCCTACAATGACAATAACACTGAAACAGCTATCTACTTGGAGATCATCTGAGTTCATCTCTCAGTGTGGTATGTCATGGATAGCTCTGGTCCAGATCATTAGCACTAATGGCTTGGATCAGCGTTATGTCATGGAGCGGAAGAGAGCTCTTACAGTGTATAACAAGACAAGCATGTACATACTGCTTGACTGATAATGGCACAATGATATGGTATCCACTTGATATAATTTTGCATGATTATACATACAGTACCAAGTAGTTATGTGGCACATTTAGATTATCCTTCTCTCCTTTTTAATGATATATATATAACTTTTGTGTGCATAATTGTAGACTTAATATCCCTAGCTACTTCATCAGTGCATATACTTGAAGATAATGGTCCACACACATTATTCACCTATTTCATGCAGTACATTTAGCATCATTACACATATAATGTCTGTATAATGATATTCTAGATAGGATGAACAGGATTGTATGATGTAATGATGATAAAGGTGTTGGACACACCTCTCTCTTATAAAACAATCACTTTTGTATATGTTTTATATAAATGTGCATCTCTTCACCTCCCAGCCTGACCCTGTACTCAAGAGGATTGATGGTTACTAAAGCAAAAAAGCAATTTGTCACTACACTAACAAGCTGTTTCATATGCTGCCATATGTATGTTCTGGTTCTATATTCATGTGACAAAATAAAGCTTTTTTTCTGTGCTTTTAATGTTGATAAGAAATTATACCCTCTCTATTTTATTATGTTGTTCTACCACCAACATGAAATACAATCCAGTAAGTGGTAGAGTATACCCCCATACTGGTTGCAACATACAGTATCATACATCATCCCTTGAGAGCTTTTGTTCCGAACCCACTATGGTGTTTCAGGTGCCAAGTTTATGGTCATGTTGCAACAGTATGTAGGAGGGAGATTCCGAGGTATGAAAAGTGTGCAGAAAGGCATGGCACAAAGGAGTGTGTCGTTTCAGTGGGAAAAGTGGAGTGTGTCAATCGTGGGGGTGGGCATGTTGCAAGGGATCAGAAATGTTGTGTGTGGGTGAGACAGGTGGAAGTTTCCAGGGTGCAAGCAGTGCAGAAAGTGTCATATGCTGAGGCAGTGAAGAAAGTAGAGGATGGTGGGCAAAGGTTGAGAGAGCCTGAGAGGATCCCTGTGAGTAGTAAGCCAGTACAGAGTGACCCTCACAGTTTGTGCTTTAGTAAGGTTGTCTTCTTTGCCTTTATTGCTATGGTCATTAATTCTACTGCACAGATGGAAAGGAAATCCCAGAAGATTGAATTGGTAGTAGCAGCAGCAGAGAAGTTTTTGGGAGTCAGAGATTTTATCGCAGAAGAAAAACAGGGGGGTTTGAGAGAAGAGGTTCCAGTCTCCCAGACCGACATCCTAGTGTAGGATCTGTTGGGGCCAAAGTAGTGGGAAGGGGTGTTGGGGATAGTGGTACATATTGTATATTTGTATATTGTATTGTATATTGTATATATGTACCACTAAAATTCTAGACCAACTTTACTCCACACACAGAGACGTGTACAAAGCTCTCCCCCACCCTCCATTTGACAAATATGACCATAATGCTATCCTCCTGATTCATGCTACAAGTAAAAATGAAAGCAGGAAGCACCAGTGACTCGGTCAATAAAAAACTGGTCAGATGAAGCAGATGCTAAATGACAGGACTGTTTTGATAGCACAGACTGGAATATGTTCCGGGATTCTTCCGATGGGATTGGGGAATACCCCACGTCAGTCACTGGCTTTAAAAATAAGTGCATCGATGACGTCATCCCCATAGTGACCGTACGTACATACCCCAACCAGAAGCCATAGATTACAGGCAACATTCGCACTGAGCTAAAAGGTTTGAGCTGTCGCTTTCAAGGAGCGGGACTCTAACCCGGAAGCTTATAAGAAATCCTGTTATGCCCTCTGACAAACCGTCAAACAGGCAAAGCATCAATATAGGACTAAGATCGAATCGTCCTACGTGTACTCCAAGCATACGCTGACCAACTGGTAAGTGTCTTTACTGACATTTTCAACCTCTCCCTGTCTGTAATACCAACATGTTTCAAGCAGATCACCATAGTCCCTGTGCCCAAGAACACTAAGGTAACCTGCCTATATGACTACCAACCCGTAGCACTCACGTCTGTAAACATGAAATGCTTTGAAAGGTTGGTCATGTCTTACATCAACACCATTATCCCAGAAACCCTAGACCCACACCATGATGATCATCATCCACAGAAGATGCAATCTCTATTGCACTCCACACTGCCCTTTCACACCTGGACAAAAGGAACACCTATGTGAGAAAGCGATTCATTGACTACAGCTCAGCATTCAACACCATAATGCCCTCAAAGCTCAACACTAAGCTAAGGACCCTGGGACTGAACATCTCCCTCTGCAACTGGACCCCGGACCTCCTGACGGGCCACCCCCAGGTGGTAAAGGTTGGTAGCAACACATTAGCCATGCTGATCCTCAACAAGGGGGCCTTTCAGGGGTGCGTGCTCAGTCCCCTCCTGTACTCCCTGTTCACTCATGACTGCACGACCAGGCACGTTTCCAACACCATCATTAAGTTTGCTAATGACATGACAGTAGTAGGCCTGATCACCGGCAATGATGAGACAGCCTATAGGGAGGAGGTCAGAGACCTGACCGTGTGGTGCTAGGACAACAACCTCTCCTTCCACGTGATCAAGACAAAGGAGAAGATTGTGGACTACAGGAAAGGAGGACCAAGCATGACCCCATTCTCATCGACTAGGCGGCAGTGGAGCAGGTTGAGAGCTTCAAGTTCCTTGGTGTCCACATCACCAACAAAGTAACATGGTCCAAGCACACCATGACAGTTGTGAAGAGGGCACAACAAAACCTATTCCCCTTCAGGAGACTGAAAATATTTGTCATGGGTTCTCAGATCCTCAAAAGGTTTTACAACTGCACCATCGAGAGCATCCTGACAGGTTTCATCACGGCCTGGTGTGGCAACTGCTCGGCCTCTGACCACAAGGCACTACAGAGGGTAGTGCGTTTGGCCCAGTACATCACCAGGGTCAAGCTTGCTGCCATCTAGGACTTCTTTACCAGGCGGTGTCAGAGCAAGGCTTTAAAAATTGTAAAAGACTCCAGCCACCCTAGTCATAGACTGTTCTCTCGGCAAGCCGTACCGGAGTGCCAGATCTAGGTCCAAGAGGCCCCTAAATAGCTTCTACCCCCAAGCCATTCGACTTCTGAACGGCTAATCAAATGGCTACCCAGATCATTTGCATTGCACCCCCCTCTCTTCTACGCTGCTGCTACTCTGTTATTATCTATGCATAGTCACTTTGATAACTCTACCTACATGTACATATTTCCTCAGTGCCCCCGCACATTGACTCTGTACCGGTACCCCCTGTATATAGCCGTGCTATTGTTATTTACTGATGCTCTTTAACCATTTGTTTTTATAATATCTTACTTTTTTTGATGTATTTTCTTAAAACTGCATTGTTGGTTAAGGGCTTGTAAGTAAGCATTTCACTGAAAGGTCTACACCTGTTCTATTCGGCGCATGTGACAAATACAATTTGATTTGAGATGGTTGTTCATTTTCCTTTTTTCCCTATTTCCCTTTTTTGTGAACAATATGTATATCTATTTTCGAACTGTGAACTGCAGCAACACGCAACAAAGCGTCTCGTCGATCGGAAAACCACACGAAGAACAAAAAGTAGAAGAAGACGAAAGCGTCAACTGATTTGATTGGCTAAATAAAATATCAACCGGAAGTTATTTACGAGGTTGTGAATTGAGAGGGGTTTGGTGAAATTCAGTGGTCACGGTTCAATCTCCAAATACATTCCGGCTGTTTCTGTCCGCCTTCACATGATAATAAAATTCACAGGGAAGTAAAATACAATGTATTAAATACAGAGATGTTAAACAGTGTACTTCTATGGAGCATTAGAGGCGTTTTGTTTGCTATAAACTAGCCATGAACGTGTTCCATTGTTTGCTAACCAGGCAATTGCTAACTAGCTGAAAGCGTAGAGCTTTCCATTAGCTGAAAAAAAAAACAAATAAAGCGGCATTACTTTTTTGACAAGTCAAGTGACTAGCGCAAAATGCCGGAGATAAAACTCATGCACATCGTGTCTTGCAGCACTGAAGACAATGTAAGTTTTCCAACTACTATCTAGACTAATTAACTAGTACAGTATTCGTTAACCCGCTTGCTACCTTCCTAACGTGTTAGCAAGCTAGGTTTGCTTGCTGTCTGATTGAGGCATAATGTCGACTGTCTAGCCCTTTATATGTGCAGTCTGCACATTGTTTTTTTTCAGACCACCAGAACATAATCATTGTAACAGTACTGTACAGTGTTTGCAAACACCATTCGAAGTAGCTAGCTAGCTACACTTCCCAGTCATTTTTTTGTCAAAAATGTATCTTCTTGATTTTTTTTTATTTTTTTTTATTTATTTCACCTTTATTTAACCAGGTGGGCTAGTTGAGAACAAGTTCTCATTTACAACTGCGACCTGGCCAAGATAAAGCATAGCAGTGTGAACAGACAACACAGAGTTACACATGGAGTAAACAATTAACAAGTCAATAACACAGTAGGAAAAAAAGGGAGTCTACATACAATGTGTGCAAAAGGCATGAGGAGGTAGGCGAATAATTACAATATTGCAGATTAACACTGGATTGATAAATGATCATGTAGAGATATTGGTGTGCAAAAGAGCAGAAAAGTAAATAAATAAAAACTGGGGATGAGGTAGGTGAGAATGGGTGGGCTATTTACCAATAGATTATGTACAGCTGCAGCGATCGGTTAGCTGCTCAGATAGCTGATGTTTGAAGTTGGTGAGGGAGATAAAGGTCTCCAACTTCAGCGATTTTTGCAATTCGTTCCAGTCACAAACAGTAACTCCTATTTCCAGTGGTAACAACACCAGATGGCAATTGCAGTTCATGGGGTCCTAACTATTCTTGTTTCCTTGCAGACTCACAAGGCTGACAACCTGCTGAGCTCAGACACACATAGAAAATGGAAAGCAGCAAAGCCAGGGGAGAAACAAACATCAGTCATTATACAGGTAATAGGCTACTTCTGCACTCTGTTTTCATGGGATTGTCTAACAATTGACTGACTCCAATTCACACAGCAAATTTGTGTGTGTGTATATATCTTAGTGTTGATTCTTGTGGGGTTAACACCAGATGGATTTAAATTGACGCAACCTGCAGTGAATAAATGAAGTGTTATTTGAATCACAGTGGAATCAACACCTCGTATCGTTCTTCGACGGAGTTAATTTCCGTTAATTCTATCGGTGAAAAATACTTGGGAGTGGCCCATTTATATTCCCAGCATGCTTTGTTACATGTTGATTTTTGGAATAGTTTGTTTTAATATATACTGTATGTTTCTGCATACACATTAATTACTTGATCTAAGACAAATAACATACATTTTCCTAAATGATTCCAATCTGTAAGTGGTTGGACTTATTACACCCGTACTGAGATGGTGGTTCCAGTTTAGATGTTTGAGGTAGTCTTGTTTGACGAGTTCTTCACCATAGCAGTCGTTCTGAATGCAGATTGTAGATAATCAATTGTTGAATATCTTCCCTATTAGGGGTGTAAAAGTTCATATTTTTAAACAAAATTGGCATCTTCAACCTTAAGGAAACACTCCCTAACTGAATAACTACCACTAACAGGTCCCGATCGTCGTCATCATAAAGGGAAAATAACAGTTTAATAAATACATCATTGTTGCGTCGGGTAACGTTAGTAGGAGGGAAAAAAGCAGAGCAGCAGCTCAAATGTGAGTGACAAGGGGAGCAGGAAGGGGAGAGAGATTGCGACCAAGTCAACGTGCGCTGGTCGACTTTTTATTGCTTGTTATTTATCATCTCATCTGATTACATCAGGGCTCTTCAACCCCATTTGGAGAGCTACCCTCCTGTAGGTTCTTGCTCCAACCCCAGTTTTAACGAACCTGATTCGGCTTATCAACTAGATAATTATTATCATCAGGTGCTCTAGATTATAGTTGGAGCGAAAGCCTACAGGACAGTAGCTCTCCAAGAACAGGTTTGGAGAGCCCTGGATTACATAGTGCCTGTATTGACTGCTAAGCTAATTGAAACTACGTCATTTTAACTATACAGTTTCTCCTCTTCTTAATCTTACAGTAACAACTCCATTCAGATTATTAAGGAGCAGTTTACCTGTTGGCTCTTGGTGTTGTAGTCTGTCCTTCTCATTTAGCTTCTTGTTCTGTCATTTTAATTCCATCTTCCATTGATTAGGCTCGATATCTACTAAAAAAATACAAAAATAATTTAACCTTTATTTAACTAGGCAAATCAGTTAAGAACACATTTTTATTTACAATGACTGCCTACACTGGCCAAACCCGGACCATGCTGGGCCAATTGTGTGCCGCCCTATGGGACTCCCAATCACGTCCTGTTGTGATACAGCGTGGATTCGAACCAGGGTGTCTGTAGCGACGCATCAAGCACTGAGATGCACTGCCTTAGACCGCTGCGCCTCTCGGGAGCCCAGTGGCTAATAACTTGCCACATGGAGGTTCTAGCTCTGACTTTAGCCTAGTGCCGGTTTGATGACTTGTGATTGGACGACAAAAACGAGCTACACGTGCCACGTGAAATGGAAGAGCAGCAGCAGCGATACAATTTTCTTTCCGTGTGAAGCGCCATGTAGACCATCTGCATTGTGAATTCACGTGGAATTGGATGCATTTTTCTTATTGTTTTAATGGAAACCGTTAAATGTCTGTTGAATGACAAGAAAACATTTCCAATTGTCACATCCCTACTCCCTAAAGCTTGATTCCAACAGGAATGACAAATTACTTCACACCCCTGCATATATAGCCCACGAGCCATGTTTTTCAGACCACAATGTTGGGGGGGAAACTAGGCCATAACTAAAGGCCTTATGGAATCTATAATGTATGGTCATAAAGGGTTTATAAAAAAGATACGGAATGGAGCTAAGCACACACAACATTCTAGAGAAAAACTGGTTCATTCTGCTTTCCACCAGACACAGGGAGATTCATTCACTTTTCAGCAGGTTAATAACCTAAAACACAAGGCCAAATCTACACTGGAGTTGCTTACCAAGAAGACTGTGAATGTTCCTGAGTGGCTGAGTTACAGCTACTTGCAAATCTATGGCAAGACCTGAAAAATAGTTGTCTAGCAATGATCAACAACCAATTTGACAGAGCTTGAATACTTTTTTTGCACATTCCAGGTGTGGAAAGCTCACCCAGAAAGACTCACAGCTATAATCGCTGCCAAAGGTTCTTCTACAAAGTATTGTGTCAGGGGTGTGAATACTTATAAATGAGATATTTCTGTATTTAATTTTCAATACATTTGCAAACATTTCTAAAAACATGTTTTCACTTTGTCATTATGGGGTATTGTGTGTAGATGGATGTGGGGAAAAAATCTATGTAATCCATTTTGAAATCAGGCAGTAACACAATAAAATGTGGAATAAGTCGAGGGGTATGAACTTTTCTTAAGGCACTGTATCTATTGTGACATTGCATTGCCCTGTTTGTTTTTTCCTAGTTTGTACTAAATAACCCATGCTCTTTCCCCCATCGTTTCAGTTTGAGAAAGAAGAGCAGGTGTACAGCATAGACATAGGAAATGAAGGGTCTGCTTTTATTGAGGTGCTGGTGGGACACTCAACCTCTGTCAAAGACCAGGACTATGAGGTATGCCACCCCCTTACTGTATATTGCAGTACCTGTTTACCTCGTTGATATCTACCACACTGAATGCACTACCATTAGGTATAGTGTGCTGCTTAATTCCTAAGAGAACCTCTCACTGTCTCTCCCAGGTTCTGCTGGTCACGTCGTCCTTCATGTCCCCCACGGAGAGCCGTAACGGCACCAACACCAACCGTGTGCGCTTCTTTGGCCCTACCCAGCTGGTGAAGGCTCAGGCCCAGGAGAAGTGGGACCGCGTGAAGATTGTGTGTAGCCAGCCGTACAACAAGGTGAGCTGCACACCACTAAGAGAGAGTGGACTTAGTGGACAGAGAGCTTTGGGTGTGTATATGATGCCACCTAAGTCATTGTAAACCAGGGTCATATTCATTAGGCAGCAAAAGGACTGAAACAGGGTGGGACTAACTACACTTGTCCAATAAAAAACGTCCATTTTCGTTTTCCATTGCGAAACATTTTGCTACGTTGTGCCCTAGTCAATACAACCCTGGCGATGCGGTATTAGTCAAGTTATTTGAAAAATGGCATCTCTTACATTCAGTGTCTCAGCTAGGGTTTTGACGGTCTTGGAATTTGAGGTTACAGTAATTGGCCAGGCCAATGTACATGGTCGAGGACAGAATGAGGGGGGTGGTCTGCTTCTCAATAACACCTATTTAAAACACGCTGTTAAACTTTGTTATTATCATGGCATATCATTAGTATTATTAGGTTATTACTTATTAGTGGAGTCAAAATAAAGCTGTATGTCTGCCTTGTCCTTTTCTGTTGGTTTTTCCTGCATATAAAAACATTCTATTCAGATCCTATTTCGACACACAAAATCATTGCAACGAATTCCGATGGGGTTTCTACCACTTTCCCCCGAAATAGTCACATAACGTCACAATCCGTGCTGCTGTCATTCGATGGCATTGGCATATGACCTTCAAAGAGAGTCCACTAATGAGAGAAATGGTGTACCCTAAACTTCTGAAAATAGGCCTTTTACAAGATTAAATCATGACAGGAGCGTTTGATTTTTATTAAGGAGATGGAGTCCAGACAGGCTACTTTAGGAAACTTTCTGAATGGACATATAAGCCTATAGAGCCCCCACAGTGGAGGTGTCCATAATACCCATAAAACCTAGTGGTCAAATAGGGAAATTGTTCCAATTGTTTTTCCACCATTCATTTTTCCCATAGTTTTTTTTAGAAACACTTAAAATAAGGACTGTGTTTCTTGTAGGCTTTACCCTGGGGTGACGTTTTGTTAACCATGTAAATCTCTCTTGGACAATGTGACTTTTAGCAATATATTCACCTCTATTTACTCTCTAATTTAAAAGTAGACATCATGCAAAACTACAAATCCCTGCAAGCTCCTGTATGTCATCTCTAGCTGACACCTTTGCTAACAGTTGTGTCATTTTAAAACTTGCACAAGACAGTTCACAGAATTGACAACTTTTTAAGAAATGTAGCCAATTTATTCATTGCTACATTTAGCTAACATTAGATAGTTAATCCAGAGATTCTTACCTTTGCCTCAATTCATCAGTCTCGTCCAGGTCATCATGGCATTTGTAGTTCTTTATGATAGCCACATTAGCAGCTAATTAGCATTTCATTTTGGGGGGGTAAATACCGGCAAATATATTGATTAGTCACCTTGTCCTAAAGAGCTTTACACGTTTCTCAGAACATTAAGCCAAGGTAAGTCTACACAAAACACTTATTTGAAGTGTTTCTAAAATTAATGGTGGAAAAACTATAGCTTTTATGGGTATTTTGACTCATTCTGTGGTACTCTATTAAGAGACTCAACTAAAACACACACACACATACTGCACCCGTCAGTCAATCAAAACCACCAGCGTATGTCAGACACAAGCAAATATTTCTCCTTTCCTTAAAACGTATTTAAAAACCTAGGCCTACCTTAAGCCTTTTGATAGTAGGCTATAATGAAGTAAAGTATGACAGGGACAGCTATGATATAGTATGAAGATTAAATTGACACTCCTTAAAATAGAAACAAATACACACAACAGCCTATTTATCTGCGACTCTGATTATCGAGGGGGATACTGTTAAAAACATTTTTAAAATATTGCGAGCAACTATTATAATTTGAGTGGATGTAAAAAACAAAAATACAAATAAAAACTGACTTTGTTGACTTCCTACTGTGTGAGGTGAAGGACATTTTTGTTTACTGAGAAGCCCACCTGGGCACTTTCCTACATTTGACATTTACAAGAAGCAGGACAAGTACACTATATATACAAAAGTATGTGGACACACTTTCAAATTAGTGGAATCAGCTATTTCAGCCACACCTGTTGCTGACAGGTGTATAAAATTGAGCACACAGCCATGCAATCTCCATAGACAAACATTGGCAGAAGGGCCTTACTGAAGACCTCAGTGACTTTCAACGTGGCACCGTCATAGGATGCCACCTTTCCAACAAGTGTGTTTGTCAAATTTCATTTCATTGTCCATTCGACACAACATTAGCGTATTATAGGCCTCAGAGCCAGAACAACCTTGTCGACACCTGTTGCATAATTAATGAATAGTCAGACACATCCAACCTTTTTTTAAATAACAATGTATTTATTTACTAGCAAGCAATGAAAACATCCATTTTATGAAAGAAAGTCCACACATCAGCGATTTTTTTTTTGCCATAGCCTATAGCACTCTCCACACCCGTGCATCAGAGATTAGCTGCTCAAACATCAAAGGAAAGTTGGAAAGAGGAGATGGAGAACATTTTGCAGACACTGTTAGCAAAACATTTGCTTATAATCATTAGTAAAAATTCCCGCGATTCGGTAAAGTTTATCTCCATGAAAATGAAGTTAATAAAACATTTTAAAATCCTAAAATAAATGTTGTCCTATTTTTAAATTGTTTTAACGGTTATTTTAATGACAGTCTTCATCAATAACCGTCAGTTTTAATGACAGTCTTCATCCATAACCGTCAGCCTCACGGTTATTCAGTTACTGTCACAGCCCTAGTCTCAGCACAGTTCCTATTGTTCACCCTTATGAAAATGATTTAGATTGGAATGACATGACGACAAATGGCATTTTCCACCCTCAGAGCATAGCATACGGAGTGGCCTTCGTGAAGTTCCATTCGCCATCAGAAGAAAGTGATCTACCAACCACAACAACACCGGTAAGAGAAGCTCAGCCGTCATCTTTAACCTTCTACATAACCCACTCTCCACTGAGACTGACTCAATAGACTCATTCAGTATAAAACTATATCATAAGACCAAAATGCTTGCAGAGTTTAACTCAAGTTAAATTGCATGTTTTCTGACCATTAAAGTGATCTTACATATAAGTCCATATGCAACCATCTGTTGCACATATCCTGTAATATGCTCCAACGGGCACTGTTTTATTTTGTTTTATTAGTTGGTGCTTGTCTTCCCCAATCATTTTGGATTGGCATATAGCTGGATCCACACAACAGATGGGCTAGGCTGTGGACTCATCTAGAGAGTAGATAACATTTTTGCAAAACTTCCTTTGATTTGAGTGAACTAACTTGAATTCATACCATCAAAAATTATGTTTATGTACAATGTCCTGTGCTTTCCTAACATGACTGACTTGATCAGACTCTCTCCCAACACTAACGTCTCTTGCCCCATGACAGAAGTTGACCAAGCTTGGCCAGTTTCGGGTGAAGGATGAGGCCCCCTCGCCTTGCCCTAGTCTTCAGCCAGGCAGCCTCTTCTTCAACAGAGAGAGCACCTCCAAAGCCAGCCCAGCGCTCAAGGGTACTACAACTGTATTCAAGCTAAAGGCCTAGTTACAGCTGATTTCACATTGCAGGTTTATTAGTGCGCATTGATGTGGCGTGATTGAGTGCGTGAGCGAAAAGCACCATAAGGTCTGCTGGTGGGGTGAGAAATGTGAAACAATATTTCCCAACTTCTCTCACAATCTCATCACCTCTTCTCCCCCACAGTTTCGCCACAGACTGAGAAGCTCAGCTATGCAGCTGCCGCCCTGCAGTCTGGGTCTGGGTCTGGCCACTCCTCAGCCCCACCGTCCTCCAGTTCTCCCCCACCACAGGTAAGGACCAAGGCTTGGTGGGTCCCCCAAATGGCACCGTAATCCCTATATAGTGCACTAGTTTTGATCAGTGCCCATAGTGATGCATCATTGACTTCTCTAAGACCAGAACTGATGGTGAATCATTCATTAAGTCCTTCCAGGCTAGTGTGAACTGACGTGAAACTCCAGGCTATGATACTAGTTATGTCCCAAATGGCACCACTTATATTCCTATATAGTGCACTAGTTTTGACAAGCGCCTTATGGGCCTTGGTCAAAGGTAGTGCACAATATAGGGAATAGGGTGCCATTTGAGAGGCAGACCATATTGATTTCTTTAAAAAGAGGTACAAGGTGATTGTTCGGTAGACTGCACCCTCATAGCTAATGTAGTATAGATTTAATGTAAACATTGTAAATCATCGATAATGAAAAGAGATGACACAGTATGGAGGTATATGTTTTTCTTGTGGCACATTTTTTTTCAGCGGCTCAGAGAGAGATCATTCTTTCAAGCAAGAGGCGATGTTACTCACTTATAAATGCATTTGCATAAGTGTAAACATAATTAGGACCTGCATTTGTTTGCTTGTTTGTTTTTCTCTGCTCATTTTTGTTGATTATCCCACTTCTAGAAATGATAAGCAGTTTCCGCAGTTTTTGAAAAGCAGCTTTGCTCTTTGAGTACACATTTCTGTCATGGTTTTACCATAAGGACAAATTGCTTAATCCATCCTCTCCTATTTCCTAGGCACCAGTGAAGAGAAAGTTTGAGTTCAGTAAAGAGCGCCGGTCTGCCCTCGCTCCGCCCCCCTCAAAGAAACCCAGCCCTATCGGCTCCCCTGAACTGGGCACTACCACCCCGAAACCCAAGGTGAAAACCAGCACAGCCAGTACTCCCAGCCCCAGCACTGACAAAGGTAAAGGCACCCTGCAAGTCAGTCAGCCAGCCACTCACTGACTCACTCTACACCTTTTTCACCTATGCTTGTGTGAATAAAGTAAGTTTAATAAATCGATGCAAATACCCTGATAGAATATATAACTATTTTCCACTCTCCTCACCTCTGTCATACTTTTCACCCCAGCCTCCCCTGCCCAGAATACCCCAGACATCAAGAAGAAGGAGAGCCTGCCCAAACCAGAAGCCAAGTCCAGACCCAAACCCTCCAAAGCCCAGTCCAGCTCCTCTGAGGCCCCTGTTCCCCTCAACAAGATCATGGAGGGGGTGGTGTTTGTGCTGAGCGGCTTCCAGAACCCCTTCCGGGGGGACCTGAGGGACAAAGCCCTGGCCATGGGGGCCAAGTACCACTCTGACTGGACCCCTGATGCTACACACCTCATGTGAGTGGAAGAGATGGAGGGTGCTGGAACTGGAAGGTTGGAGTTTGGGAAGTACTCCTTAGTTGGGTTCTCATTGTAATCTGTATACATATTGGTCAATTAAAGATGCATGAAAATGGTAATAGAGTGAGGTTAGAACATATTGGAAACAGGTCAACAAGAATTTTGTGGAATACAACCAACAATGGGGCTAGTATTATAGTGGTAGTAATATTTTTAAGAGTAATATTATCAAGTATAGTCTCCATATCATATACATCCAAGATTAGTGTAACTACAGGAGTATAACAATAACAGCATGGAAAGCAAAGCAGACCATGTGACCAACATTGGCCTTATCACGCTCTCCCATAGTAGCTGTGGGCTGTCCCTGGCTTCCGTCCAGTGCCTGCATCCCATGGGGCAACCTATTTATTGCATTACACAGGGAATAGGGTGCCATATTTGGATGTAGCCACGGTCCCTTTGGACTGTGGTCGAAAGTAGTGTACGATATAGGGAATAGAGTGCCATCTGGGATGCTGCTGTGCTAACCAAGGGTTTATCATCTGCTTCATCCAGCTGTGCCTTCTCCAACACCCCCAAGTACAGCCAGGTGAAGTCAGCAGGGGGCGTCATCGTCCGGAAGGAGTGGGTGCTGGACTGTCACAAGAGGAAGCAGAAGATCTCCTTCAAACAGTAAGGGGAGGGAGGGGGAGACTGAGGGAGGCAGAACAAGAGGGAGGGAGGCAGAGAGAGGGGAGGATTGTCAACTCAGCAAAAAAAGAAACGTCCTCATTGTCAAATGTTAAGTTCGCTGGAAAAAAACGTATAAATATTTGTATGAACATAACAAGATTCAACAACTGAGACATAAACTGAACAAGTTTCACAGACATGTGACTAACAGAAATGTAATATTGTGTCTCTGAACAAAGTGGGGGTCAAAATCAAAAGTAACAGTCAGTAGAAAGGCCTCTTTAGTGTCCTAAGTTTTCATAACTGACCTTAATTGCCTACTGTCTGTAAGCTGTTAGTATCTTAATGACCGTTCCACAGGTGCATGTTCATTAATTGTTTATGGTTCGTTGAACAAGCATGGGAAACGGTGTTTAAACCCTTTACAATGATCTGTGATGTTATTTGGATTTTTATGAATTATATTTGAAAGACAGGGTCCTGAAAAGGGGATGTTTTCTTTTTTTGCTGTGTTTATAAAAACTGAAAGAGAAGATAGACTGTGGTGTTGATAAGTCTGCTTCAAATAAATGAGTTCTTTGACCCATTCTCTATCAGAAAGCAGCCATTATAACGGTCTTTGAATTCAGCGAATTAAGTGAAGTTGGCAGTTAATGGTGTTTATAAAAACACCTATTGCCAAGGCTTTACCTGTACCTATGCAGCTCACTGAAGAGTGTTACCTTGAAGAGTTGAAGCCTGCTGTGATGGAATTAGTCTAACTTCCACTAATGATTCTTGTCACTACAAGCCGGCTCAGTCTAAACTATGTGTATTGATTCTCGAGTTAGTCAAAGCAAGGCCTCAGATAATATGAAAAGGGCATTTGAGGGTTTCTTACCGCACCGCTCTTCAAAGTGAAACTGCCTTTCACATAAGGTCTTCACTTCTGGTCTGTCGCCTGAGGTGAAATCACTGCTTCCACGGGTAGTTACCAGACCTGGTTTCAAATACTATAAAGTATTTCAGTAAGACCTCATTTCAAATACATTTCAAAAAAGTATTTTGACGAACATTTTTTTAAATACAAGTTGAATTTTGGAATGTATTTGGAAATACGTTTGAAATGTATTGACATGCATTTATAACTACTTATATTTAAAGTAGTTGTTTTGGACTGTATATTTCAAATTACTCAAATACACAGAAAAGTGTATTTTCAAATACAACAAAATATAAGCGCAACTGCAACAATTTTAAAGATTTTACTGAGTTACAGTTCATATATGGAAATCAGTCAATTTAAATAAATTAGGCCCTAATCTATGGATTTCACCACTGACAGGGGTGCAGCCATGGGTGTGCCTGGGAGGACATAGGCTCACACACTTGGGAGCCAGGCCTAGCCAATCAGAATGAGTTTTTCCTAAAAAGGGTTCATTGCAGATATAAATACTCCTCAGCACCCCCCTCAGACGATCTCGCAGGTGAAGAAGCCAGATGCAAACGTCCTGCGCTAGCGTGGTTGTGACAACTGCACATTTTAGTGGCCTTTTATTGTCCCCAGCACAAGGTGCACCTGTGCAATGATCATGCTGTTTAATCAGCTTCTTAATATACCACACCTGCCAGCTGGATGGATTACCTTGGCAACTGAGAAAGGCTCACTAACAGGGATGTAAACAAATTTGTGCACAAAATTTGAGAGGGAAAAGCTTTTTGTGGGTCTGAACATTTTTGGGGATCTTTTATTTCAGCTCATGAAACATGGGACCAACACTTCACATGTTGCGTTTATATTTTTGTTCAGTGTAAATATGCATGTATTTGAACCCAGGTCTGGTACTTTCTAGGCTAGGTCAGGTCCCAGTGAATGCTGCCTGCTTCAGTCACCTCCACCATATTTTTCTACACTGTTCCCTACTCCTGTACAATGCGCTAATTTTCTTTAGTCTGACAGTATTGACATCATGTCTCTGTAATTGACCCTCATAAACAAATGAATATCGGCTCATCTAATTCGAAAGAAGTTTGCCGAATTGATCAAGTACTGTTGTAAGAGGGTGTTGCGGAAATAAGTCCAATTAACACTGTTGAGCTATTAACACGCTAATTGTGTGTATTCTTCTCTGCGTTAGCATCAGAATTCTACATTGGGACGCGCACACACACTACCACCATTATTTGGCTATGTTTACTGACCACCTCTGCTGGAGACTGCTTGCCATCTCCCTCTACCACTCTCCTTTTTGTATAGAGAATCCCTCATGCCTTCCACTCGTCTGTCCTCATTCCTCATCCATCCAAGCCATCCTGTCTCCATTGTGCAGCTCTTGTTTGGAGTGCGGAGCTCTAATGATTTATTTCTTATTTAAAAGCTGCATCTGCTATGGATAATTAAAGGGTCCACTTCCTTTGAAGAAGACTAGTGCTCGCACACACACACACACACACACGCACAGACAGACAGAGATGTAGACACATGCATACTTAAACACAGAGACAGTCTTTACACGCTCATACACAAACACACAGCCCAACTCAAACCAGAAAAACACTGTTATGCATCTAAATGTTCTGTGCCTTTTGTCCTTACGAGAACACTTCAAAATGAAAGGGGGGAACAGAAAAGAGGAGAGGGGCACACGCTAGCACACTTCCCTCAAGTGGCATCAAGATAAACCGGCAACAAAATGGAATGAATGGGGAATAAATAAGTAAACTATGCGTTAGTGTAGGTTATTGAAGGGTCCATCCGTCGGTAACATCTCAAGTGCCTCGGAAACCTTTTTAGATTCCCTTTTAGCAATCACAGACCGCGGCTATGTCCCAAATTTCACTCTATCCCCTAAATAAAAAAATTTCTTTACCATTATTACCTTAGATAACTAGTGTTGTGCATATAACCATTTTCTTCCGGTAAAGCCCTTGACCTTTTAATAATTGGAATTTTCATATGAAAGGAAAAATGTAACTGGTAATATACAACTTTATTCTTCCCCTCAGATTGTGCATAATTTCCCGCAGGAGGCCTTTTGGTAGGCCATCACTTTAAATGAGAAGTTAAATCAAGTTTAAATAAAAAAGCATTACAAAAAAATGATTGGAGCAATTATGATCGTATTGACCATGAATGGATCCCAGTGCTGTCGTCACGGTTATGTCACCAGTAGAGGTGAATTTGAATACAATAGCCATTTGAATACAGTGGCTAGCTAATCAACATCACAATGTTAGTCCACTATATTTTTGCTACTTTGGCTCGTCATTTACCTGAATCAACAATCAGATATATTGATCAATCTGATTTTATTGTAGAAGTAATTCATCCAAAAGATACATTAACATATTAAATGTGCTCATGGTCATACAGTAAATGTTTTGATCGGCTTTGATTCTTTTTTTGGCCCTGACATCGAGACTAATTCTTTTCCCACACAATTCAGATGAAATACTTAGCCTTCTGGAGACCTCTGAGTGCAGAGGTAAACAAATCACTCTTGCGCACTGCTCTCCATAGAGGGAGGATACGTTTTCCTTTAGGACCTACCCTCTGGTAAAGCTTTGAGAATTCTATTCCTTAACTCAATTCAATACATTTCCTTAGGTAATTCGCCACACTGCATATGAAGTGAAGTGTCCTAAGAGGATTGAGAAGCTCAGAGTCTCAGACCCCGTCTCTGTAAGCTAAGCATGTAGCCAGTCGTGTGTGTGTGTGTGTGTGTGTGCACATGCTACACAACATTAGGAAACCCTCTACTCTTTCATTTTCCAATCTAAACAGTGCTGTAGGATATGAGGAATCAAAGCACAGAATATAGCAATAACCGTGTGAGTAGTGATGACCCTTGATAGCCGTCTTAGCGGTCGTCTTGGTGACTTGAGGGGCTGGAGAGTGTGTGTTTGTGTAAAAGGTAATGCATCTTTGATTGAGAATGATGTGTGTGTGTGTGAGAGGGTTAGCAACGCCGCTGTCGAGGCTGAGGCTCCATTTCATCTGGGTGCCACAGCCACATGCTGTTCCCGCCGCCCCTCCCTCTCTCCTCATCCAGACTTATTGTTTTATTCCGTAATGTATTCGCTTCAAGGACGGCCTAATCTAATGCGATTTAAGCCACTTACATTTTTCATAGGGCACATTAGCGGTTTAGTCATGCCTGAGTGGACCAGGTTAAGGGCTTTCCCTTAAGGGCATTGCCACCGCGCTGACACCACACTGCCACGCTTGCTCGTCATAGTACCCTCTCAGTCCCTTTCTGTGGGGTGGCTCAGAGGGGACTGGCACCCCTTGATAGGTGTTGTAAAACCTATTTATTGGTGTGAATGGCTTGGTTCCACTTCAAAAAGGGCATTTGTCTTGTCAGCACATGACTTTGATACTGCAGTAGACAGTATGTCATGTTCTATTGGTGGTACGGAGGTAGAGGTTGAGAATAGATATAGGCCCAGTAAATAACGTGATGTCAAATCCATATACTTTGTTTAGTTTGACTGCCTTATGAATTCCTCACGGAACTTAGCTCTTCAGATTCCAGGTAGTGCATAAATGTGTTTCCACCCTGTCTGCGTAGTAGCACTTTAACATTTTCAAAACAACATGTACAATTCCATTTACAATAGTGTATAAAATATATATTTACTTTGGAGCTGGAAAGATAAACCGACCACAGCGATCACTTATCCCAGGCATTTTGCGGATATCGTTCATTACAGTAAGTAGCCTATGCTAAGGAAATGTGAAATCTGAAATGAAATGCGTTTTGTTAATATGGGTGATTGTTAATGGGACACGCGATGCACATTGTTAAACTTATCATTTATCGGTATTGCATCAGTTAATTTATTTTGTCCATATCACCCAGTTCAATTTACATACTGCAAATACATAATTGTCGGGGACAGAACCACCTCCATGTGTCAAACAAATCCACTTAACAGGAAGAGGGAATTATGTGGATGCATTGACTGTGCTGTCCATTGTGCTGTTTTCTGGTACTCTTTGTGTGTGACCTGTGTCTGGCTAACCTTTTGTGTCTGTCTGGAACATGAAGTACTGTTCTTGCACCCTTCAAATGTTGTTCTTCCAACATTTGAACCTTTGCGTAAAATTCCAGCCAGTGTGATCGTTCCTTTGCTGCCCATCTAATGGGAATCTTCTTGTTTACCCAATCAGATGTTTTCACCACTTATTGTTTTGCTTCTTTTCTCCTCACCCCTTTTTTGTATTTCTCTATTTTAAACGATCTTTCTCTTCTTCCCGCATTTCTCTCTTTCTGCCAGGTACCTGATGGACGGAGCGGAGTCCAGCTCGGAGGGGAGCGACGATGAGGAGAGTGAGGAGGAAAAAGAGAGGAGGGTATGGGATTCTTAAACCATTCCATGACCTAGCAGTATGCCGTGACGTGATTGCCTAAGAACAAAAACACAATTCTGCTTCAAATAATTGTAATGGTTCTGATTTACATGATTGTATTTGTCCTATTCCCACCCCCATTCTGCCCTCTCCCTCGTTGGCAGACTCCACAAAAGAGGAGAGAAGAAGAACGGCAACCCACTCCCAGAAAGACCCCCATCAAGAAAGAGGAGGATCTGTATGGTGGTTCCACAGACGCAGATGAACCAGGTTTCCATTATACACACCACCATTAGAGCTGGGATGACAAACCTCAAATGACCGTGATTTTGCTGCACAACGTTCCTGCAGATTGTTCTAAAACTATTTGGTCAACAGAAATAGCCTATGCATTATCTTGATTCCCGTTATAAAACTATCTGCCTGTCCCTGTTTTGCGGTCGGCTGCTGACTCTCACTCCCTCTTCCCACTGTGCGCATGGTGGAGGGAGAAATGCATTCTGAGAAGCACAAGCATATGACCTGTTGCTCAAAACGCTAATGCAGGAAAAATACAGTTCAAAGGAGCTACTGTTCTATACTGAACAAAAATATTAACACAACATGCAACAATTTCATTGATTTTACTGAGTTAGTTCATATGAGGAAATCAGTCAATTTTAAATGAATTCATTAGGCCCTAGTCTGTGGATTTCACCATGCCTTTAAAAAAATATTTATCCTAAACATTGAGGCTGTAGTCAAACCAATCAGGATCACTTCAGATTTTCAGTGCAGCACTGCATTTTAAACAAACTGAACAGATAATCATGTCTGCCACTTAAATTAGTCTCACCACTTATTTATAAACTTGAGTAAATCATTGCTGCCAGTTTTCTCATGAGCTAATGGTGCTCTCGTGAGCTAATGATAGCAGCTGAATCACTTGTATCAGAATGGAAGGACCCTGACACGGCGTTGGAAAGGGAGGAGAAAGGAACATATACTCTCTGGCCGTACTCGTTTCCAGAGACTTGTTTCGTTACCTTTTCTTGCCAGCGCCGTTATTGCCGTAAATGTTGTTCTTCGACCGTGTAGTGAATGGAATCGCTCAATCGGCCTTAATACATTTTGCTCAAGTGGCTAGCCGAGGAAGAAAGAAAGACCACTAAGACTGAAGAGGATGGGAATGAAAGACGGTGAAATGGATGGAGGAAGACAAGTTGGGGTCTGACTGCTTTAATGACTTGCACGGAGGGACGGACGAATTGACAACACCGCCGTAAAAAGGACATGAAGAGAGGGATGCGTGTGGAGAGGACAAGGGGAGCGAAAGAACGGAAAGAAGCACTTGTGTAGAGCAATCGCTGCCGAGAGACTTGTGCATGATTCTAATTGCTATGTTAATGCAAGGCCACGAGTAAGTGGTCCGGGCGCATTAGTGAGACGAGAAAGTCTTTACTAACCCATCACGTACCTCAAAACATGAGAGGGAAGAAGAATGAATTGCGACTGGGTGTATCTCAATAGTCTAGAAGTAGCTTATTTTCCTTGTCTCCATCTGCACTGATTGGAAAATACATATTAAGAATATTAAGGAAACCAAGCCTTTAACTAGGGCCTAAATACAAGGCTTTTTTATTTTGGAAGAGCAAAGCTTAGAGGTATGGGTAAAGCACTTACAAACGTTTCTACAGCATAGTATAGACTAATATGACCCGATGTAGGTTAGTTAGGTAAGATGTAGGTTGCTAAGATGGTATTCTTCTGATGTAGGTTATGTTCTTCTGATGTAATAATGTTATTCTCCTGTATCCCACAGAAGATGAGTCTGGCATGGACACGGAGGATGAGCTGAAGAGGTAACTAACACCATCAAATGAACATGAGTGGGATATTATTCATATTTGACTGTAGCGGGTGTCGAAGCCATTCCTATTGCGTTTCCTCTGGGTTGACAGTGCCTCTGCCCTAGCCTGGTCTCAGATCTCTGTGCTATCAGAGTTGCCCAGTGACCGTAGGAGTTGCCCAGTGACCGTAGGAGTTGCCCAGTGACCGTAGGAGTTGCCCAGTGACCGTAGGAGTTGCCCAGTGACCGTAGGAGTTGCCCAGTGACCGTAGGAGTTGCCCAGTGACCGTAGGAGTTGCCCAGTGACCGTAGGAGTTGCCCAGTGACCGTAGGAGTTGCCCAGTGACCGTAGGAGTTGCCCAGGGACCGTAGGAGTTGCCCAGGGACCGTAGGAGTTGCCCAGGGACCGTAGGAGTTGCCCAGGGACCGTAGGAGTTGCCCAGTGACCGTAGGAGTTGCCCAGGGACCGTAGGAGTTGCCCAGGGACCGTAGGAGTTGCCCAGTGACCGTAGGAGTTGCCCAGGGACCGTAGGAGTTGCCCAGGGACCGTAGGAGTTGCCCAGGGACCGTAGGAGTTGCCCAGTGACCGTAGGAGTTGCCCAGTGACCGTAGGAGTTGCCCAGGGACCGTAGGAGTTGCCCAGGGACCGTAGGAGTTGCCCAGTGACCGTAGGAGTTGCCCAGGGACCGTAGGAGTTGCCCAGGGACCGTAGGAGTTGCCCAGGGACCGTAGGAGTTGCCCAGGGACCGTAGGAGTTGCCCAGGGACCGTAGGAGTTGCCCAGGGACCGTAGGAGTTGCCCAGGGACCGTAGGAGTTGCCCAGTGACCGTAGGAGTTGCCCAGTGACATTCAGGAGTTGGCCAGACAGCACAAAGGTCTGGGACCAAGATAACTTGATCCTCATGTTGGCGGGAGTAGGTAGGATGGAGAGAGATTTTTTATTTATTTTAGACCCTTTTTCTCCCCAATTTCGTGGTATCCAATTGTTAGTAATTACTGTCTTGTCTCATCGATGCAACACCCGTACAGACTCGGGAGGGGCGAGGGTCGAGAGCCATGCGTCCTCCGAAACACGACCCAACCAAGCCGCACTGCTTCTTAACACAGCGCGCATCCAACCCGGAAGCCAGCCGCACCAATGTGTCGGAGGAAACACCGTACACCTAGTGACCTGGTCAGCGTGCACTGTGCACGGCCCGCCACAGGAGTCTCTAGTGCGTGATGAGACAAGGATATCCCTGCCAGCCAAACCCTCCCGAACCCGGACGACGCTGGGCCAATTGTGCGCCGCCCCATGGGCTCAAACCCAGAGTCTTTGGTGGCACAGCTAGGACTCCCACCCGGGAGGCCCAGATTGTTCTCATTTTGATTCATCATTTGATTCATTAGTTATTTTTGTTGTAGAGCATCAGTACAAGTCTAAAACTCTGCCATACTGAAACATTCCCCTCGAGCTCTTTCAGTAATCTGAAGAGAGCCTGGCTGTTTGTTTTGTATGTGGGCAGAAATGTCTGGTTCTGTCTGTATTTGTTGTGCGGCATCAATGAAAAGGTGTGGTGTCTCTTCATTCAAGGACACCAGCAGAGCATCAGTGAGTAGTTTCACAACCCCCCTTTCATAAACAACTTTTCTCTCTCTCGTCGGCAGGGTGGAGAGTGAGAGTCGGCAGAAGAAAGGAGAGAAGGAGAGAAAAGGGGTGGAGGAGGAGGACCCTTTTGGAGGGTCGACTGACGAGAACACTGACGCTGAGGCCGAGGAGGACGAGCCCATCCCTGAGCTACCAGGTCTGTCTCTGTTTGTCTGTCTGACCTTGTTTGCCTCTCTCTGTACAGTCTGTGCTGGCTGGCTGTATGTGTCAGTTTGTTGTTGCTCATTGTTCATGTTATTCTAAATCAAAAAAGTACTTTTCTGTCAGCCACACTGGTTTTTCACAACGCTCACAAACGTCAAATTGCAGACAGTTTCTTCTCTTTTTTCCCATCAGTGATGAACAATGAAGATTACTGTAATGCTATGCAGGGAGTCTTGCTCTCATGCTGATCTTTCATTTTCTTACTACCCTTTTTAGATTTCCTAACTGGAAAGCGATTTTTCCTTTACGGCAAGTTCCCCAACAATGACAGACGCCTACTCCTGCGTTACATCATCGCCTTCAACGGGTAGGGAGAAGAAAGACTCCAGAATGAGAGTAGGGCAGATTTTCCTGTAACAGTAGTACTTTACTAGTACATTTAGAGGTAATACAAGTGATCAGTGGATGAGGGCTTGTGTGTCATTGTACCTTTTCTGAGACAGGTAGCTTTGGCACTCTTTTCAACCTCTTCCCCTCCCCATATCTCTCTCTTTCTTTGTCCCCCCCCCTCTCTTCAGGGCGGTGGAGGACTACATGAGTGAGAAGGTCCAGTTTGTTGTCACCAGCGAGGGATGGCACGACTCCTTTGAAGACGTGAGTGTGACCTCCCTTTTGTTTCCTCGAAAGACCTCTTGATGTTACGCATACACACAGACGCACACAAATATAAGAGTGATACACGAGAAGGCAAGCGCACACTCACACCACAAACATGATTGTGTAACACACACACACACTTATAAAGGCGTTTTTTTTTGTTTTTTTTTAAGTGTAATGACTCCAGGGAGTTAGAATGCTCGTGATCAATACATAGTCTGCTCCCAAAAAGAGACAGAAATGCATCATGATATTTTCCTCATTGAAAGTCTCGAATGAAATAACTTTGACACTCTAGCTACCACATGACTATCTTAAGTGAAATAATTAGTCAATTTTTCCTGGATAAGGTTTATTTATATTTTTTTTAAAGATCAGATTCTAGGACATGGAAAATATTTTGATGCGATGTTTACCTACACCGGGGGCCATATTTTGTACATCACTAATGTTTGATCTGATATTGGACGTGTGTGGTTAGTTGCCTTTTGATGTAGGTCTGTTACACGGACATCTGTATTCCACGCAAGCTCATTTGCAATGGAAAGTGCCTCTGCCAAGTCACTAGCTATTGAAATATCTATGTTGTTGAACTATTTGCTGTCCCCTTTTAAATATTGGCTGGCGAACCCTCATGCCCTCAAAGGGTTCAGTCTCTACCCCTTTATAATTAAACAGTTTCCCACCTCCTGATATATTTTCCCCTCTCTCTCTCCCACAGGCACTGATGGAGAATGGTAATTTAAGCTTTGTCAAACCCACATGGATTTTTGCCATCAACGATCGACAGAAGACGCTGCCATATCAGCCCTACACTGTTGTCCCTTGAGACTTGCATTTGCCAATGTGCTCACACACACACACAAACACACACACACACAACAGTATTGTACCTGTCCAAAGGGTAGGAGAGGTGGACATTGAAGCCATAGACATTAGCTCTTCTCAGATCCCTAGGTAAATGAAACTAAGCAACGTGCCATTTTGGTACAAATGCCTTAACTTTACTTGAGGCCATCCAGAGAGATGGATGAAATGGTTTCCCTACCAGAGATGGCATATCTTCAAAGACTTATCAGTGCCAGTGCACAAAAATAACTCTCCTATCTGTCTCGCTTTCAGGGCTTTTTAAAACAACATATCTCTGCTTCACCTCCACTACCTCAGGGTCCATGTCGAAACTCCAGTTATCATGTCCTGAAAAGCCACTGGCTTTGATAGAGGGGAGTGTATGAGTGTTAGGGGCAACATGAAGACACCTAGGTGTAGCCGGAATGGCACCCTATTCTCTATAAAGAGCCCTATTGTCAAAAGTAGTGCACTACATAGGGAATAGGGTGCCGTTTACAGGCGTAAAGGTGTTTGTTAGTTATTTAAGGTCACTGACAATCGAGGCCAATGACCACGAAATATGAATAGAAAAGAAGGCCTTTGTCCTTGTTGCTATGTAGGAATATGAAATAGGCTTCAAGGATTGGTTGGTATTCCTCTCATCTTTCTATTTTATTTTTCGCTTTGGGCAAATGCATGGGATTGTAGTGTAATTTGTAGCATGTAGAATTACGTGTACTTTTTGTTTTATTCATGTTGTCTGCTTTTTGACTTGTAAACAGAAACTATTGTGTGAGGATCCAATAAGTCCTGTTATTGCTTGTTGTTTTTAAAAGTATGTGATATGTGTTCATCATCCTTATTTTTCCTGTCTGGATTCGACTTGTTTATTACAGCATCTTAGCTTTGCTTTCAGATTCTTCCCGCCAAAATAAACATTTGATTAATTAAAATAATGGATTTTTTAATGAATTGTACACCCTCTAATTTGAATGGACCCCATCCTTCTTTCCTCTATTCATGCTGTTTCCATCCCTCCATTCTCTATCATCTCACACCTCTCCCCCCCTCTAATTAAGTTCTACCCATGTTTCCCTCCCCTGGGCGTCTGGGTCCTCTGCTCTCCAGTCAAGGGCATTAGGGTAATGGAAGAAGAGCGAGGGAGGAGAGGAGAGAAATGAAGATAAAATGTTTGAATTATCTGCCATGATTATTTTGAAGGGAAATCATTTTCAGACTTCATTTTTTGTTGTTGTTGTTGAAATGTCTGGTGTGAGATGAATGCATACAGTTTTAAACATTCATTACCTGACCTGACACAACATACTCAACATTGTTAAAGTTGAAATGCCTTTTTTTTACAAGCCTTTTAGGAGTTTATACTTAATTCCATTTGAAGCACCAGATAGATTCATAGACGTTTCAAAGCTTTTCTTCATTGTATGGTCTCATATTCCTCATATTTGGCATGTCCTTGAAATCGAGAGACCGGTAGATCTGAGAGTTTATCATGTGCAAAGTAAGGCCCTTTTCACTTCATAGTGTTGTCTATACTGTTTTTCTTTAGTCTGATAGGCTATTTCTTAGTCAAATATCGACATTTTATAGCTATATGGCTACATTCTGATGTACATTGAGTATCATACCAGTCAAGTGGGGCGGCAGGGTAGCCTAGTGGTTAGAGCTTTGGACTAGTAACCGGAAGGTTGACAAGGTACAAATCTGTCGTTCTGCCCCTGAACAGGCAGTTAACCCACTGTTCCTAGGCTGTCATTGAAAATAATCATTTGTTCTTAACTGACTGCCTAGTTAAAAAAGGTTTAAAAAAGTATTCCTGTTAGTGAGTTGTGCGTGTCACACACAATCTTTTTTTTATCAAGCTCTACTGTACTTCCTCAAGTTGTCAATTTGTAGGCTGTACCATTGTCTGGACCACCTGAGATATCTTATTCAGTCTCTAAGCTTGCTTTCTCATTGGCTATGTCCCGATTCTCCACTTTTTTCCAGAAGTGTACACATGCACATTCCCTGTCACAGATTATAACGCATAGGAATGGTGGAAGCGTTGGCTGGAAGGAGTTTACCCCATTGTGAAGTCCATGCGAGAAAGTGTGTGCACACTTTGGAAGAACGGTAAAGAATTGGGTCTCAGCTATACTGTGTAGATCACATTATGCTCCCAGTGAGGGGCATTGGTGAGAGCTTTGTGCATGGAACAAATCAACAGTCATGATCATTTTAAGTGAGTCATTTACTGAGATTCTGTAAATGGATGAAGGGGTTTTGATTCGTACCTAATTTGTTCAAAGTTTAAGTAGCGGAGACACATGATAGACACAGAGGCTTAAAGGCCTGCTTCATTGGAGATGGTTCACTTACCTTTCCTGATAGTGTGCTGTCTTATCTTAACTTCTAAGGCAGGGGTAGGCAACTAGATTCAGCCGCAGACTGATTTGTCAGAGATGATGGACTGGGGCCTGCAAAATAATTAATACACTGCAAATTGACCAAGTATAAGCCCAAAATATATATTTAAAATAAAGACACAATCACATACTATATGTGTATCTTTTTACTTGTGGAAATACTTGAACAGATTTCCATTATTTTTAGAGGAATTTCTGCAGATTATACTCATGTTTTACAAAAAACTGAGAGGCCAAAATAAATGACTCATCGTCCGAGGGGGTGTCTGTTTGTACGATGAAAAACACACTGAGTGAATAGCTAGCTTCATTCAGTACTTCACTGAACTATCTGTTATAATTATGAGATATAATTCTTACTCTCACTGTTTTGAAGTGAGTTAGATAACACTGCCTATCTCATACTGCCTGCCCTCACCCATTGCTATCCCCGTGTATGCTTTAATGAAGCATATACATTTTCCCTTCAAATTGTCTTCCCCGTCTCATTTCTCTGATCTCCTCTACTGCTTCTACTCATTGCGAGCGCTGCCAAACGTATATGGATGATTTTAATTTGTCGCACAATTAGAGAGCTTTTTACACACTCGGTTCATTTGTTTTCATGTTTTTTTCTGAATAGGTTTCAAGACAAGTGATTGTCTCGTCTCCTAAAGAGAGTGTACACACACCCAACACACACACACACACACTGCTCACTGGATCTGATCCTAGGAACCACTAACGAGAGAGGAGGGGGGGGAGAGTACCGCTAAATCACTTGGAGGAACAGACAGAGTGTGAAAACCAGAGCGAGGTGGAGAGAAGGGATTTACTGCTGGAGCACTCATTGAGGAGTAGAGGGAGGGAGTGTGTTGCATGTTATAGAGGTTGAGGTGTGAGCTCTGACAGGAGAAGGGTTAGCAGGCTCAGAGCAGACTGAGTGGTGACTGACTGATTCACTCTGCTGTCATTTTCCATTTTCTGCTTATTCAGAGTGACAGTAGTGAGTGCATACATTGTCATACTGTCTGCTGTCTATTGCAGTTCTCTGTTCGGAGGGTATGGGACTGACTACCACTACAGCCAGTGAGGGTAAGTTGCAGTTCAACCTACTTTTTTACTCGTCATTTTGTTGCTATCTGGGTTGTCTCTGTATTTGTCTGTTATCTGGTGTATGTTTCTCTGTGTCTGTGTGTACTTGTGCCCACATGAGTAGTTGGTCCTAAAATAACCACTCTACATGTCGAGTAGTAGTGGGATCTCTCTTCAATGTGATTTCAGTCCATGGTGTTACGTTTTTTGACGTTTGCCTTCACATATCTGGAAGTCCTCAACTTTCCATTTGATCTCAACTTCTCGTTCCCATCTTCTTCCTTGCCGTTTGAGCTAACTGACAATTATTCTGTCTCAGTATCCTTCTCTCCCACCGTTTATCTCTATGTCATTTCCATGAGAACTCTTGATCTCCTGTCCCATCTCTCCAATGATCTTTAGCTATAAGTGACCATACTACCACACACATGCACACGCACTTGAGTGTGGCTGATCAAACGACAAAAAATAATTAAAAAAAAAAGTTGTTGTGACTAACCAGGCCAGACCTGTCTAGAGTCCATTTGACAGACAAGGAGGGAGAGAAGACGGGGGGAAAGAGGGCATGGAAGGACAGAGTGATGATCCAGTACATGGGTTGTTGTCATTTAGAGACCCGATATTTAACAGTTACAAGTTAGGGACATATACTTAAAAGAATGAGGTGGCTGTTAAATATCTTTTTCCAACACAACCATTTTTAGAGATTAAAGGCTTGTCAGAGAAAGAGAGATACATGGGATGTTTTCCCTGAGAAGAGAGCAAGAGAGGGGGTTCTTATTTAATGAGAAGTCTGGACTACCTATTTCACAGGATAGTTTTTGAGTCTTCATCTGCATAATTTACTTTAAGTATGGCTTAAAGAAGTGCTGACACATACAGTATTGAACAACAATGTTATCTCAATTCCCCTCTTTGACATATCTCATCTCTATCTAAAATTAGGTTGTTTTTTTTTATCCATGAAACAAGTCTTAGAACACGCTTTGTACCCACTTTCCATGATTTCCCATAAGCACTGCCATGTAGAGCTTTTTCACAACAAGCCCAGTTGCTGAACAGTACTGACAGTTTACCTTTGTTGTTAAACATATTGATTTCCTGTCAGTCAAAGGACTAAAGGAGGTAGGATACAAATATATAGTAAATAAGAGATACAAAGTATACTCCCTTACAAAAAAAGATTGCAGTTTTGAAACTGCAGTTGATTGTGCTATTTTGGTCACAGTTATTGCAGAATATCTGCAAAATGACTGCAGTATTTGCAGCAGTGTATTGAAGTTATACTGCACTCTGAAATCTTTTTTTGTAAGGGTTGAAAGCAGATGCTTCCACAGAGGTGTGGTTTCTGAATTGGAGATGATCGTGGACTACAGGAAAAGGAGGGCCGAACACACCCCCATTCACATGAACAGGGCTGTAGTGGAGCGGGTCGAGAGTTTAAAGTTTCTTGGTGCCCACATCACCAACAAACTATCATGGTCCAAACACACCAAGAAACTTGTGAAGAGGGCACGACAATGCCTTTTCCCCCCAGGAAACTGAAAAGAATTGGCATGGGTCCCCAGATCCTCAAAATTCTACAGCTGCACCATCGAGAGCATGATGATGTTGCATCACCGCCTGGTATGGCAACTGCTCGGCATCTAACCGTAATACTCTACAGAGGGTAGTGTGTACGGCCGAGTACATCACTGGGGCCAAGCTTCCTGCCATCCGGGAAGTCTATACCAGGCGGTGTCAGAGGAAAGCATAAAAATTGTCAGACCCCAGTCACCATAATCATAGACTGTTCTCTCTGCTACAGCACGGCAAGCAGTACCGGAGCACAAAGTCTAGGTCCCAAAAGCTCCTTAACAGCTTCTACCCCCAAACCATAAGACTCCCGAACAATTAATCAAATGGACACCCAGAGTATTTGCATTGAACCCCCCCCCCCCTTTTTTTTTACACTGCTGCTACTCGCTATTTATTAAATATCCATAGTTACTTTACGCCTGCATGTAAAAATTATTTTGACTAACCTGTACCCCCACACATTGACTCGGTACTGGTACCCCCTCCCCTGTATGTAGCCTCATTATTGTTATTTTAACGTAATTTTGTTTTTCATACTTTATTTAGTAAATCTTTTCTTAAGTCTATTTCCTTAAAATTGCGTTGTTTAAGGGCTTGTAAGTAAGCATTTCACGGTAAGGTCTACGGCACCTGTTGTGTTCTGTAAATCTGACAAATAACATTTTGATTTGAATTAGTTGAGCAATCACCGTCCCATCATGCTTAGGGTCACGTATAAAAATGCTGGGCAGGCCATTTATTTCGGCTACATTGGCTATGCCCCCATAGGATTACAATGTCCCATCCACAGGGCACAAGTGGTCACTGAATGGTTGGATGAAAATTATGTAGAGCCATATTCCATGGCTGTCTCAGTCACCAGATCTCAACCCAATTGAACACTTATGAGAGATTCTGGAGCAGCTCCTGAGACAGTTTTCTCCATGATCATCAGCAAAATTCCAAAAATTATGGAATTTCTCGTGGAAGAATGGTGTTCGCATCCCTCCAATTGAGTTCCAGACACTTGTAGAATCTATGCCAAGGCACACTGAAGCTGTTCTGGCTCGTGGTGGCCCAACACTCTATTAAGACACTTTATGTAGGGGTTTCCTTTATATTGGCACTTACTGTACCTGTAGTATTTCTGATTGTCTTAACTTTTTAACACAACTAATAAGCTGTGCCTTTTCAGTCATTTTTTTCTTCACCTCAAACAAAAAGTAACAAAGTCTGTTTTTCTATTTGAAAAATCTTTCCAGCACTCTCCCCTTCGATAACCACGTAGCCTGGAAAATGTAATGCTCTGAAACTATATATCCTGCGGAAACATCATGCAATACCTGAACGCTTCTTCTCCCTTGCACAAATAAAGCTGTATGTCTGGAGATCACTGGCACGGGAATCTCTGAGGGCCCAGAATAGTTCATACAATTTTTCATGTTTGCTAGCAAGAGCTGAAGACAGAGAAGGCTAGAATAAAGGCAGACAGGCATAGAGAGGCCATATTTCATGCAACTGAAAGAACCTGAACCAACTGCCATGTGGTGTTGCCAATGTGATTTATAATGGATATTTATTTTCATCAGCGTATTTTCTGTTTGACAAAAATGCCCATATGAAAATCATAGGTCCAAACTGACATGCAGATTGGTAGAAATGGTCATGTAAATTATCACTCCACATGAAAAAAAGTTGCTGACCACTTGAAGGCTTAAATTCATTCATATTTTTTTTGTAAAATAGGCCTATTATGCCAGGAGCAAATTGGCTGTCTGGCAATTCTGGCAAATGCCAGATGGGCTGGACCATTTGTTTTGTTTGGGTGGGCTGGTAGAAATGTTGTTTTAATATACAAATAAAACAATAAGGAAAGTGGCATGAACAGTGGCCCATTGGCCTTTATTGAATGATTTTTGCTAAAATAAAAATTGTTATAGTAATATATAATCAGCCTACGGCTGATCAGTGGGCAACGGCTGGCCCTCCTACCAAGATGGGCTGGCCCGGTTACATACATCTTAGCCAAATACATTTCAAATCAGTTTTTCACAATTCTTGACATTTAATCCTAGTAAAAATTCCCTGTCTTAGATCAGTTAGGATCACCACTTTATTTTAAGAATGTGAAATGTCAGAATAATAGTAGAGGATGATTTATTTAAGCTTTTCTTTCTTTCATCACATTCCCAGTGGGTCAGAAGTTTACATGCACTCAATTAGTATTTGGTAGCATTGCCTTTAAATTGTTTAACTTGGGTCAAACTGTTTGGGTAGCCTAACAAAAGCTTCCCATAATAAGTTGGGTGAATTTTGGCCCATTCCTCCTGACAGAGCTGGTGTAACTGAGTCAGGTTTGTAGGCCTCCTGGCTCACAAAAGCCTTTTCAGTTCTGCCAACAAATTTTCTATAGGATTGAGGTCATGTCTTTTTGATGGCCATTCCAATACCCTAACTTTGTTGTTTAAGCCATTTTGCCACAACTTTGGAAGTATGCTTGGGGTCATTGTCCATTTGGAAGACCCATTTACGACCAAGCTTTCAGTTCCTGACTGATGTCTTGAGATCTTGCTTCAATATATCCATAATTTTCTTTCCTCATGAGACCTCTATTTTGTGAAGTGCACCAGTCCCTCCTGCTGCAAAGAACCCCCACAACATGATGCTGCCAACCCCGTGCTTCACGGTTGGGATGGTGTTCATCAGCTTGCAAGCCTCACACTTTTTCCTCCAAACATAAAGATGGTCATTATGGCCAAACACTTCTATTTTTGTTTCATCAGACCAGAGGAAATTTCTCCAAAAAGTACAATCTTTGTCCCCATGTGCTGTTGCAAACAGTCGTCTGGCTTGTTTATGGCAGTTTTGGAGCAGTGGCTTCTTCCTTGCTGAGTCGCCTTTCAGGTTATGTCGATATATGACTCGTTTTACTGTGGATATAGATACTTTTGTACCTGTTTCCTCCAGCATCTTCACAAGGTCCTTTGCTGTTGTTCTGGGATTGATTTGCACTTTTCGCAACAAAGTACGTTCATCTCTAGGAGACAGAACGCGTCTCCTTCCTGAGCGGTATGGCGGCTGTGGTCCCATGGTGTATATACTTGCGTACTATTGTTTGAACAGATGAACGTGGTACCTTCAGGTGTTTGGAAATTGCTCACAATGATGAGGAGGTGGAGGTTTACAAAATTTTTTCTGAGGTCTCGGCTGATTTCTTTTGATTTTCCCATGATGTCAAGCAAAGAGGCACTGAGTTGTGATAGAGTGAATTATAAGTGAAATAATCTGTCTTTAAGCAGTTGTTGTAAAAATTACTTGTGTCATGCACAAAGTAGATGTTCTAATCGACTTGCCAAAACTGTAGTTTGTTAACAAGAAATTTGTGGAGTGGTTGAAAAACAAGTTTTAATGACTCCAACCTAAGTGTATGTAAACTTAAGAATGCATCAGATGACCTGGCCTCCACAATCACCCGACCTAAACCCATTTGAGATGAGTTGGACCTTAAAGTGAAGTAAAAGCAGCCAACAAGTCCTCAGCATATGTGGAAACTCCTTCAAGACTGTTGGAAAAGCATTCCTCATGAAGCTGGTTGAGAGGATGCCAAGAGTGTGCAAAGCTGTCATCAAGGGTGGCTACTTTGAAGAATTTCAAATATAAATATATTTTGATTTAACACTTTGTTTGGTTGCTACATGATTCCATATGTGTTATTTCATAGTTTTGATGTCTTCACTATTATTCTACAATGTAGAAAATAGTAAAAATAAAGAAAAACCCTGGAATGAGTAGGTTTATCCAAACTTTTGACTGGTACTGTGTGTAAATTAGATATTTCTGTTTTTTTTTATTTATACATGTCCTAAAATAAAAGAGGTCAAGAGGTCTTTACATTCCTGAATGCACTGTGCATACAGCGTGGTATAGGCTAAGTTATCACCTGATGTAGGTTAGTAAGATTGTATGCTTCTGATGTAGGTTATGTTCTTCTCATGTAATAATAATATGTTATTATTCTGTCTTCCACAGAAAACGAGTCTGTGGGATCCATTTTAGAATGAGGCTATAAATGTGTAAAAATGTTGAAAAGGTCAAGGGGTCTGAATACTCTCCGAATGCACTGTATGTAGGCTGGTGTAGGTATGTAGGGTATTTTAGAGGGACAGGGAGGGAGCTTTAGATCTCTCCCTTTAATTATGTATCTCAAAGCCAATCTGAAACATTGGAGGGTAGAGGTGCTGTGTTTGAGAAATAGGCTAAAGGTGGAATGAAAATGCCAATCGAATGAAAAAAAAAACACTGTAATTCACTTAAAGTAGAAGAATATGGGCATGTAGTAGATGCTTTTATCCAAAGTGACTGATGTGAAGTAACAACAGACATTTGATATGTGTGGCCCATATGGGAATCAAAACCACAACTGATATTGAAAGCGCCATGCTCCAATCTATAAAGCCATCAGCACCGCACCAACTTATCACATCCACAGGATGTTCAACTCCAATCTGCACTGAGCTGAGAATGTGGAATTGTACATATATCTACTGTATGTGTTGTATATACAAGGTACAGAGTTTAAGAGCTTTGTGGGTCTACTTATGAGTTATAACTCTTGATGTTTTAGTCTCTCTTGTTACTTTTTCAGACTGTTCCAGACTCTCTCTGTCCAGAGGAGCATGATGACTACTTTCCCCAATGAGACAGGCTTCTCCTCCCTCACTCCATCATACTCCCTCTCCTCTCCCACACCGTCCATCACCTCCAACCCTTTCTCTTCCTTCTCCCTCTCCACCTCCTCCTTCTCTCCGTCCAACTGCTCCAGCTCTCCGTTGCTCTCCTCCCCTCCCTATAACTTCTACGCTGTGCTGCTGGTGCTGCTCATCTTTTGTGTGGTGTTCGGCAACGTGCTAGTTTGTGTGGCGGTGTCGCGCGAGCGCGCCCTCCAGACGACCACCAACTACCTCATTGTCTCCCTGGCCGTGTCTGACCTGCTGCTGGCCATCCTGGTCATGCCCTGGGGCGTCTACCTGGAGGTGGGTGGGTGTGTGTGGGTTCGTGCGTGCGTGTTTCTATCCATCTGGCAGCCAGTGTTTTTCTGTCTCTTTCATTTGTCTGTCTCGTTCCCTGTCTTTTTCTCCTAGGCTCTCTACACTCGTTCATTCGTAGGTGTTTCAAAAGCCCTCTCAGATAATGTCACGGTAGCAGTCAATAATGCATCAGCATGGCTGTGTCTCAAATGGTACCCTATTCCCTATGTGGGGCACTCATTTTGATTGGGGCCATGAATTACAAACCCCTGCTGTTCCGGAACACATGTAATAATCCCTCACGTGTGTTATTGTTCATACTGTATGTGTCCCTTTCCTAGGTGGTAGGGGAGTGGCGCTTCAGTCTCATCCACTGTGACATCCTCCTGACCCTGGACGTCATGATGTGTACTGCCAGCATCCTCAACCTCTGTGCCATCAGCATCGACAGGTACTCACACTCTTTCTCTATATCTATCTACAGTATCTATCTATCTATCTATCTATCTATCTATCTATCTATCTATCTATCTATCTATCTATCTATCTATCTATCTAACTACAGTATTTATCTAGAGTATCTATCTTACTACAGTATCTATCTCGCTCTCTCTCCCCAGTATCTATTGCTCTATCTACAATGTCTGTCTGTCTCGCTCGCTCTCCTCCCATCACTCTCTTCTCACACTGTCTTCAAAATCTGGATTGATTTCATTGTGCCCTTGCAGCAAAAATGTATTTTAAGGTGATGGTCATGTCTCCTGATGGGACATATTTTTTTAAATGGTTTGTTATTGTTGTTTTCCCATCAGAAAAACATTTCCTGTCTTTTAGGGTACCCTCCTCACTTCGCAAGTATCATCTTCTTAACATGAGCTCATTTTCTCCAACCAAATCCTTCCCCTTTCAAAACCAGTGAAATAAATGGACAATTTCAGCAGCCTCAATAGTTGTAGCCTAGTTTGTCCCATTGTAGATTGATTCACTCTGACTGTGAAGCCATGTCTCAGGGCTTAGTGTTGGTACTGTTCTTCTTTCGTATCTGTCCCTGACCACCAGCCCTTTGGAGGGATGAGAGTCTCCTCTCCTCACACCGGGCTTTCTATGGAGGGCTCTTAGAGTGGTTTGTCACGCTGCTGCACCGTGAAACTGACTTGGACAGCTTTTGTTTGTGTTCGACTGGTGAATGAGACTAACTGACAATGCAACTGAACTGTGTGTGGGCGGTGGTGGGCAAGGTGTTTGTGTGCGGGATTCTTTGTGCACACGTGCGCGTGTGTAGGCGTTAGCTCGAAATACTGCATGTGTGTGTGTGCAGGTACATGGCGGTGGCGATGCCCATGCTGTATAACACCAGATACAGCTCCAGGAGGAGGGTGGCTCTGATGATTGCTGTTGTGTGGTTCCTCTCCTTCGCCATCTCCAGCCCTCTGCTGTTTGGACTCAACAACACAGGTCTGTCTATCTCTGTATACGTATATGTCTCTCAGTCCCCCCCCCCCCCCCAAAAAAAGATTGGTCCTTTAAATTCATCAGTTTAAGTGAAAGACTAAACACGATTCTGAATAAGACTGCATACTGTATGCTTGCATAATTGTCTTAAGATAACACATAACACACGCTTTCACATTTTCCTCAAGAGATGCTGAAAGAAAGAAATATTTCTCCACTGTTCCCGAGACAAAATGTTTAATTAATTTGTTGTTTCATTTCACTGCTTGAAATGTAGATTTCTGCAGGAGTTAATATTGTATTACGCTACAGATGAGCGGTTATAGGCCTACAGTCAGTTTATATTTCAGTTGCTATTCCATTTAACCCATATATTTAAATGAGGTAAATTCTGATTATTCATGGTTCCTCATGAGCGGGATATCAAAGGTGCATGTCAACAGCTTATCCCGGATAAGACCTGAAGCGAGATATGAGCTACTGTCTGTTATTC
Organism: Oncorhynchus masou masou; assembly: GCF_036934945.1. Classification (NCBI taxonomy): domain Eukaryota; kingdom Metazoa; phylum Chordata; class Actinopteri; order Salmoniformes; family Salmonidae; genus Oncorhynchus; species Oncorhynchus masou. The sequence continues at coordinate 60,449,914 of NC_088240.1, forward strand.
TGTGTGCATGTCAATGACTAGGCCGAGGCTACAAAGCATCCCCCCCCCCCGTCCTGAATAGCTGCAATTTGAACGAATGTTCCCCCCCAAAAAATATGGCGTCAGGAACCTTCTCTGTCTGTCAAATAAATACATTTGATTTGTTGTAATGGATATTTCCGTAGAAGCAAGATGCAGTCTTACACATTGCATTGGGGCAAAACAATTAATGTTTTGTGTGATGGTGTAATCTTTATAGTTATGCAGCCATATAGCCAGCAATCTGCCTTCTGTTTAGCCAACGTTTCCAATGATGTTGAAAAAAGGACATTAAATCGCTAGACAACCGCCTCGTGCTCATGTTTGCCATAGCCCACGGTTACAGCAGACAAAGAACTACCTTTGTTTGAACTGGGGGTTATTTGTATACATGTGGCTGCGGAGTCACAGATTGACTGAGCATCAGCTGAAAGGAGGCTAGTGGATCCCTCATGCACAGAAATCTATGTATTTTTAGCAACAGCAAGTCGGGTTCCAGAGAAACCGGAACCGCAGTCACTCCGATGAATCTATTCAATCACACGTGTTCTAGTCTTATTCACTCATTTAAGTCTAGGACAGACATAAACATGACCCAGGAAGCCCCCAAGTGTGCAGAAACCCTACACTCCTTTATGTTATTAGCTATGTAACATAACCATTGCGATCTTCCAGTCCATCTGTAGTCAGCCTGGAAGAAGATTGCAGCCCTACTGGATATCTGGGTATCACCAGTTGGTGAGAGACCGAATGAACAATCAGTTAGATAGGCCTACATCCTGTTTAATCACCACGAACAGCTATGCAGTCACTGCCATCACTAACACCACACGCACATGCACACACAGACACACTACTGCTTACTAACAGCTTTCAGCTCTGTGTGCTTTTAATCAGTCTACACGTTTCAATGGAAGAGGGGCTCATTGATTGGCCTGTCAGTCCACATCCACAATACAGAAGGTTTATCAGTGATGCGGGCTGACATTTTAAGTCGGATAACATGCACATCATCACGTTTTGCTCAAGATGGTATTTTGATTTTTTTTTAAACTATTATTGCACTGTCTCACCTAAGCTGGGGCGGCAGTGTAGCCTAGTGGTTAGAGCATTGGACTAGTAACCGAAAGGTTGCAAGTTCAAATTCCCGAGCTGACAAGGTACAAAATCTGTCGTTCTGCCCCTGAACTGGCAGTTAACCCACTGTTCCTAGGCCGTCATTGAAAATAAGAATTTGTTCTTAACTGACTTGCCTAGTAAAATAAAGGTAAAAAAAAAAACGAAGCTGTAGCTCGTGCAAAACGAAGCGAACTAAGGTTTGGAACACAGGCTCATACCTTGAGGACGAGGCTGAAGAGAGTACTGCTTATTGTATGCAAATACTGCACAGCTTGGTGCAACAACCACTCGCTCGAGCTGGAGGGGCCAACACTAAAAGACAATTTATGCTTGGTCAAAAAATGTGGTCGGAGGCTTCGTATGGAGGCATGCAGAGGCCAAATGCCCATGGCTGTGTGCCGCTCAAATATTGTAACAATGCAGAGGGCTCCGTATCCCTCCACATTGACATGATTGGTTGACGGTAGGTGAGGGCGGGAGATCCTGTATAAACACAAACTCACTTCCTTGACAACAGCTCTGTGCTGCTCGGGCAAGGCACAAGAAGTATAAATACCCTGACCTCTGCAGACGCCATATCACATATCACACTACCTCATCCCCATATCGTTACTTATCCTCTTCCTCTTTTGCACCCCAGTATCTCTACTTCCACATCATCAACTGCACATCTATCACTCCAGTGTTAATGCTAATTTGTAATTATTTCGCTTCTATGGCCTATTTATTGCCTTACCCTCCCTACTCTTCTACATTTGCACACACTGTACATAGATGTTTCTATTGTGTTATTGACTGTACGTTTGTGTGTAACTCTGTTGTTTTTGTCGCACTGCTTTGCTTTATCTTGGCCAGGTCGCAGTTGTAAATGAGAACTTGTTCTCAACTGGCCTACCTGGTGAAATATATATAATAAAGGTGAAATATATATAAATAATAAAGGTGAAATATATATATATATATTTTTTTACAGTAAATGCTCTACGGCCACTGCAGATATCAGATTGACCATGCAGCGCCTTTAATCTGCCTGTTAACATTCAGTAACCTTCGAGAGACCCGTCAACACACCGCTGGGAAAACGAGATGATTGGCGTTCAGGGTCACCATGTGTCCTATAGAACGGCTATGGTTATACTGTATATGGGGAAGCTTGCGTTTATTGGATTGGACCTACCCTCTAAACATCCCAATTCAACAGAAAGGCACCTACTTACAGTGTACAGCATATAGTAATTTGCTAGCAGCTGTATACTGTTGAAAGGGTTCAACTAGACTGTAGTGTGTTGTGCGATAGGCCGTGGCCTGGCCTTATGAGAAGCTGATTTGATATGCTTTTCAGACGTTGCATCCAGCCTGAATATGGAGAGAAACGGTCAATGCCGGATGCTTATGTACCCGTCTTCTCTGGAGCGGAACCAGGCATTTACTTGGTTGCCATACCATTACGGAGTGGACTTTGACATATTTAACAGCTAGGGTTGACATCTTTGGCTATCTGACCAGAACTCTAGAGGAAAACCTCTCTCTTGCTTCCTCCCACCTGTCCCCACTCCCAAACAACATCTGTGTTTCTATCCACCTCTTCTCATCCCCTTCACTCCATCAGCCAGTCGGGAGGAGACCAAGTGTGCCTTCGCTGACCCATCCTTCGTGGTCTACTCATCCGTGGCCTCCTTCTACGTTCCGTTCGTCGTGACCCTGCTGGTGTACGCCCAGATCTGTGTTGTGCTGCGGAGGCGGGGCCGACGCACTGTGCCCCGCAGACACGGCCTGCACCCACAGGGAGGAGGCAAGACGGGGGAGGGCCACAAGCACAGGAAGGTTCATGATTAGTCAACCAATCTATCAGTTAACTAATCAGCCAGTCATCAATCAATTAACTCCATAAAACAGCCAGCCAATAAATCAGAGGCAGGATGAGGAAGTGAAAAAAGCTTGATTTAAAAGAAAAACTTTCTTCTCTCCCTTCATCCTCTCAGAATAAGTGTACCCTCCCTGAGGATGTGAAGCTGTGCACTCTGATCACGAGGCCCCCCACCACCGCCCCCCAACGCAAGAAAGTGGTAAGTCGCTGGAACACTGTGACCATGAAATTGGATTACGAAATCTCCGACAATATGAGCCTTAGAACTACAGTACATATCTCTACATCGCTTGCTGTTTCTCTGTCTCTTATTTGTCTTTACCTCCCTTCCCATCCTATCTTCCTGCCTCTTGTCTCTCTCTCTCTCTGTCTGTATCTCTCGCTCTCACTTTGTTTTTCTCTCTATCGAGCTCTCTCTTTTTTCTCTCTCTCTCTCACCCCCTCCTCTCCCTGCCTCTCGCCCCCTGCCCTATTAGACGTTAGTGAAGGAGGCGGTGGTGCACCCCCTGGAGGAGGTGCCGGTGGGGTGTGGTTTCCTGTCCCAGTTAGACCAGAGCCTCCCCCCGCCTCACCCTTCTCACCGCCCTCCCCCCTCCGGACGAGCCACTAAGATCTCCCTTTCTATCTCTGTGGTACCCGCGCCCTTCCCGTCACCATCGGTGGCACCACGTTCCGCCCTCGTACCCCGCCGTGCCACCTTCGAGGATGGCATGAGTGGCCGCGAGCGATGGAGGGAGCGCAATGCAGACAGGGAGAAGGGAGCGATGGAGAAGGAGAGGGTGAAAGGGACTCTGTCGCAACAGAAGGAGAGGAAGGCGACCCAGATGCTGACTATTGTGCTAGGTGAGAGAATCAGAAGGAGACGATGAGGGTGGCTGAATAGAGAATGTTTCAGCCAGTCCCAATTCACTCCTTCCCCCTTCCCATTGGCCTTTCAATGTTTGATGATCTGAAGGGAAGTGGCCGAGAGTGAATTGAGGCCTGCTCGCACCCTTTCATTCTCCTCCCTTCTCCATAAGGTGTGTTCATCATCTGCTGGCTGCCCTTCTTCCTGACCCACGTGCTGAAGGCCCACTGTGGCAGCTGCTGTATCTCCCCCTCCCTGTACAGTGCTGTCACCTGGCTGGGCTACCTCAACAGTGCCGTCAACCCCGTCATCTACACCACCTTCAACATTGAGTTCCGCAAGGCCTTCATCAAGATCCTAAACTGCTGAGTACAGGGAGGAAGGGGATGGGGGGAGAGTGGGAGAAAGTGTGAAAAGTGTAGTGGAGAGAGGCAAAAACAAGGTCAGAGACTTGAAATAAAACTAAAGAAGGGAAAGAGAGGGGTGAAAACAGAGACCAGAAGGGAATGGAAGGAGAGATGGAGGGGGACAGAGAGAGAGTTGACAGAATATTTCAAACAAAACCCCCCAAAATTTAACAGGTCAAACAGAAGAGCAAGTGAAGCAAGACCAATATACCAAATCAAAACAGACTTGGGAATGATAGAGGTTATGTACACTTCTGTAAATCTAAAACATAGCAGGGGGAGAGTAATATTCTGAAGGTTCTACGGGAAGAGATGGGGTAGGGCACAAACAGTGGCAGAAGACTGTCCCACTCCTTATGGGGATGACTAAGTAAGTTTATTACTCTCTGATACCCCTCTGAAGTATACTGTGGTAGCAACTGCAGACATTGTAATTTAATTAACAGAGTTAAAACAGGACAGAGGTAATCTTTTAAGGAGATACACAATAAATCTGCACAATTGTTCTCCAATAGCAGTCTTGTTGCGTCGTCCCAGTGTAAACATGCCTGTAAGAGATGTATTATATTAAGAATATGTTGGTGAAGATATGATGCCATATTAACATGGTGATATGCCATAATAACATGGTAATATGATGAGCGACTAATCAAGGTTTGTTCATGAGGTATATGTATATATTGTTGTTTAGAGTGTGAGCTCTAAATATCTGTATTGCTGTTATTGTACAGATAAATGTAATAAATGATGTTCTACTCATATTGCTAGTCTATTTCAAGTTTTCTGTACTGCAGGGTTGGGGTCAATTTGAATTGAAGTCAGTCAATTCTGGAAGTAAAGATATTTTCCAATTGATTAATAGCGCAGAAAAAAAGTTGTTTTCATTGACAACTTAATCCGTGTTTGGATTTTAAATTAAAATCACTTCCTTAATTGACTGACTTCAATTCAAATTGACTCCAGCCCTGCATTACTGTACTGGTCAAACAATAGACAGAAATGGATTAATTGACTAACTTGTTTGCAAAACTGTTTAAATACATTATTTGCTCTCTACGTTGATCTCTGGCTCTTCTCTCATCGCTTCTTTAACCCCTGTGGTGGTGAAGCAGTGTGGATGCTCCCCGTGCTTGTCTGCCAACACCTGTCTGCTACAGTAACGTGAGAGGCCAAACAAATGCTGCTGATGTCAAACTGGACACACACACACACACACACACACACACACACACACACACACAAAGATAGTGGGTCAGTGTAAGTCATGGTTTGGTCACTATGACTTTGCGTTTGTGCGTGCCTCCCATTGACAACTCCTGTCCCATCAATGAACATAGACATGGTTTGTATGGGACAGTTTTTCTGTGTTTTGAGATGAGATGCCCTTCAAATACAAATGGTGTCATTGTATATTAACTTAAGTATGTTTGTTTTCATTCAGTATACTGTGTCTGTGTAACTGAGTACCTGCGAGTGAATGACTCGGGGGTACAGTATACATTACCCTCTGTTGTTCAACTCTGAAACTGGCTCACAATTATTCACATGCATATTTCATGATCGATGACAAGAGTGTACATATCTGTTACAGCCCTACCTTGTCCTGTCCTGCTCGCACCTACCTACAGCTACCCCTCTTCAGAGGAGGAGAGAAAGATTAAGGAGAGGTAAAATGGTGGAACTCATGAGAGGAGAAGAAGAGGGATGATGGGGGGGGGTGAGATAATGAAAAGATTAGGAAAGGAACTGGGTTGGGTACGGAAGGATGATTGCAGGTAGAAGAAGAGAGAACAGAGGAGTGGTCTGGTGAAAATGAACTGAAAAAGACCAAGCCTGGGATAGACGATGCATTTGACAGAATTGTTGCCACTATTTCAAGGATGTTGTTCTTGTGACTTTGAAACTCCAACTTTGAGTGAAGGAATAATAGATTCAGTTGAATAATCCCTGATGAAGTAGAGACACACAGCTCTCTATGGCTTACATTCAGGTAAAATCAATTTAGTAACTACACTTTTTTTTGGAAACCAAAATGTCCTTGCCTAATCTACAGTGGGTGGTATTTGATTTCCCAGCAAGCTTCTAAATTTTTCTTCAAATTCCTTATAGCTCTATTATAGCAATTATGCTCTTTATAATAATTTTCTCTAACTCTCATTCATGCACAATTCTGTTGATTCTACCGACCGCACACAACTTGTAGAGGACTTAATGTGTATACAGATATATCAAAAAAATCTGGTGTGTACTTGTTTATAAGAACAGAGATTGTATCAAGAAGTTAACATTCACCCTCAAAACACATTGTACAGGTTCTTAAAAGCTTGTCTATGTCTCTGCTAAAGGGCACCTGTGGTACCAATTCATCTGGGATTGGCCCAGAGCTCCCCTTTCTGGTCTGCTCTCCTGCCCAGCCTCAGACCCTCTCTGCTGGATCCCACTCAGGGCAGACTCCCCCTGGTCAGATCCATCCTCCACCACCTGTCGCACGCCTCCAACCCCTACAGCATCGGTCTACTATCACCCCCCTCGCCCAACCACTCCTCACACCACCCCCCCAGAAACTCCTATACCCAGACCTCACAAGTATAGATATGAAGGCCTTAATTTTCCTTCCACGTGCACAACATCCACGCAATGAATCCATCACCCCATCCCTCGGAACCTTCCCCTCAGTTTCCCTCAATGTTGCAACTGGGGATGTACCAGTGGGGCTATTCCAGGAACCATTCTCTACACTCTTTGCACTCATGGGAATTCCCACTTACCACATGGGAATGGGCATACCACCACCACCTCCCAATGCCCATCAGACAGACACAAGCCCAACACCTCGCCCCTCTGAGGTGAATCTAAAGGCCCAACAGCCCCGAACAGAAGCACGACTTGATCCCCCTACATCCTCCTCTGAGGTACCCATGGAGGCCCAACCCCAAAAGGTAGTCCCCTCATCCCCCAACCCCGGACATGGCCTGCTCAGAGGACCCAAATTCAGAGACCTCCTCGCCCCTCCCTCCCTGTGATGGTGGCTCTCTGGAAGTCCCACAGAGGAAGCCATCTGAAGTTGATGAAGGATCTGTTGGGCTAACACTCCCCAAAGACTGCCCTGATGAAGAGCCAGGTAGGCTACTGTGCAGTATTGGAGAGAGAGACTTAAATACACGGGCGTATTCATTACGGAAACCATTTACCGTTTAAAAACCAAATGGAAGCAAACAGAACAAAACAAGAGTTTCTATTGGACAAATTCAGGTAGGTCCCTTCCCGTTTTGTTCCGTTTGCTTCCATTTAATGAAAATCTTGCAATGTTTTGCAACAGAATTGGAGTATTGAATATGCCCCAAGTCATACTGGGCTTTTGGTTGATTAGCTTGTGTTCATGTCAAGCACCACAGTCTCCCTGGCTGTACCATGAACCTTTCCACAGTTGTATAATACACATTGTTGATTGCATAAAATGTTCCAAACTATTCCTGGGCAACCATGAAAGCTTGCCGACATGTCAACCACACAGGACCAGATATTATACTTCTCTGAAACGTATTGTACTTTTCTATAAAGGTTATGCACGTACTTGTTAAAAGCACTTGAATGTCCCAAGTATCCAAAGAATGCAGCAGTTTATTCAAAATAACATATGCTTCATTCCATTCCCTTCTTACTGTAGATCTTGAGCCCCCGCGGTGCACTTGCCCCTCATGTCTGACAATGCTGACGACCTTCATCGCAGTCTTCATCATTCTTTTCATCTTCTTCGCCATTTTAGGTAACCTCACTGACAATACAGTGCTTGGCATTGTCGATTCGGGCCGTGTCTGAAAACGTCACGAGCCTTTTTCACTCGACTCCTCCCAAAGCTCGTTGGGGGAGGAGGTCCCTTGCATCCTCTCCTCCAATAAGCTTTGAGAAAGCAAGGATTTTATGGCTAGTAACATTTACAGACACAATGTCATATCTTATTATATATTATACAGTCATTTGGCAGACACTCTTATGCAGACCGACTTGCAGGCACAATTAAGGGTTACATTGACAGATTTTACAGGCGCAATAAGGGCACATCAATTGGTTTTTCACCTAGTCGGGTCAGGAATTTCGAACCAGCAACCTTTCAGTTGTATAATAAAATACACATTGTTGATTGTATAAATGTTCCAACCTATTCCTGGGCAACCATGAAACTTTGCAGACAGACGCTCTTAACCACTAGGCTACCTGCAGCCCAAGACCAGATGCATTTGACAGTAAAAAAAAAGAAGGACGCAAGCATTCAACAAACACCCATTTTACCTCGTCCTCGCTCACTCTCCTTCGCATCTTGTTTGTCTCCTCCTCAGTCAAGTTCCTGTGTTTCCCACCCAACCTGACAGACATTGTGCAGCCATGTGGCATTAAAGGGAACTGCAGTGTCCCAATGCCAGTCCTGCTGCCCAAGCAACCCATCAACCAGACAGGCAACGCCAGTGCAGGTAATGCCATCCGATCCGCTGATACATCCGAATTGTATAGGTCTTCTTGGTACATTCAAATGCACAAGCAATCTGTAGACAACTGGCCAAATGACTGCCTATCACACAATGACAATTAGTAACTGATCCCACAAGTCAATATTGTACAAACTGAACAATGTCTTGCATAACCGAATAACGTGTTCAGGTTATGTCTGTGTTGACAGTTAATTTGTTGAAGCACACCCATCCCACCCTGCCTCAGGTTGCCTAGGTCCAGTTGGTGCTGGTCGGAAAGCTTGGAGGATTGTCGGGGGGATGTTAGCAGAAGACAAGTGGGGCTGGCAGAGCAGTTTACACTGGAGAGGGAAACATGTGTGCGGGGGAGCCATCGTCACCCCACGTTGGGTTATTACTGCAGCCCACTGCTTCATCCAGTAAGGGGGAGGGAAAGAGAATAAATGCTTTATCTATTGATTTATTTTCATTACGGTGTCCATCTTAGGACATCCTCAGCAACCCCTTTTGACTCTGAGGCTGTCTTAATATGGCAACTGTACTTATGTGCCTTCTATATCCCTGCATTCTCCATAACCCAGGTACAACATGTTGCAAGAGTCAGAGTGGCAGGTGGTTGTGGACACGCTCAGTTTGACTGACACATCAGTGGGCCAACGCTACAGAGCACTGCAGATCCTCTATCACCCCAGCTTCTCCGTAAACAACAACGACTATGACCTGGGGCTACTGCGCACCGTGGCTGACATAGACATGGGAGGTGAGAGGAATTAATGATGAAAGTTGTTCAGCGGAGGTTATATGGCTATATGTACAGATGCTTCTATTCTGATTTAACCTGTTTGGCTGTTTGGTTTCTCTCAAGGATGAAATCTAACTGACAACTTAACACTATGTCAACACAAAAATAATATCAGTTGGTAGAGCATGGTGCTTGCAAAACTAAGATGGTGGGTTTGATTCTTTATATTTAATGTGAAATAAGTAGAATGAAGTAGAATGTGATAATACTACCTCACAGATTCACTTTGATTTAACCACTGATTTATTGGGTACATGTGAGCTTATCGTCAGTGCAGTACAGTCAATGTGCTACACAAAATGGAGAAAACTGTCAGAAACTGAGTGAAATGGGGAGGTACTATTTGAACTTATTTAATAAGGAACGAGTTTTCCGTTGCAAGAAGTTTTGCTACGGTGTGTCCTAATGAAAATGACCCTGGTGTTGGGTTATGTGTTGCTTTAGGTGGGGTTCGACCAGTGTGTATGCCCAGTCCTAGAGAGTCCTTCCTTCCTGGTGCCCCCTGTTGGGTCACTGGCTGGGGCTTCACTAAAGAAGGGGGTGAGTCACGTTCACAAATATTCCCACACCACTTCCTTATAATTTTCGATTCAACTGATTGGATGATCACTCTAATAATTCTGCCTTACTTGTCTTCCATTTTTACCACTTTTTCCATAATCACATCAAATTTCCTGACATTTGTCGCAGAATGAAGACAATGTTCCCTTCCATCCCATATTCTCATTCAATAACCTGACAATTGTCTCTTCCCATTAATACACTCCTATTTGTATAATATCTCCTTCATCTCTCTCATCTGTCTTTAACCCTCCATTCTCTACTCCACCTCGGTCTGTCTGTCTGTCTGTCTGTCTCTCTCTCTCTCTCTCTCTCTCTCTCTCTCTCTCTCTCTCTCTCTCTCTCTCTCTCTCTCTCTCTCTCTCTCTCTCTCTCTCTCTCTCTCAGGCTCTGTATCGTCTGAGCTGCGACAGGCTCAGGTGCAAGTGATAGCCCAGTCCATGTGTTCCCGCCCGAATGTCTACGGCTCCTACCTCACTCCCAGGATGCTTTGTGCTGGCACCATGGAGGGAGGGGTGGACTCATGCCAGGTACGCACACACACACCAAGAACTGCAAAACAAAATACTCAAAATACTGAGGAATCTGTTTATTCCATGAGAAAGAAAGGCCTCTCTGTTACTGAAGATGTCAATGGCTATACTCAGCTGGCCTATGCTCTCTACATATCAAAATGGTTCCCTGTCTATTAAGCAGATCCACTTAGCTGGCACCAAATAGACCTATACTGTATATGGCATATTTTGATGTGTTCTATCATATAAATAGAAACAAATAATTACACACATCTTACAAGAAAACTAACGTCACAGTGCATGCAGCGCACCAATATGCATAGACAAAATATCAGATTGATTGATTGATGCATGTACACTGAGTGTACAAAACATTAGGAACACCTGCTTTTTCCATGATGTAGACTGACCAGGTGAATCCAGGTGAAAGCTATGATCCCTTATTGATGTCACTTGTTAAATCCACTTCAATCAGTGTAGAGGAAGGCGAAGAGACAGGTTAAAGAAGGATTATTAAGCCTTGAGACAATTGAGACATGGATTGTGAATGTGTGACATTGAGGGTGAATGGGCAAGACAAACGATTGCGTTGCCTTTGAACAGGGTATGGTAGTAGATGCCAGGCGCACCGGTTTGAGTCTGAAGAACTGCAACACTGCTGGGTTTTTCACGCTCAACAGTTTCCCCTGTGTATTAAGAATGGTCCACCACCCAAAGGACATCCAGCCAACATGGCACAACTATGGGAAGCATTGGAGTCAACATGGGCCAGCATCCCTGTGGAACGATTTTGACACCTTGTAGAGCCCATGCCCAGATTAATTGAGGCTGTTCTGAGAGCAAAATGGGGGAGGGTGGGGGTTTATGCATGCAGGCATTAATTCACGTGGTCTTCTCTGGTTGTAAGGGAGACAGTGGAGGCCCGCTGGTGTGTGAGACAGGGAAGGGGGACTGGAGGCTGGCTGGGATAGTGAGCTGGGGAGATGGCTGTGGTCGGCCCAACAAACCAGGAGTCTACACCAGAGTCACCCAGCTGCTCCCCTGGATGTACAAATACGTAGAGGTACATAGTTACAGTAGATGCACCAGCCACACAAAACTGGGTCAGTGCTTCTCTGAATGTGAAAATGCACCACTCCATGTCATCATTTTGACTCTTTTACAGATGGACACATTTGAAGAATCTGGAACCCCAACAACAATGAATTATACCTCTGACAGCTAGATTTTATTAGCAGTAATGCGACCAATTACATGTATGCAAAATATTAAAGAATTATGTATTTTTGCTTGACATTCAATATTTGTAATTTTATTGAAAGCACATTCTCATTCAGACCATTATGGTTAATTACTCATAAAAATGGATTGGATTGGATGGATTGTTGGATTCAACTGGGACTGGGTTTGTTGCCTTTCTGGAGTTGCTGACAATAATCACATAGGGCAGAAAGCAGTGCCAGAAAACTTGTTATATAAATACACCTATGTGCACAGTCATAGTGACACACTGAACTCTGACTAACCCTGACCCTATAAACTGACCCTATAAAGAAACGTCCTCTCTCTGTCAACAGTGTTTATTTTCAGCAAACTTAACTTGTGTAAATATTTGTATGAACATAACAACATTCAACAACTGAGACATAAACTGAACAAGTTCCACAGAAATGTGAAATTGAATAATGTGTCCCTGAAAAAAGGGGGGATCAAAATCAAAAGTAACAGTCAGTATCTGGTGTGGCCACCAGCTGCATTAATTACTTAGTTCTTGCTGTGCGATGTTACCCCACTCTTCTACCAAGGCACTTGCAAGTTCCCGGACATTTCTGGGGGTGGCCCTCACCCTCCGATCCAACAGGTCCCAGACGTGCTCAATGGGATTGAGATCCGGGCTCTTCACTGACCATGGCAGAACACTGACATTTCTGTCTTGCAGAAAATCACACACAGAACGAGCAGTATGGCTGGTGGCATTGTCATGCTGGAGGTTCATGTCAGGATGAGCATAATAGAGGAGGAGGTCCTACCTGTAACGCACAGCATTGAGATTGCCTGCAATGACAACAAGCTCAGTCCGATGATGCTGTGACCCTCCACCTTGCTCAGTCCGATGATGCTGGGACCCTCCACCTCCATATCGCTCCAGAGTTCACGCAGATGAGCAGGGACCCTGGGCATCTTTCTTTTTATGTTTTTCAGAGTCAGTGGAAAAGCCTCTTTAGTGTCCTAAGTTTTCAGAACTGTGACCTTAATTGCCTACAGTCTGTAAACTGTTAGTGTCTTGACGACCGTTCCACTGGTGCATGTTAATTAATTGTTTATGGTTCATTGAACACGCATGGGAAACAGTGTTTAAACCTTTTACAATGAAGATCTGTGAAGTTATTTGGATTTTTACGATTTATCCTTGAAAGACAGGGTCCTGAAAAAGGGACGTTTCTTTCTTTTTTGTTGCTGAGTTTGTGTATGTGTGCGCGCGTTGAAAGTGTTGACATCTTGCACATGTCCACTGCTCTTGTTTAGTGCTTGGAGGTTCGCGAGGAATAGGCTCCCTTATCAGATTTTTTGGACTTCCTGGCTACATGCACAATAAGTCAGTATAGCTACAACATTTGTGCCTACCATGCTAATTTTGTTTTAGGCTATAGCCAAATATACTGCAAAGGCAACGGACCGCTACAAAGGATTGGGACACAACTCGTTGGCTCAGTTCTGGGATTTCTACCCTGCCCGTCGCGGTGTCAGTTAAATCTTCTTGGAGAAAAAATGTGTTCAATTGTAAACCGACTGAAACCTGCTCTGGCCTACACGCTGCGCCTCCAAACAACCGGGCACTTGCGTAAAGTTCCAGCCCACATGGGCCCGGGCTTACGCACCAGCAAGCAGCCTCTGGAATCAGTCATCATACGACCTTACTGCGCCAGGATGGAGTTGGGAAAAGGGCCTTTCTTCAGGCAGGTGATTTAGCCGCTGCAATAATGTATATATATATTTTGCTTTGGGACAAGGTCTGGCAAGTTATAGGCTGAAGTTTCAATTGGGCGCCGACTTTTTGGAAGCACAGTGAAAATATCAATACTTTTTTTTTCACTGCATGTAAACAAGTATTTTGCAATAGGTCAACATGAGAATTCATTCAAATGAGTCTTAGTTCACAAAATTAAGGGGATACGTATTTTCCAGACATCCTTTGTTTTATTGTTTTCAAACAATTGTTTGTACAACAATGTGGAAAGCTAGCGGAACTGTAGCGGTAGAGGGGGCGTATTCAAAAGGGAATGTTTGCACATTTTCTGGCAGCAAAAACCCCACCGAAGATTTAATAACTCAAATCTAAACAAACCAAACTAGATAACTATTACATTATAACACAAGCACGCCATCTTCATGCTTGTGTGACACTTGATATTCTGGATTTCCCCTGATTGTCTATGCGATTCAAATCCACCCCACCCTCTGTGTCAAAACGGAAATAAGTGTTATCTGAGTTTTTCGGGGGCAAATGACACTGTCTACCGGTGTCCTCGCTAGCTAGTTAGCTACCGGTGTTTGCTGTGTACCGGAGCGTCGTTCACTCGCTTGCGAACACCTGCCGTCATTAGCAGAACTGCGGAAAACCAGTGCCCGACAGCGGGGGTTCCTCTCCCACCGGCTTTGTGCCGGAGTCCTAGCTTGTTAGTGTCTTAAACGTCTACTGAACAACTATCCTCGTTAGCAGAAATGCGGGAGAGCATGGGGCGAAGGACACTCTACTGTTGTCCTAGCTAGCTTCGGTTGTTGCTCCCGCCTCTTCTTCCGTGGTGTTTATCTGCGCTTGGCATCTAACTTTATGCTGCATTACCGCCACCTACTGTACATGAGCGCCTCCGTACGGGAGTCCTAGCTTAAAAATGGACCAATAGAAGGATAAACGGGGGTTCCTGTAGATGCAGGAATGCCCACATGCAGGTCTGCCTCCAATTGCTGGCTGCAATTGCACCCTTGTATGAAAATCCACAGTGACACTTCACACAGAAAACAGCAAACCACTTATCACCATAAAAGACCACACCCGTATGTTATCATCCATGACTAATATACAGGCAGGATGTGTGTTATGTAATCGCATACTGTACTGCCCCCTCACCTTTTATAACCCGTGGTTACTCACTCACTTGTCCTTGCTTGTTCCAACCTTTACAGCTGTTTGAGTCGGTGAGCAGCACCTACACCTATCTGCTGGCTGATACAGAGAGCAGGGAGGCAGTCCTCATTGATCCCGTACTGGAGACAGTGGACAGGGATCTGAAACTCATAGAGGAACTGGGTTTCAACCTGAAAGTTGCAGGTAACTTAGATGTCTCTAAAACATGGACAAACACACAAGCATGCGCTCGCTAACACGTACACACACATATAGAGATGCACAGACTGACTCACTCACTTACACACTAACTCACTCCTCACACACACACTAATCCTACATCCATTTTGATCTACTTGTTTATCGTATTCTTGTTTAGGATGACATACGACTTACACTGTACCCCCCCCCCCCGAATTAGTGAACACTCACTGCCATGCAGACCACATCACAGGCACGGGACAGCTGAAGAACAGGCTGTTTGGGATGAAGAGTGCCATCTCCAAGCACAGCGGGGCCAGTGCAGACATCCTGCTATCAGAGGGAGATAAGATCAGCTTTGGCAAACATGTGAGGACAGACCTACCTACAGCCATATAGCTATAGAGAATACAGTATGGGTCTGGACCTACCCCAATTTGTGGTCAATTTGTGAAACAAAAGCCTGCATATCATGTACTGTTACTCTCCAGGATCAGGGTTGTTGCTCTAAATGCTTCGGCTTTACTCACCTTCATCTCTCCTTCACACTCCCTTTCTTCTCTTTACTTCCCCTCGCTTTTTTTTCTGTAAACCCTCTTACTGCCTCTCTCGTCCCTCAGTGTCTGACGGTGAGGGAGACTCCAGGACACACAGACGGCTGTGTGACGTTGGTGACAGGGGACCAGAGCATGGCTTTCACTGGGGACACATTGCTAATCAGGGGCTGTGGAAGGACAGACTTCCAGCAGGGTAACCTTTTCCACACTACATAGCTAAACCGAGCAGAACAAGACACATTTTACTGTAATGCGTTGGCCTGGTTGGGCATCCAACAGGCTGAATCCATGCTGGACATGACAAAGTGAAAATAAAGTATCTAAGCCAACACAGTACTACAGTGTGACTCAAGTCATATTCTCTCTGACTTTTGACCTCTGTGGTGATTTATCTAGCCATGGAGATATTATCAGGGTATATCATAGACTTTCATCCCTATACACTATTGTTTCCCAATTCTTTGGTCAGGACTTATTTTAAACAATGCATTAAAAGTTTCTGGATCTTTGCCTCACCCACATTTGTTACATTGTTTTTGTAGTTATGCTTAGTGGACACAAGGTGGCAGTATTGTAACCTTTTTTCAGTATAGTCTGTCCACAAATAGTCATTGCACTGTAGCCTACTCCTGAGTTATGTTCAATAGGGCAAAACGTGAATGATTGTTTCTTATCGGACAAGTCCAGGTAGTCACTCCCTGTTTCAGTCCGTTTGTTTGGGGTCCAATGAAAACAACCCTGATTTGTTTGTTTCTCTACTTCCCAGGCTGCTCTCGGAGGCTCTATGAATCAGTCCACCAGAAGATCTTTACATTACCTCCTCAGTGTCTTGTCTTCCCTGCACATGACTACAAAGGTTGACAAGACATCCTCTTTATGCAATGTGTATATCCTTGTGTATTCCCCTGATCCCCTTTCTTTGCAAGATTTCCTTTTTTACATCTATGCTCTTGGGGATAGCCTCACCAACTATTTTGTACAAGCATACCCAGAAGGCTTCTATACTCTCACAATGCTATGACTATCCTTTCCATGGACTTTACGAAGTTAACTTGTCCAGTGTACTGTACCACCACTCTTCACCATTTGTCTGCTTTCATTTTCAACTCTGTTTTCTCTTCGGAGTCATTCCTAAGCCAGATCAGACTGTGTTCTACAGTTGAGTGTAGTCATTGAATCATCATTGTGTTGTATTGCTAACAGGTCTTCTAACCCTGTGCTGCAGGTCAGACGGCCTCCACAGTGGGCGAGGAGAGGAGGTTTAACCCCCGCCTGACCAAGAGCGTGGAGGAGTTTGTGGATATCATGACCAACCTGAACCTCCCCAAGCCTTCTAAGATAGGTATCTCAGACAGTCCTCCCTCTGCAGCAATTATATTACAATGGAAACTGTTGTTGTGTATGATATAATACTATTCTATTACTATAGGGCCTATTATTATCTAGATGATATGTAACTATTCTATTACAATAGAGTTATTATCTAGATGATATGTAACTATTCTATTACAATAGAGTTATTATCAGTGGTCTTTCACCTCACTTAAACCTCATCATGGGAATGAGCATGACAAAGCTATTCGTGACGAGATTGCAATATGTTACACACACTGTACTCTTTCAAACTGTCCTTTGCGCATCAATTTGATTACTTGTTAGTGTAAGCTCTTCTTAACTCACTGATAGAAACAAGATGTTGATTTGTTATTTCTCTCTCTGCCAGATATTGCGGTGCCTGCAAACCTGGTGTGTGGACTCCATGAGGTTTGAATGTCAAATAGATTTTTAGGATTTCACTTTAAGCACTATTGGGAGGAAGAGGGAAATTCTTTTCATCCGGCCATAACTTAATGTTTTAAATGCAATATTTTGTATCTAAGAAGTAACCAAAACTAAAGTTTGTCAAAAAATGTAAGAATGTATATATTTTATTTCCAATATGAACATAAATTCCTCCTTGTTTGCCTATGGAAAAAAAGCAGTGTTCATGATTTGGTGGGTGTACAGATACTGAAATTGTATAGTAGAAGATGCATTCAAATACATGATCATAAAACATACCCATATACATTGTGACATTTCTAATACAATCTCTTGGAGAAATGTGAACAGTAAAATGACCTAGTTTTATATTAAATCAAAATTGTTCAAATGTAAATGTCTGACTTAACTCTTTCTTTGACTACACCTGTATAAATTGCAGGGTCACTTATGGAATATGCTCTGGTCGAAGGTTCCATTCATGGTTTAGTATTCATGAATGCTGGACTGACACAATTGAGCTCTTCCACATGGCCTTTCCAGCATCCCCTAGCCAAGGCAATACACATGCACGCACACACTGTACAATCATACTGTACACACACACACAGTACTCTGACTGTTGCCAGCCATGGCCTTTTTGCATACCAGGAAAACCCAACTCCTATATTTGCATTTGAAATCACTGTGGGCCAAGTTTCCAATGCAAGAGTCCGAAACTCGTCATTGCCGTGCCTTTGTGTGCTTGTTTCTCTATCTACCACTGTATTTATCTGGTATCATCCTGTTATTCTCTCACCCTCTTTATATAGTACCATATTGTAATGTTCTGAACACATCACCATGATCGGCTTAGCCTTAGGATTCCACTTAGCTGTGTATCTAGCATAGTAGCATACTACATTAATGTTTGTCCCACGGCCCATTGACTAGCCTCTACCTGGGAGACAGGTTTGGGGAGATGGGAGTGTCTGGCTCTGACTCAACCATGTCTCTTCTTCTGAACCTGCCCGATCATTTCATAATAATGGTGTACTGTGAGCTCATACAGCTCAACGGTTCTATACCCTTCTGTATGTAAATATTTGAGGATGGTTACTTGAGCAGTTCATGCCTTTGATGCTGTGACAAAAGTGACAGCTTGGTTTGGACTGCATTGAAAGACACCTGAAAGACACCCACACCCATGTCACAGGTGACCTGTGACCTTTAGATGGACATATAGATGATGTATTCAAAGTGGAAAAAAAGAAAGAACTAGAAGTCTAAAGAAAAGATTACATTGTGTTGTTGTCACCTACATGTCCACAACACTTCATTTGCCAGCTGTCCGTCACTGCAGGAGACAAACAGAACATCCACATTGGGCAACTCTTCTCTCGTCTACTGACTGACAGACACACCTGCATTCATTGTTTGGAAATGCACAGGGTGTAACCAGTGTTGCCATCACACCTAAGCTATGTGTTATTGTTTTATTTTAAACTTTTTTTTAAAATATATAAGCAAAAACATACACAGACAAAAATAATTGGCACAATATTTCGCCTGTGGAAAAAAATGACCTATTCTTTGACTTTGTTGTGCGTTTTTTCAAGTCCGCAGCTGTTCTTTCACCCAGTCTTCACCCTGCCCCTTCCATCTGCTCTCGCTTTTACCCCTTTCACTCTTTCTTTGCCCACTCACGCACTACTACCCACCCTGACTGCAGGCATTCTCTCTCACCCTGTCCACATGCCCTTGTTTAGGGGAAGACTGAGGGAATAACCTATCAGCTCAGTGAGACAGAACTGTTAGGGGGGCAGGGGCCGATAAAGGACATTGGATATAGTAAAGAGAGTGGAGAGATTTACGTGGCAGCTATTGACGCTTTCCAATGGCCCTTGGCATTGACAGCGACACAAGACCACCCGCGTGTTGGCCGGGTGCCAAGCCAAACTGCTTTTGCGTTAGCCTATAGCGAGCCTATAACGAGGGCATTACAAAGTCATGTCGTCGCGGGAAATCCCAGAATAGAGTTCTCATTTCGGTGCGGAGCCCCCTCACAAATAGACCACAGAAACTGTATAGTCAGTTAGTGACGCGCCCAGTCGCGTTTTCACACTAACTTTGTGTTGGTCAGTGTGCCTCCTCACATGCATTCTATTTTACCTGTTGACGACGACTGCGATCTTTCATTTATCCTGGGATTGATTTGAAATGATTGAATCAAACCAGAGGGAGGAGAACAGACACCAAAGGTTTTCAGACGTTATATGACAGCAAACAGAAACTCTGAAAGTTCTCTGGATGTAGTGACTGAAAGCGAAAGTGCGCTCCCCGTCTAAACCCATCACTTCGTTATTTAGTCACTCTGTTTTTATGAGCGTCTATTTTATTCAAACTCAAGAACAGCAATACACATTCCCCACAACAAGAACGCTTTTGAGGAGAAAGCGGCGTATTCTCAGGTAAGGCATGAGCTATTTGTTTCTGTTCTGGGTCACTGTAGTTTGATACATTGAAACTGGTGAATGATCGCGATTTGATAACACTATGATTCTTATTATTTCCACAGTAGCTACCCACAGTGTTACTTATCTACAGAAAGTGGTCGTCTGTTTATAATTTGACATCATCCCTTCTCATGACACTAATGAAGTCAATTTGAACTTGACATAGCATGTAAATAAATGGAACACTTATGTTTACAGAAAGCCAGTAGGCTACTGTAGCCTACTTTCTAAACTATTTATATAAATAAAATATAGGTCTATGCCATTTATATAAATGGACTATATTAAATAATACAGCTATCATTAGTCTATTAGTTCACACTAAGCCAAAAAGCCAACTTTAAAAAAAACTATTTATGCAAATTGTGTACATACCATAACTTAAATAAAAACTTGGTTTATTTGTTTTTAAAATGTCAGAATGCATGGTTGTATGATGATCAACATCCAGATTCTCAAGATTCTATGACACCATTTGTATTTGATTACCCAATATTTGGGACTTTTGTGCATGAGCATAAGTAGTTAGATGGGCTAAAAAATGTCCTCAGGCCTCTAGCTTTTCAATGTGTCATTTTCATTCTGAAACGATGAGAGGACCATATCTGCTTCTAATTCAAACATGTTTTTCTTAATGTCCCAAACCTCCTTTCCCAGGGCATTGTTTTCCTCAGTTTATGTAAACTCACATTTGTTTACCAGACTCTTCTGATATCTGTTGTTTATCATTGTTTATCATTTCCATTGGCGCATAGTGTAAACAAAGGAGAGAGGGGGGGGGGGGGGGGTATAGGATGAAGCTGAAATAGGTGGAGAGAAAAGATTGCCTGGGAGGGTTGCCTTCAGGGGAGTCCAGAGCACATATCTATCTTCTGTCTTCAATCTCTCCTTGTTTATTTTTCTCGCACGCCCTCTTTTTGGCTGCACTTGTACGGACAGCTCTATAGCTGGGACCTAGCCTGTCATTAATGGGTCGTTATTTCGCTGACCTCAGAACGGAGAGAT
This sequence comes from Oncorhynchus masou masou, assembly GCF_036934945.1. Lineage (NCBI taxonomy): Eukaryota > Metazoa > Chordata > Actinopteri > Salmoniformes > Salmonidae > Oncorhynchus > Oncorhynchus masou. Next base: position 60,470,661 of record NC_088240.1, read on the forward strand.
TTGCTCAGCCCACTGGAATCTCTGCCAATGTTGTTGAACTAGCATATATTCAAAGTCTGTGTAATTAGTGGTGTCTTCAAGCCATTCCAGTCAGTTTTGCAGTGTTGTAATGTGCATATGTCACATTTGCATGAATGATTCTATTCATGCAGTGGTATCATAGTGTGATAATCTACTTTATTGGAGAAACAATTAGGCCTATAGGGTAATTTACTTTCTAATTAATTTACAGGAAATACAATGAATCATCTTCCCTAACAATCAATGATCCTAGCTTGTATTTTAATCTTCAACCCTTTGGTCCCCTATAAACAAAAAACATTGTTTCTTCCCCAACAGAAGCCAGTTGGTCCAGCTACAGTATCATTCTAGGAGTCTAACAATAGCCCTATCTGCCCTCACACCTAGATTACAGTTAGTCATGATATCTCACCTCTCATCTGACAGACATACACCACATAGAGCTGTCCAGCCTTGGTTGTATTCATTAGGTACCAAACGGAAAAAAAACAGACTGAAATGGGGAGGGACCTCCTGGACTTATCCAATAAAAAACGCTCATGTTTAAAACGTGTCTGGGTGCCCTAATGAATATGACCCTCTCACCTGCTTTTCCTGCTCAGGCCCCTTTGTGATAATGACAGTTTCCTCTCTCAGCCCATAGCCCTCCATAGGCTTTGGTGGTATACAGGGGGACTATCTCAGTGGGCTCTGTCATACAGCTCAGACTGGTCATCAGGTATTCCTGGGAACCTGATGTGTCAAGACACAGTGGGGTGATGACAGCTTCCTGATAGCCCTCCATAGACTAACGAAGCATTGCTAAGTGGGCTCTGAGGTCAAACAGACTTGTATGGTCACTTCCTACTGGGCATACACTGGTTAAATCAACGTTGTTTCCACATAATTTCAATGAATTTACATTGATCCAACATGGAATAGATGTTGAATTGATGTCTGTGCCCAGTAGGTAGGTTCCAAAATGGCACCATATCCCCTATTTGACCAGGGAATAGGGTGTCATTTCTGATATACACAAATGTATCATGGCGCCCGGGAGGATGGCTGCCATTTTATTGGCTCTTAACTAACCGTGCTATTTTATTTTTTTCCGCATTGTTTATAAATTATTTTGTACATAATGTTGCTGCTACTGTCTCTTATGACTGAAAATTGACATCAGAACAGAGATTACTCACCTTGAATTGGACAAATCATTTTTCTTTAATGAGTCTGACGAGAGTGATTTACTCCAGACACCCAAACAGACCCTCATCCCCGTCATTCGCAGGAGAATAAGAGAGAGATCTTGCAGAAGGAGATCGGGTGCCTTGTGAGGATCAGGCGATGAGTGGCTAATATGCCTTGGCCATCCATACTATTAGCCAATGACAATCGCTGGGAAGTAATGGGACAAACTAAAAGCACGTATATCCTACCACCGGGACATTAAAAACTGTAATATCTTGTGTTTCACAGAGTTGTGGCTGAACGACGACATGAATAACATACAGCTGGCAGGTTATACACCCTATCGGCAGGATAGAACAGCAGCCTCTGGTAAGACAAGGGGTGGTGGTCTATGTATATTTGTAAACAACAGCTGGTGCACGATATCTAAGGAAGTCTTGAGGTTTTATTGGCCCGAGGTAGAGTATCTCATGATAAACTAGACCACGCTATCTACCTAGAGAGCTTTCATCTGTACTTTTCGTAGCTGTCTACATACAGTTGAAGTTGGAAGTTCACATACACTTAAGTTGGAGTCATTAAAACTCGTTTTTCAACCACTCCACAAATGTTAACTAACTATAGTTTTGGCAAGTTGGTTAGGACATCTACTTTGTTAATGAAACAAGTCATTTTTCCAACAATTGTTAACAGACAGATTATTTCACTTATAATTCACTCTATCACTATTCCAGTGGGTCAGAAGTTTACATACACTAACATGACTGTGCCTTTAAACAGCCTGAAAAATTCCAGAAAATTATGTCAAATGTCATAATTTGAGTCAATTGGAGGATGTGAAATGTCACATTTCATAATTTGAGTCAATTGGAGGTGTACCTGTGGCTGTATTTCAAGGCCTACCTTCAAACTCAGTGCCTCTTTGCTTGACATCATGGGAAAATTGAAAGAAATCAGCCAAGACCTCCGAAAGAATATTGTAGACCTCAAGTCTGTTTCATCCTTGGGAGCAATTTCCAAATGCCTGAAGGTACAATGTTCATCAGCTCAAACAATAGTACGCAAGTATAAACACCATGGGACCACACAGCTGTCATACCACTCAGGAAGAAGACGCGTTCTGTCTCCTAGAGATGAATGTACTTTGTTGCGAAAAGTGCAAATCAATCCAGAACTACAGCATAGGACCTTATGAAGATGCTGGAGGAAACAGGTACAAAAGTATCTATATCCACAGTAAAACGAGTCCTATATCGACATAACCTGAAAGGCCACTCAGCAAGGAAGAAGCCATTGCTCCAAAACCACCATAAAAAAGCCAGACTACGGTTTGCAACAGCACATGGGGACAAAGATTGTACTTTGTCCTCTGGTCTGATGAAACAAAAATATAACTGTTTGGCCATAATTATTGTTGTTTGGAGGAAAAAGGGGGAGGCTTGCAAGCCGAAGAACACCATCCCAACCGGGAAGCACGGGGGGTGGCAGCATGGAGGGACTGGTGCACTTCACAAAATAGATGTCATCATGAGGAAAGAAAATTATGTGGATATATTGAAGCAACATCTCAAGTAAAATCTTGGTCGCAAATGGGTCTTCCAAATGGACAATGACCCCAAGCATACTTCCAAAGATATGGCAAAACGGCTTAAGGGCAACAAAGTCAAGGTATTGGAGTGGCCATCACAATGCCCTAACCTCAATCCCATAAAATTTGTTGGCAGAACTGAAAAAGCATGTGTGAGCAAGGAGGCCTACAAACCTGAATCAGTTACACCATCTCTGTCAGGAGGAATGGGCCAAAATGCACCCAACTTATTGTGGGAAGCTTGTGGGAGGCTACCTGAAATGTTTGGCCCAAGTTAAACAATTTAAAGGCAATACTACCAAATACAGACAGACAAATGTTAAAGGCACAGTCCATACATTTGATTTTCACCCTGAAATGCTCTGGAGGACTAAGGGGGGGGGACGTGCTTGCTAGTGTACCCTTCTTTAAAAAAACAAAGAATAAGACAAATATGACCAAACATGTACAAAGAATATACTTATACTTATTGGTGTAAATATTTTTGTTTGTTTGTTTTTATACTTGGTCTGGCCACCAGGGACAGAGAGAGTGTGGACTGTCCCTTTAATTGAATGGCAGCCCCAGGTCAACCCCAAGCAGGGCAGTTGTTCTAGTGTTGTGTGAATAGCATGTTTCCCTGGTGCCCTTGCATTGAGCCCATAGTGAAAACAAACTCTCTGCATTCAGGCACGCCATAGTTAAGTATTTTGTTTCCTATGTTTGATGCGCAAAATAGCCTAGCTCTTGTCACTTGTTTTGATTGTGAATGTACAGTGCATATGGTTTTGAATAGGCTACACAATGCCTACCTTTTTTGGGGTAATTTCTCCATAAAATTCTATTGGGGAACTATGGTCATAGTCAGTGTGAGAGACAGGCACATGCCCTTTGCCCTTCCAGTCTTAGAAGTGTTTTGTAAAAAAAAAAATTGTTGTTCTGAATCCACTGCCTGCAAGTCGTTGTTCAAATATGTGTCATTTAATTACCCGTTAAGATGTTGCCGTCTATTGCTTTAATGTAACTAAATAATCAATCATTTTTCTTCTACTTTAATTTTAATTTAATTTATTTATAATCAAAGTCATAATTGCTCAGTGAGTCTGTGGTTGTGGTAAAAAAATAATTGGGGGGGGGTCCCCTTTTTTTAGTTTGCCCCCTAAAAAACGGTATGTGCACGGCCCGGTTGCGAGATATTATTGTAGCAGCACTGCTGTACTCTGCTGTCGCTGTGTTTGTCAAATGATTCTCCATGTTCACACAAAACGTTCCATGAACATTCCAACGCAAGACAATTGTCTTGGATCTTATGGTACCAAAATGGCCGCCATCAAATGATCAAACAGAGTTTGTTGAACTGTATATCTATGACTGTGGCTGCAGCCTGTCTTCTTCGGATATACAAGGCTGATAGGCCGACACATGAGCGTTGTCACACAGTAAGGGGGTTGATGATGATTCCGTCAGCTGAAGTTTAACTGGATCCAAACCTGACCTCAAGTGGTCAAGGGAGATAGAGGACATACACATGCACGCACGCACGCACACGCACACGCACACGCACACACACCAATCAATCAGTATCCTATGGCTGCTATGAGTAATTGCCCCTCAGCGATGAATAAGGTTGATTGAATTAAATCCCAGTCCTGTAATCCTGTCAACACAGGTGGGTCAAGAGTGAACAGACTTCCACTTCTTAAGATATGGATGCATATTACTACCTGCAGTGAGAGGTAGGAGGGACAGGTGTGAATGAACTCTGATTGTGTACTCTTTATCTCTTTCTCTAGTTCTGTGTGATTGGTAGTAAAGATTGTGGAATCTAAATATTGTGGAATCCTTGCTTCTGTTCGTGTATGATCGATCACTGTTTAGAGAGCGTGTATGTTCTTGGGTGTGTAATGTGTGTGTACTAGTTGTATGACGCCTCAACTGTTGCTGGTTATTGCTGAGTCGAGGGGAAAGATTAGCACTGCAGTGTGAGAGATTGAGTCCTCTGACCTCGGACTTGAGGGTAATGCATTGTGTCACCTCCGGATAGGACAGTAGTTGTATAACACACACTAGAGCTGGGGCCATAAACTGAAAATGATCCACACGACCATACTGACGATGCTGATATTGTTCATTAAGATAAGTAGCCTATACTAGAGAAATGTGAAGTTTGAAATGAAATACGTTTTGTTATTATGGGTGATTGTTAATGGGACACGTGATGGCTACAACCATCAAACTAGTAGCAGTAGTTTAAAGAGTAATACAAAAACAACTTGTGCACATTAATGTTATAAACGTATCAATCTATTTACCGGTATCGCATCAATTCAGGAAATTTAGAGCAACTTGATCGCCCAGCTTTAATACTCACTAACTCACTCACTCACTCCTTGGGACCGCCTCTGATTCTTCCACTCTCTTATCGCTCCTGCCACTCCTCTGCAATCAAGACCTATTTTCAGCACATTAACACACAAATGTTCAGGTTCCTCTTCCTCTCTATCATACCTTTCCCCTTAATTATGTCCCTTTCTACTCACTTTTTTCCATCCTTTTAAGTTAGTCTCTTTGTGCTCCCTCCCTCCCTCCCTCCCTCCCTCCCTCCCTCCCTCCCTCCCTCCCTCCCTCCCTCCCTCCCTCCCTCCCTCCCTCCCTCCCTCCCTCCCTCCCTCCCTCCCTCCCTCCCTCCCTCCCTCCCTCCCTCTCTTTTCTCTGTATTGTTGTCCACAGGCCCTGGTCAAAAGTAGGCAATATGGTGCCATTACAGCCTCAACCCTGGTGTGTTTGTTTAGCCTTTGTTTGTTGCTTTTGAATAACATCTGTGTTGACATGAAATAATGGACTTTACTCCTGCGTGACTCTCTCCAACACTACAGTCTCTCTTACTGTTGATAGTGTATCTCAACCGGATAATGCAAATGTACGTTTGGGTCATATGGATGTGAGTCAGTCTTGGTTTAAACAAAGATTTCTCCTCACCAGCATTCACTCTAATTTTGCCCTCTTCCCAAAGCACAACCTCCATGTGGTGTCCATTACATGTCATATCTGGAATGGAAGTAATAAAAACTTCACCATATGGAATTTGGCATACGGTATTACTTTGTCAAAAATGTATGTGTAATTATGGGTATTGATGAATGGTAGCCATCCTCTTCAACATGCATACACACACACACACACACACACACACACACACACACACACACACACACACACACACACACACACACACACACACACACACACACACACACACACACACACACACACACACACACACACACACACACACACACACACACACACACACACACACACACACACACACACACACACAATTAAAAACACAGTATATACATCATTCCTGCATGCAACCATGCACTATTCTTCTATAAACAACATAGTATTGTGTGTCCTGTGTACAGCTCTGTGAAGTTATATACCACACACTCGGACTGTTTCCCATCTCCTCACTGGAAATATGACACTGGCCTCTGACATTTTAGAACCGACTTCCTCCCCCCACTCGTCTCCTCTCCTCCTCCACTCTCTGTCCCTCTCTCGCTCCCTCCTCTGTCTGTCTCTGTGTCAGTGTGCCAGTCTGTGTTTGGAAGCCCTCACTCATATCATAGTTGTATATTTATCTCCATGCCTCCACTCATCCAGGCCCCATCGCCTAATAAGGAGAGAGAGAGAGAGAGAGAGAGAGAGAGAGAGAGAGAGAGAGAGAGAGAGAGAGAGAGAGAGAGTGTGTGTGTGTGTTCAGGGAGATGGAGAAGAGAGGGAAAAAGGATAGGGCGGGAAAGGTTTGGACAATGGGAATCCAGATTTTCCCACGTGTGTGTGAGTGTACTCGGTTGCTGCCTGTGAGTGTGTGCGCTCGGTTGTTACTTCATATTTGCTGCTATTTTACTACTGCTTACACTCGTATGAGCAAGTGACATGTAGACATTAAATAACCTAGTTATTGCTGACAATTCCCCATCCAAGACCTCAGCAGTGATGCATATCGTTCATAATGTGGCTTTGTGTTGTGTGGGAGCAGTGTATAGTACTATGTACAGTGTATAGTACTTCAAAGGTGAATCCCCTTGTTTCTATGTACAGTGGGGCAAAAAAGTATTTAGTCAGCCACCAATTGTGCAAGTTCCCCCACTTAAAAAGATGAGAGGCCTGTAATTTTCATCATATGTACACTTCCACTATGACAGACAAAATGAGAAAAAAAATCCAGAAAATCACATTGTAGGATTTTTAATGAATTTATTTGCAAATTATGGTGGAAAATAAGTATTTGGTCACCTACAAACAAGCAAGATTTCTGTCTCACACAGACCTGTAACTTCTTCGTTAAGAGGCTCCTCTGTCCTCCACTCGTTACCTGTATTAATGGCACCTGTTTGAACTTGTTATCAGTATAAAAGACATCTGTCCACAACCTCGCACAGTCACACTCCAAACTCCACTATGGCCAAGACCAAAGAGCTGTCAAAGGACACCAGAAACAAAATTGTAGACCTGCACCAGGCTGGGAAGACTGAATCTGCAATAGGTAAGCAGCTTGGTTTGAAGAAATCAACTGTGGGAGCAATTATTAGGAAATGGAAGACATACAAGACCACTGATAATCCCCTTTGATCTGGGGCTCCACGCAAGATCTCACCCCGTGTGGTCAAAATTATCACAAGAACGGTGAGCAAAAATCCCAGAACCACTCGGGGAGACCTAGTGAATGACCTGCAGAGAGCTGGGACCAAAGTAACAAAGCCTACCATCAGTAACACACTATGCCGCCAGGGACTCAAATCCTGCAGTGCCAGACGTGTCCCCCTGCTTAAGCCAGTACATGTCCAGGCCCATCTGAAGTTTGCTAGAGAGCATTTGGATGATCCAGAAGAAGATTGGGAGAATGTCAGATGAAACCAAAATATAACTTTTTGGGAAAAACTCAAATCGTCGTGTTTGGAGGACAAAGAATGCTGAGTTGCATCCAAAGAACACCATACTTACTGTGAAGCATGGGGGTGGAAACATCATGCTCTGGGGCTGTTTTTCTGCAAAGGGACCAGGACGACTGATCCGTGCAAAGGAAAGAATGAATTGGGCCATGTATCATGAGATTTTGAGTGAAAACCTCCTTCCATCAGCAAGGGCATTGAAGATGAAACGTGGCTGGGTCTTTCAGCATGACAATGATCCCAAACACACCACCCGGGCAACGAAGGAGTGGCTTCATAAGAAGCATTTCAAGGTCCTGGAGTGGCCTAGCCAGTCTCCAGATCTCAACCTCATAGAAAATCTTTGGAGGGAGTTGAAAGTCCATGTTGCCCAGCAACAGCCCCAAAACATCACTGCTCTGGAGGAGCTCCTCTGCATGGAGGAATGGGCCAAAATACCAGCAACAGTGTGTGAAAACCTTGAGAAGACTTACAGAAAGCGTTTGACCTCTGTCATTGCCAACAAAGGGTATATAACAAAGTATTGAGATAAACTTTTGTTATTGACCAAATACTTATTTTCCACCATAATTGGCAAATACATTCATAAAAAATCCTACAATGTGATTTTCTGGATTTTTTTTCTCATTTTGTCTGTCATGATGAAAATTACAGGCCTCTCTCATCTTTTTAAGTGGGAGAACTTGCACAATTGGTGGCTGACTAAATACTTTTTTGCCCCACTGTATATCTGTGTATGGTTAATGTAAGACCACATCATTGCACTGACTCAAATTTGTGTGCCATGCTTCTCCACAATGCACTTCCAAAGCTGGGAGGTGAATCGCCATTGTTTACTGTACAGTACCCTCTGGCCATACAGCAAAATCCTTGTGCTAACGGTCCTTGTCCTGAAATACAATGCCAAACCAACTTCTCACATCCTGCGTTCTCTCCTCTCTTTCACTATCGCATCTTCCAGGGTGTTTTCTCCAGTAACAACTTTTCTGGAAGTCAGGGGGATATTTTGCTTTAAAGTGCTTAGTGCTGCTGACACACTGGCTCATAGTGTTGTATAACTTCTGTGATCTGTCACCTGGTTAATTTAGCTCTTGTATTGCAGTGTATTGAATTGCCATTACATTCAGGGTCCTTGTGACGTTCCAACTCACATTTAAAATTGGCAAGGTAAGGGTGCTGTTCAAGGCTAAGGATCCCGGATCCTATACGGTATCACTCATCATCCCACCTTCCATCTCTTTCTATCCTACAGAAATGCCCCTCCACAATATGGACACCCCGAGGAGCCGATGGGAGCAGGGCTTGCGGCCGCCGTGGGTCGCACGATTGGCTGGAGGGCAAAGCCCCGCCTCTTCAGGGGTGGAGTCAGACACAGAGAGCAGCAGCACAGAGAGCGAGAGGGTAAGGAGGAGTGGGTCTCACGTTAACTAGCATCAGGCGGTTGGTTGTTTACACTGGTAATGTGGTCAGAGTCAGACGCTGCTAGCCAAAGCGACTCAACGTACACATCAGTGTATGTGTCCAACGCTGGAATTGAACCAGTAACTTTGGTGCCACAGTCATCGCACTCTAACCAACTGAGCCATCGGAATGGCTTTTTGATCCAGGTTGAATAGTCTCTTTTCAATCATCTGTGTGTCTCTTCTCTACCTCTCAGTCTCCAGCCAAACGTTTAGAGGCGCGGTCACCGAGGATCCTACCGTTGCCCTCCATGCTGCAACAGCGAATGACAGAGATTGACCAGCAGAGGGAGGAGCTAAAGATAGAGGTGAGACACTGATGGATTCGTGAATGAACAAGTTAAACCCTCAAGGGCCTGATTGTGTCTCATATTAAACCATTTCTATGGAGAGTGGTGGCTGTTCAGTAAATGTATCTGATGAAGTCTGATTCTGGAACTGTTCACAACAAACCAACTCCTTTTTTGTAATGTCTCCTTCAAAGGCATTCTTCATTGTGGGAGTAACATCTCTCTCTCTCTCTCTTTCTCTCTCTCTCTCTCTGTCTCTCTCTCTCTCTCTCTGTCTCTCTGTCTCTCTCTCTCTCTCTCTCTCTCTCTCTCTCCTGTCTGCCACTCCAGCTGCAGCTGGAGATAGCCCTGTTGGAGGGTGAGCTGCAGGAGGAGAGGAACGAGCTGCGCAAACACACTCTGTATCTACAGACACTGCAGGAGGAAGGCGGGCAGGAGGAGACACACAGACAGACGGACAGACAGAAGGTCAGTAGTGCTGTACACACAAGGAGCATAAGGAAAAAGACAGACAGACGCAGACAGACTGACGGATGGACGGTTAGCGGTGCACAGACAGACTGACGGATGGACGGTTAGCGGTGCACAGACAGACTGACGGATGGACGGTTAGCGGTGCACAGACAGACTGACGGATGGACGGTTAGCGGTGCACAGACAGACTGACGGATGGACGGTTAGCGGTGCACAGACAGAGCTCCATTCAATACCATCCAAAGCATCCTGTCTTCAGGCGGTATGTTTGAATCTCATGGTTTGGGACCGGAGAGTGATATGGCCTGTACATGAGTAGCTATAGTAGTGAGGTAGACACTGAGTCACTTCATGTGACACTATAGGCCTAAGCTATGTGATAGTGGAATGAGCTGACAAACAGATGGATCTTTATATAAAGGGATGACTGTTCCCTCTCTCATCCCTCATCCTCCTATTCTCTCTTTCTTTCTTTCTTTCTTTCTTTCTCTCTTTCTTTCTTTCTTTCTTTCTTTCTTTCTTTCTTTCTTTTTTTCTCTCTCTCTCTGTGTAGGAGCGAGCCAGTCTGGAGGTGGAGAGGGCCCGGATTGAGGAGCTGAGGAGTAGGTTGGAGAAGAAGGAGGCACTGCTCCCCAGTCAGCCAGAGGGCCAGAGAGAGCAGCTACTGATCCAACTACAACAGGTGATTTACTGATCCAGGAACAGTCCAATGACTGAGGTAGTATTCATTAAGGCACGCAATGTTTTAAAACGTTTTGCAAAACAAAAACAAAAAGAGCTTCTTAAAGTCCAGCTTGTCTCTACCTGTTTCAGGCCGTTTTCTTCAGTTCGGTACCTTATCAATAGTACCCAGCTAACTGATTTCATGCCTTGCCACTAGACCGCGTGTAAAAGAGAATGCACTGCGTCTTCTACCTGTTTGCCTGTCTAGATGTAGTTAGGGGTAGTTCACAGGTAGCCTAGCAGAGTGACATCACCCGCCCTGAAACCTGAAGTGAAGTCAACTTTGTGCAGTGGAGAGCTAGCTTTTGGTCTAGCCTCATATACAGTTGAATTCAGGTGCTAGTGACAGCATGGTTTCACACTGCCTCTGGTTAGAACTCATTTCACATCATGTGTTCTAATTCTAGCCTCTCTGGTCATTGTTATAAAGGATTGCATGTTCTTTCTTGTCGGCGGTACAAGTAATCCTTGTAGTACCTCTTCTACCTGATAGGTCAAAGTGTCATAGAGGTATCTGAGACAGACATGCAGGCAGGCAGACAAAGGGTTCGTTGTGCGTTTTGGCAGTGACACTGACATGGCGTGTCATTCTGATGACAGTGGATGTGTCCCACATGGCACCCTATTCCCTATATAGTGCACTACTTTTAACAAGAGCCCAATGGGGCCTGGTCAAAAGTAGTGTACTATATATAGAATAGGTTGGCCTTTGGGACACAAGCTTGAGAGCTACGACTTGGTTTAATGGTCTTGAATGGAGTGGTCCGACCAGTTGTTTTTTGGTTTAGTGTTCTAAGCCACAGGCTCTTTCTGTACTAATCAACAGCTTTCTTCCATGTTCTGTCTGTTCCTCTCCTTCTGCATCTTTCCTTCATCACTTTCTCTGCATCCCTCCATCACACTCTCTTTTTCCCTCCATCTCTCTCTCTCCCTCCATCCCGCTCTCTTTCTCTCTTCCCCTCTGTCCCTCTCTCTCTCTCTTCCCCTCTGTCCCTCTCTATCTCTCTTCCCCTCTGTCCCTCTCTCTCTCTATTCCCCTCTGTCCCTCTCTTTCTCTCTTCCCCTCTGTCCCTCTCTTTCTCTCTTCCCCTCTGTCCCTCTCTTTCTCTCTTCCCCTCTGTCCCTCTCTCTCTCTCTTCCAGGAGAAAGAGACGGTGGATGCAGCCGGCCGGGTGTTCGAGGACTGGGAATTCCGTGTCCTGGAGAGCGAGGCCGGAATAGAGGAGGAGGAGAGCGAAGGAAAGATGGAAGGGAAGGAGAGAGGGAACGAGGAAGAGAAGGAGAAGGAGATCTCATGCCAAAAGAATGCTGTTAACTCAGCGCAGGTAAGCCAGGGTCGACAAATAAGAAGACGACAACATTTCAGAGAATCTCACAGCTCCAAGCTGGTTCTACTAGTTTGGTTAGAAGCTTATCCCCCACCACAGACACTCTCTAAATGCCCCCCCAATGGTAGTCACTCTCTGTTTGGAAACTGCTCCTCACATGTAACCCCCCGCCCCCCAACCTCCTCTTCTTAAACTGAGACATGAGTGTGAACTCTCCCTTCTCCTCACACTCTACAGTATCACCCTCCACTGTCACATGACTGCACAAACAAGTTAGGCAATTGCATCAGAGGCCACTTTGGGAGGGAGGGAGGGAAAGTGGAGAAAGATGTATAGATGAAGGGAGAGCTCGTCAATTGAGGAAATGTATGAGGAAAGGACAGGGACTAGAAGTAGAGAATGGAGAGAGATGGTAAAAGGGGTATGGTGAGAGTGGTGGGGAGGGGTTGAAGGATAAAAGGAAGGATTGTATCGTGAGGGAGCGAGAAGATAGAAAGAGGATAAACTTAGGATATCATGTGATGAGGTGGAAAAGTGGAGAGAGAGAGAGAGAGAGAGAGAGAGAGAGAGAGAGATATGAAACAAGTAATAGTGATGAAAAGAGGGGAGGAGAGAGAGTGGGAGAGAGTTGATTCAGCTGCACTGTGGCCTTGCTTGGGTTGACAGCTCATCTCTATACCCCTCTCTCTCTTTATCTCCTCCTCTCTGACATATTAACTGTGCTGAGCTGACATCACTAATTCTTTATTCCCTGTCATCTCCCACTCATCTCCTCTCACGACTCCAATGGATGTTGTAAGGTGTGCCATTGAACACAGAGTAACTGACTATTGACATAAGTCGTGAGACATAACAGATAAGATGCTGTGCACATTTAACACGACAACTCTATAATGCTAACAACAACACCGTCTGGCTAACATGCCACTGGACATACAGAACATGAATGACAGGAGACAGAATGACGCGGCGTTTAATATTAAGTGTCTGACGTTTCATTTGTCGATTTCTTTTCTTTATTCATTGCTTTTCTTCAGGAGCGAGTCCAGCAGCTTGAGAAGCAGTTGAAGGAGATGGAGCGAGAGAAGGATAGAGAGATGAATGCCTTCAAGAAGGAGAGGAGAGAATTGCTCCACACCACTCAAAGGGTAATGAAGGGAACAGAGGCTGATGATCAACAAATGTCAGAACTTGAACTTAATTTATTGATTATTTGTCAGGGAAAGGATGATGATGTCGTATATTCCCGGTGGTTCAAGTATGATAAATATGATACATTCAATGATTGTCCCTGCTTGTGCCATCAAACCCCTGCAACTTATCCAGAACACTGCAGCCCGCCTAGTTTTCAACCTTCCCAAGTTCTCTCATGTCACCCTACTGGTCTACTGATAGCTACTTTATTGAGGAAAAAATGTACTTTCTATGCCTGTGATATGTGGTTGTACCACCTAGCTATCTTAAGATGAATGCACAAACTGCGTATGCTAAATGACTACAATGTAACATGTAAATTAAGTGCTTGGAAGCTAGATAAGAATGTCCGTTGTTGCCAGTGTTTTTATTCAATATTCATAATGGTTGTCTGAAGTGCCAAAGCGTGTGATTTGTCAACTCCCTGCTTGGACAGTGATATGGTTTGTTGTTGAACCAATGACATGCCTTTGATTAGAATTATGACAGGGGGAGTTGAAAAGGGGGAGGAGACTAGTTAGAGACAGGGAAAGAGCACAACTGAGCTTAGAGAGTGAGAGAGAGAGAGAGAGAGGCATGACTGAAGAAAGAGAGGGAGGGAGGGAAGAAACAGGGAAGAGAAAAGCAGAACAGGGGAGGGTGACTGTGAGGGAGAGAGAGAAGGGAATGAGTGAAGATAAGCTGAGAGAACTTAAGCGCGTCACTGCAACACCGGTAAGTGGAGAGACACGACAAATCAAATATGCATGCTTCAAGTGTCTGTAGATTGGGTTAATCAGAAATGGGATTTAATACAGGCTAAGTGTGTCAGTTAATAGTAGGACGAGAGAGGGAGTGTACAAGGGAGTGGCAGATGGGGGGGAAAGGAGGGACAGACAGTGTGTTTCTGTACAACTGTGTCTGAATACAATAAGACTTTGTATGACATGCTAGGGTAGTCATATGGGTAGGAGTCACTAATGAGAAGACATGGACCTGTTTTTGGCAGAGAGAAATTGATTTCATTGCTCGTCCAGACACGAGAGAGAGAGAGACTGAGACGGGTTAACAGAGAATGCACACCGCTTCCGAATTGCTTATGTGTCTGTGAGTCAGGGAGAAGGGGTGGGAGGGCAAACGAGATATAGTTAGAGGGAGATAATTTTTTAACTCATTACAGTGGTGCCTGAGAGCTGGCATGCGTTTTCCATTCTCAGTGAGTTGCAGAATGTCTTCTACTACCTGTTACACTCCTACTATGTCATTTCATGATGTGTCATGGCTAAATGTTGACACAACCGTCTTAGTGTGTCGTGTGGTCATCCAGGTCTTATGACTGACGGCCTGTCCTACCTAACTGACATGTCTAGGTCATTATAACAACAACATTCACTTGTCTATTTTTTCACTCTCCTCTTCACGGCTGAGTTTATGCCATAACCGGTTATATAACGGTCATACTCCCATCTCTTATCAGGTCTTGAAAGAGAAGAAGCCACTCGCTGATTGGTCCAACATCCCCAGCTCGGTCCCTTGCATGATGTCACTCTCGCCGCTGACCATTCACAAATCACCTCAGGTGTGTTGCCGGGCCGTTACCACTGACACGGGTCATGTTTTCCAGTTGTATGTGACACATACTGTACATAAACACTGATTTGATTCACTTGTTGTTTGACTCCCAGTAATGTACTGAAACACAAACTCACAGTGTTATTCCCTAACTTCAGGAACAAGCCAAAGAATCCGCCAGTTTACCCCGGAGACGGAGCTCGCACCGCAACAATAAGCTCGCCGATAGACCGGTCTCGGTGCAAGGTGAGCTATGATGGGTGTTTAATTATGAATTCCTTTGTGTTTTTTATTTGCTTTACCTCAGAGCATTTTTACATATCTGCTTTCTCTTTCTATTTGATCCTCTGTGTTTGTCTGTCTATTTGTTTAGTTCTACCACATCTCTCTCTCTCTCTTTCTCTCTCTCCATCTCTTTCTGCTTCTCTCTCTTTCTCTCACTCTGCCTTTTCAGTCTCTGCTAAGACGTGTCAGTAGCAGATGCAGCTGTGTGTTATTACCATGCCGTGAGCAGGATATAGCTGTATGAACTGGATGAGCCAGTGGGGCTACTAGTCTATGGCTGTTTAGAAATTCTGTTCTGTTTGTTTGCTCCGCTGCTGCCTATACCCCATTTCCACGATCTCTCTCTAACCCACTGTGTGTGTGTTTATGTGTGTGCGCTGTCATCCTCTCTCTCCCTCTATTTTCTCTCCTCTGCTCTCTCCATTCTCTCCCCTTTTCTCATGCTCTCCTTACCCTGTCTCTTATATAATATGTGCTATGTGTACTGTTTTTGTGTCCCTTCCTCTTTCTCTCTCTCTCTCTGTCTCCATCTCTTTCACAGGGCTGGTGAGAATGGTACCTGACAGTCCGAGCCCAGAGCGCTTCACTTCCCCTCTCCCCTCCCACCGGCACAGCAACGGGCACATCAACGGGCACAGACCTGGGCCCAGCAATGGCAGTGATCTCCTCACCCCCTGTAACAGTGCTAGTAGCTCCCGTGCTGCCAGGTCAGTGGAGGGGAAAAAACATCTAAAATCACAACGTTTAAAGGAACATGTTAGTGTGATTGTGAATAAGAGGAGGTATCTGATTGGCTGTCAGATGGGAAGAGATGAGTTGTCTGTGGAAGATTGATTGGGTGATTGGGTTAGCTTGGAGATGTAGTTGATGTGAGGTGGAGTGGGAGTTTTCTAGGTCTGTGTGAGTGAAATATAAATGCTGCTCTCAGTCTGTGTGTGCATGTGTCTGTATGCTTGTACGTCTGTGTCTCTGACGACAATAATGACAGTAAATCTGCTGACATATGTATTTTTCCTTCTCCCTCCAGCCCAAATCTGGGACTTTTGAACCTGGTGGAGATTGAGAGGAGACTGAGGGAGGCCAAAGCGGAGAGAGAGAGGCTTCTCAAAGAGAGGGTGAGTCACCACCATTAACATCCATAATCACTTCAGACACAGCTTTAGACGTGCCAGGTCATATTCATTAGGGCACACCGTAACACAACGTTTAAAAAAAAGTTTGTTGGCCTCCCGGGTGTCGCTGTGCCACCAGAGACTCTGGGTTCGAGCCCAGGCTCTGTCGCAGCCGGCCGCGACCGGGAGGTCCATGGGGCAACGCACAATTGGCCTAGCGTCGTCCGGGTTAGGGAGGTTTTGGCCGGTAGGGATGTCCTTGTCTCATCGCACACTAGCGACTCTTGTGGCGGGCTGGGCGCAGTGCACGCTAACCAGGTTGCCAGGTGCACAGTGTTTCCTCCGACGCATTGGTGCGGCTGGCTTCCGGGTTGGATGCGCTGTGTTAAGAAGCAGTGCGGCTTGGTTGGGTTGTGTTTTGGAGGACGTATGGCTTTCAACCTTCGTCTCTCCCGAGCCCGTACGGGAGTTGTAGTGATGAGACAAGATAGTAACTACTAAACAATTGGATACCACGGATACCACGAATGTTTCAGATTATGTTGTGCTCATTAGAATGGTGTCATTTTGGACTCACTTTTATTGTAAATAAGAATATAATATGTTTCTGAACACTTCTACATTAATGTGGATGCTACCATGATTACAGATCATCATGAATGAATTGTGAATTAATGATGAATGAGAAAGTTAGGTGCACAAGGATCATGCCCCCAAAACATGCCAACCTTTTAAGGGAATTTGTCCAAATACTTATGACACCTTCAAATGGGGGGACTAGATACATAAAGTGCTTTCATTTCTAAATGGTAAATTGTATGAAAATACCCTCAAATAAAAGGTGACATTCTGTCCAAAAATGCTGTAGTATAGAGACAAATTAAGTTTTAGCTTTACTGTCCAAATAAATACATAGTATGCCTCAGCCTAGATATTGTACTTCATCTTAATCCCTGTTGTCAATAAAAGTATGCCTCTTTCTAAAAAAGAAAAACTAATTGATGGTCTTTGAAGCGAGTCACCTTCTCCTCCAATATGATTGATAAGGACACAAGGAGATAGGATGCACAGAACGGATCATTGAGATGGAGCCTGTGTGTTGATCCAGGAGGAAAGGAGGCAGGAGGTGGTGGTGGAGGAGAGGAGGCAGAGAGAGCTGGAGGGCCGAGGAGCAGCAGAACCAGTAAAGTCCCAGAGCAGGCTAGTCCCTGACCCAGAGGAGAAGCCCAAAACCACCAGTCCTGTCCCCAGCTCCCCTGAGGTACGTCTTTCTGTCTGGCTGCTCTGTCTTTCTGTCTGGCTGTACTGTCTTTCTGTCTGGCTGTACTGTCTATCTGTCTGGTTGCTCTGGCTGTCTGTACTGTCTGTCTGTCTGTGTGCTCCATAGCGTTATACATCCTTTCTCCAACCTCTCCTTTTCCCCTGCTTATTGCTCTCTCAATCTGTCTTTCTTTCTGTCTCCTCCTCACTAACCAAGTGATGTTGACCTGTTTTATTTGACACGTCTATTGTGAAATGATATACATTAATACTCATTCTTCTTCTCAGCGCTCGCTACCTCTCTTCCTCTCTGCGAACTTTGACCTGCGGGCCCACGTGGAGTCGCTGGGTCACGGGGTGGCGGGGTGCATGGGCCTGCGTATGTCCCCGCGCCGCTGTGCCGGCTTCTTGACCAAGCGAGGGGGGCGGGTCAAGACCTGGAGGAGGAGGTGGTTCCTCTTCGATATGGACCACAGGCGGCTAGCCTACTACACAGGTGAGGGGGCTGAGAGAGAGAGACTGTGTGTGTGTTGGATGATGGTGTGTATAAGCCTAAATGCTAGGGCTGTTGCGGTGACCCTATTACCGCCACACCGGCAGTCATGAGTCATGACCGCAGTAAAATTCCACCTGACCGTTGAGTTACGGTAATCTCCTGTTATGCACTCTGGACATGCTTTGGTAGTACCCAGCTCGCTAATGACCATCAGGTCCTAACAGCCTGATACTCAGGGCTCTATTGTCCCTCTAACCACTCTGACATCATGGCAAATGCCATCGAAAATCACATCAAACACTTATCATCAAAACAGCATCATGCTTTTAAAACTAACCTCACTGTGATGATCAATTTGAAGAAGGAAGTTCAACAGCAGTTTGAAACAGTGTAAAACATGATCATTGTAGTTGTTCTTTCAAAACCTAACAAGGAAATGGACAGCTTTCTAAGGTGAGGATTAGTTCAAAACATCCATAGGCATATTATAGTTTATGCATCAATATCAAATCAATATCAAATCAAACTTTCTTTTTCACATGCGACAAATACAAATTGTGTAGACCTTACTGTGAAATGCTTACTTACAAGCCCGTAACCAACAGTGCAGTTCAAGAAAGAGTTAATAAAATATTTACCAAATTAACTAAAGTAAAAAATAATAAAAAGTAACACTATACAATAACAATAAGGAGGCTATATACAGGGTGTAACGGTACCAAGTCAATGTGCGGGGTTACAGGTTAGTCAAGGTAATTTGTACATGTAGGTAGGGGTGAAGTGATTATGCATATAGAATAAACAGCGAGTAGCAGCAGTGTAAAAAACAAATGGGGGGGGCTGTCAATGTAAATAATCCGGTGGCCATTTGGTTAATTGTTCAGCAGTTTTATGGCTTGGGGGTAGAAGCTGTTAAGGAGCCTTTTGGTCCTAGACTTGGTGCACCGGTACCGCCTGCCGTGCGGTAGCAGAGAAAACAGTCAATGACTTGATTGACTGGTGTCTTTGAAAAATGTTTGGTCTTTCCTCTGACAACGCCTAGTATATAGGTCCTAGATGGCAGGAAGCTTGGCCCCAGTGATGTACTGGGCAGTACGCACTACACTCTGTAGCGCCTTACGGCCAGATGCCGAGCAATTAACATACCAGGCAGTGATGCAACTGGTCAGGATCCTCTCGATGGTGCAGCTGTAGAACTTTTTGAGGATCTGGGGACCCATGCCAATTTTTTTCAGTCTCCTGAGGGGGGAAATATATTGCCGTGTCATCTTCACGACTGTCTTGGCGTGCTTTGACAATGTTAGTGATGTGGACACCAAGGAACTTGAGGCTCTCAACCCACTCCACTACAGCCCCGTTGATGAGAATGTGCTCTGTCCTCCTTTTCATGTAGTCCACGATCATCTCATTTGTCTTGATCACGTAGAGGGAGAGGTTGTTGCCCTGGCGGCCTTGTGAATATTGACTTGTTTTGTCTTACTCACATCAGATACGTAGAGCGTGATCACACAGTCGTCCGGAACAGCTGATGCTCTCATGCATGATTCAGTTTTACTTGCCTCGAAGCGAGTGTAGAAGTTATTTAGATCGTCTGGTAGGCTTGTGTCACTGGGCAGCCTGTGGCTGTGCTTCCCAACTAAAGTTGCAAAATAACTCTGAATCTAGCATAATATTGGACCTGTTTCGAAATGATCACTTTTACGCTCAACATGGCCACTTCATATGCCCACTCACTCTGGAATGGGAAAAATATTATTTCTATTTCATTCAGATAAGTTAAATTATATTCTTCTTGCTATTAAATCTTATAATATAAAATAATGGCATAAGACTTAGAAGCATATCTTGTCAGCTAAATAAACAAGCCTAAATCCCATGGCCCTCAAACTCAAGTCAGTGCCACTGCATTTTTCATTGTTCCCTTCAAATTGGGACTGATTTAGACCTGGGACACCAGGTGTGTGCAATTAATTATCAGGTAGAACAGAAAACCAGCAGGCTCCGGACCTCGTAGGATAAGAGTTGAGTATCCCTGGCCTATGACATTGAGCATAGCCAGATACAGTGCCTTGCGAAAGTATTCGGCCCCCTTGAACTTTGCGACCTTTTGCCACATTTCAGGCTTCAAACATAAAGATATAAAACGGTATTTTTTTGTGAAGAATCAACAACAAGTGGGACACAATCATGAAGTGGAACGACATTTATTGGATATTTAAAACTTTTTTAACAAAAAAAACTGAAAAATTGGGCGTGCAAAATTATTCAGCCCCCTTAGGTTAATACTTTGTAGCGCCACCTTTTGCTGCGATTACAGCTGTAAGTCGCTTGGGGTATGTCTCTATCAGTTTTGCACATCGAGAGACTGACATTTTTTCCCATTCCTCCTTGCAAAACAGCTCGAGTTCAGTGAGGTTGGATGGAGAGCATTTGTGAACAGCAGTTTTCAGTTCTTTCCACAGATTCTCGATTGGATTCAGGTCTGGACTTTGACTTGGCCATTCTAACACCTGGATATGTTTATTTTTCAACCATTCCATTGTAGATTTTGCTTTATGTTTTGGATCATTGTCTTGTTGGAAGACAAATCTCCGTCCCAGTCTCAGGTCTTTTGCAGACTCCATCAGGTTTTCTTCAAGAATAGTCCTGTATTTGGCTCCGTCCATCTTCCCATCAATTTTAACCATCTTCACTGTCCCTGCTGAAAAAACGCAGGCCCAAACCATGATGCTGCCACCACCATGTTTGACAGTGGGTATGGTGTGTTCAGGGTGATGGGCTGTGTTGCTTTTACGCCAACCATAACGTTTTGCATTGTTGCCAAAAAGTTCAATTTTGGTTTGATCTGACCAGAGCACCTTCTTCCACATGTTTGGTGTGTCTCCCAGGTGACTTGTGGCAAACTTTAAACAACACTTTTTATGGATATCTTTAAGAAATGGCTTTCTTCTTGCCACTCTTCCATAAAGGCCAGATTTGTGCAATATACGACTGATTGTTGTCCTATAGACAGAGTCTCCCACCTCAGCTGTAGATCTCTGCAGTTCATCCAGAGTGATCATGGGCCTCTTGGCTGCATCTCTGATCAGTCTTCTCCTTGTATGAGCTGAAAGTTTAGAGGGACGGCCAGGTCTTGGTAGATTTGCAGTGGTCTGATACTCCTTCCATTTCAATATTATCGCTTGCACAGTGCTCCTTGGGATGTTTAAAGCTTGGGAAATCTTTTTGTATCCAAATCCGGCTTTAAACTTCTTCACAACAGTATCTCGGACCTGCCTGGTGTGTTGCTTGTTCTTCATGAATGTGGCAAAAGGTCGCAAAGTTCAAGGGGGCCGAATACTTTCGCAAGGCACTGTAACCTATAGTAGGCCAACTCATATTCTGTTCTTCTGAAATGGATTTATTGTGATGGTGTATATTGAATTGATTTATTATAATCCTTTTTCAATGTAGATGTTGCAAAGGCCTCACATCAGCGGCTTGTATGCGTGGAGGCCTGGAGATGCTAAATGTGTTTATGTTAATTGCCGGTCAATTACTGTGAGACTGGCAGTCTTTTGCATGACAATAACCAGCTGACAAAATGTAATGACCACAGCCCTACTAAATGCCTATGTGATTTGTGTCTGTCTCTCTCTTTCTTTCTCTCGTTCTCCCTCAAATTGACTATTGTTTACCTTTAGACTGTGATGAGAGGAAGCTGAAGGGGGTGATCTACTTCCAGGCTATAGAGGAAGTCTACTATGACCACCTGCGCACAGCCACTTCAGTGAGTCCTCATATACAGTATTTTGTCACCATAGAGAGGGAACAATGTGCCCATGATATCACCACAACTGTTAAAGAGATGATCCATTCATGCATTCAATGTTTGAAACCAAATCCCAAGAATTATCGCTCTCCCACCATTCATCTCACTCTCTCTCTCTCAGTCTCCGCGGCCCAGCCTTACGTTCTGTGTGAAGACGTACGAGCGCCTCTTCTTCCTGGTGGCGCCCAGCGCCGAGGCCATGAGGATCTGGATGGACGTCATTGTCACAGCAACAGACGAGCACAGCCGCTACTGAACTTGGCACCTGTCCTGTGTCTGTCTGACCTACCCCTTGGACTGAACCTCCATTCACCTGGCTGACCTGGCTACAGTTTCAGCAGTTTACATTATGTGGGGAAAACTGCAATCTTCAACCTCCACCCTCCAATGCGTGTAGGACCCAGCAAGACTGCCATTTTGCTGCCTGAACTTTACGTCACATGAGTGGTGGAGGTGAGGAGTGATGAGCAGAACATAAAGTTCAGGAAAGCTCTTCCTGAAGGAACTGACATTTGATTCTGGATAGTTTCTTAGGAGCTTTGATGACATGGGACTCAGTGGGAGACTGTAACAGGTTCTGTGTGGAACAAGATCCTTTTTTTTACCATTATTTAACTAGGCAAGTCAGTTAAGAACAAATTCTTATTTTCAATGTGGGTTAACTGCCCACAGTGAGCAATGGGTTAACTGCCTTGTTCAGGGGCAGAATGACAGATTTGTACCTTGTCAGCTCGGGGATACCTTTCGGTTACTAGTCCAATGTTCTAACCACTAGGCTACCCTGCCGCCCCACATTTGGAGGAGGGACAAGGCCATGGGAATATAAAGAACAACCATTTGACATCTTAGAGTCAGTGCCAACCATGATATACTGACAGACAAACCTGATGTATTTTTATTAGTCTCAAATCAGGATTTAATGGTTGGTGTCTCTATAGCAGCTGTGTTTGAGCTCCCTCTTGTGGCCAGATTAAAGTATTGAAGTACTACAGCTTCTATTGAAATATACAGGTAACTGCCAAAATAATGGAAACACCAGCATAGTGTGTCTTAATCGGTCGTTGGGCCACCACGAGCAAGAACAGCTTCAATGCACCTTGGCATGGATTCTGCAATGGTCTGGAATTCTATTGGGGGGATGCGACACCATTCTTCCATAAGAAATAATTTAATTTAAAATAAATTTTGTGTTTTGTTTGATGGTGGAAAACGCTGTCTCAGGCACCGCTCCAGAATCTCTCATAAGTGTTCAATTGGCTTGAGATCTGGTGACTGAGTTGGCCACGGCATATGGCTTTACATCGTATCAATGCTCATCAAATCATTCAGTGACCCCTCGTGCCCTGTGGATGGGGGCATTGTCATCTTATGGTGGCATAGCCATGGGAGACAAAGTAATAGACAAAATTATGGCCAGCTCAGAATTTTTATACATGACCCTAAGCATGATGTGATATCAATTGTTTCATTAACTCAGGGACCACACCTGTGTGGAAGCACCTGCTTTCAACATACTTTGTATCCCTCATTAACTCAAGTGTTTCCATTCTTTTGGCAGTTACCTGTACATGTATGTCTGTATTGAACATTGGTATATTTATCATCTGTCAAAAGGGCTGTTCAGAGTCAATCAAAACACTGACCGATCGTTCAGTTCTTAAAATGGATTGTTGTCGTTTTTTTTACAATATCAACACAGAAATACTATATGCTTATAAATATGTATTATTAATATTGTCATTATTATTATGATCATTAAAGGTTTTTCATACACTTTTGGTGAAAACCTTCCCTTACTGATTTGCGTACTTCAATGTCTACTTGAAAACAACTTTTTAATTATGCTTTTTATTTTTATTATTTTAACTTTACTTTCCTGCCAGACAGCGATAGAGCTATACAAACTGGCACCCACAATTGTATATACAGTGGGGCAAAAAAGTATTTAGTCAGCCACCAATTGTTCAAGTTCTCCCACTTAAAAAGATGAGAGGCCTGTAATTTTCATCATAGGTACACTTCAACTATGACAGACAAAATTAGAAGAAAAGAAATCCAGAAAATCACCATGTAGGATTTTGAATGAATGTATTTGCAAATTATGGTGGAAAATAAGTATTTGGTCAATAACAAAAGTTTATCTCAATACTTTGTTATGTACCCTTTGTTGGCAATGACAGAGGTCAAACGTTTTCTGTAAGTCTTCACAAGGTTTTCACACACTGTTGCTGGTATTTTGGCCCATTCCTCCATGCAGATCTCCTCTAGAGCAGTGATGTTTTGGGGCTGTTGCTGGGCAACATGGACTTTCAACTCCCTCCAAAGATTTTCTATGGGGTTGAGATCTGGAGACTGGCTAGGCCACTCCAGGACCTTGAAATGCTTCTTACGAAGCCACTCCTTCTTTGCCCGGGCGGTGTGTTTCGGATCATTGTCATGCTGAAAGACCCAGCCACGTTTCATCTTCAATGCCCTTGCTGATGGAAGGAGGTTTTCACTCAAAATCTCACGATACATGGCCCCATTCATTCTTTCCTTTGCACGGATCAGTCGTCCTGGTCTCTTTGCAGAAAAACAGCCCCAGAGCATGATGTTTCCACCCCCATGCTTCACAGTAGGTATGATGTTCTTTGGATGCAACTCAGCATTCTTTGTCCTCCAAACACGACGAGTTGAGTTTTTACCAAAAAGTTCTATTTTGGTTTCATCTGACCATATGACATTATCCCAATCTTCTTCTGGATCATCCAAATGCACTCTAGCAAACTTCAGACGGGCCTGGACATGTACAGGCTTAAGCAGGGGGACACGTCTGGCACTGCAGGATTTGAGTCCCTGGCGGCGTAGTGTGTTACTGATGGTAGGCTTTGTTACTTTGGTCCCAGCTCTCTGCAGGTCATTCACTAGGTCCCCCCGTGTGGTTCTGGGATTTTTGCTCACCGCTCTTGTGATAATTTTGACCCCACGGGGTGAGATCTTGCGTGGAGCCCCAGATCGCGGGAGATTATCAGTGGTCTTGTATGTCTTCCATTTCCTAATAATTGCTCCCACAGTTGATTTCTTCAAATCAAGCAGATCAATTGCAAATTCAGTCTTGCCAGCCTGGTGCAGGTCTACAATTTTGTTTCTGGTGTCCTTTGACAGCTCTTTGGTCTTGGCCATAGTGGAGTTTGGAGTGTGACTGTTTGAGGTTGTGGACAGGTGTCTTTTATACTGATAACAAGTTCAAACAGGTGCCATTAATACAGGTAATGAGTGGAGGACAGAGGAGCCTCTTAAAGAAGAAGTTGCAGGTCTGTGAGAGTCAGATATCTTGCTTGTTTGTAGGTGAC
Organism: Oncorhynchus masou masou; assembly: GCF_036934945.1. NCBI lineage: Eukaryota > Metazoa > Chordata > Actinopteri > Salmoniformes > Salmonidae > Oncorhynchus > Oncorhynchus masou. The sequence goes on from NC_088240.1 coordinate 60,495,696, forward strand.
CAAATACTTATTTTCCACCATAATTTGCAAATAAATTCATTAAAAATCCTACAATGTGATTTTCTGGATTTTTTTTCTTCTCATTTTGTCTGTCATAGTTGAAGTCTACCTATGAAGTGTACCTTTAAATCTGATCTATTAACCATGGTATTGACCGTTTCAAATAGATGGTATTGCCCCCAGCTGTTGTAAGATGGAGAGGGTGACATATTTATATTAAAAACATTATTTTGATGATTTTATTCATACTATTTCAAGATATAGTCCTGACACAAATCTAGGGTTGCTACCCGAGCCGGCTGGTCGTTCATTCTATCGGTCCGGGTCCTAGAGACGTGACCCAGTCATTCAGTCTTTTTGTTCTGTATCTATGGATTCGGTCCAGTCATTTGTTCTAAATGTTCCATTGCCATACTACCTGGCAAAGTTCTTGCTTGCTAGCCAACTATGGCTAACTGACAGTCACGACAAACAGTGCAGACAGAATAACAACAGTAGCTGTATTTTCATTTGTTTAAGCTGTGTTCCAGTGACATTTTATTTGGATACGTCGATAACAATGAGCTAAAGAGGAGCGATTTCGCCTGACATACAGTTGAACATGTGTTCTGTTGTTAGGACACTGTTGATCAGAGGAGCTAGCCAACAACACAGCTAACACAATCACTTCAAATTGAATCTGTAAAGACGGGAAACTAGCTGCACTTCGTTTCGTTTGACCTTTTTTTCATTTACATTTCTTTGTATACATCTATAAAAAATGATGCCAGTTGAGTTAATGATTTCAACTGGCTGAGAAATGCTGCCTGCACTATCTGTCTCGTCCTGACTCCTGACCCCTACACGTTCATTACTATGGGACAGCTGGATATCGAATTTGAATATTGAAACACTGTTGCAAATGTCGGAGAGACATACAGCAAGGTTTATACAAATCTCTGCTGTTGAAAACTTAAACGTTCGTCTCAAGAAAAATGTTAGACAATGTCTGGATGCTTTTTATAGTGGAGATCAAGTGTATAACTTGCCTGGCTGAGCTGATGAGACAGTGGATTGCGCAGTCAGATCGAACGAGTAAATAGGCATTTTAACATCATAGATTTATCTAGTGGGAATTTGTGGAAAAGACCCTGGCTGGAATGCGCTTTGAATCAATCAATATTCAGGATTAAACCCACCAGTTGTATAAACTATATTATACTGTACACTGATTGTACAAAACATTTTATACTACAGGTGGGTATAATCCTGAATGCTGATTGGTTAAAACCACATTCCAGCCGGTGTCTATTGCACAAATTACTACCGGCTAAATCTATGATGTTAAATCGCATATTTTCTCTGTTCCGTCTGACTGCATAATCCACTGTCTCGTAGTTTGTGGTAACTAAATATCTAGTTTTTATTTTCTATTTGGCTTACTGTTTCCCTGAGTTCTAGACACAAACCAGAATCATTCCTTCTCATGATTTCACTTTAGCTCTTTTAAATCATTCGTATAAAAAAATAACAGAGCATTGAATTTGGAAAGATAATGTTTCTGTGTTTTTTGCTGTCCATTCTTCCGTCTAAACTGTTTATTTCAGATGCTCTGTGCCAAAACCAAAAGGTGGCAGTGTTGATGCCTCCAATTATAGAGGCTCTAAGTGGGTCTTGTGTGCTCATTCCATGCAGATTTACACTGGAGTCTACATGTTAGTCATTCTAACTCGTCCATGTTAAGGAACATGGACGAGAGGTTTCGGGAATACAGTGTTAAAGATTGTGCTGGGGACTTGCTTGAGAAGGACTGCACCATTATCCTGAACATCCCTTATCCTCGTTCCTACCTATCCCAGTATCACCTCAACCTTGAATAAGACAACATTCTTCCGCCTGCATTTTCTGAAAGCATCAATATTGGTGTTAAAGGTACATGATTACTATTTTCAACAGTTCTGTGTTTTTGTTTCTGGTGGTTGAGCCTCATTACGGTGTTCACATGTTGATGCAGCTGGTTTATTAATAAGTTGGAGAAATGATCAATAAGGTGGAGAAAAGAGTACTTAATTTCGTGTCACTAAATTTAGGAATACTAAAGCAACTAATTTGGATTCGACAACACGTCCGGTAGCTACTCACCACAATGCTAAAGGTCGCATTTTCATGGAATCCAATGGGCTGCTATAGCATTAGCTAGCCTAGCATGTGGTGTGATATGAATGGCATATTACGCCCCATCACCATTTAACGATTATGCTATTCTCTGTATAAATCAGTTACAGTGTCTGTGGATTTGGTAGCTAACAAAGTAACTTAAACATCTCCCTGTCATATTCATCAGTTCCATCCATAATATGTGGAGTGGTCACTGTCCTGTGGATTCTAAGTGTAGTCTTCAGAGTCTACAAACATACCAGGTCAAATTAAATTACGTACTTACCTAAGACTTTGTATTATATATATATATATATATATATATATATATATATGTATATATATATATATATATATATATATGTATATATATATATATATATATATGTATATATATATATATATGTATATATATATATATATATATATATATATATATATATATGTATATATGTATATATGTATGTATGTGGTTTTATATATATATATATATATATGTGTGTGTGTTTCATATACTAGCAGATTATCCAGAGGACTGAAGATATGTCGGTAGCACTGTAGTTTACAGTACAGAAATACTTTGGAATTACCTAGAAATTACATGGTAAGAATTGTTTGTTTCTGGTAATTGTTTGTCCATGTTTTAATGACAGTAATAGGTAATTTATTGTAATTACCTAGAAATAACAATTTTAATATTGTTGAACAATCTTTATGTTCTTGATTTCATTGTGCTCTAAATATTGTATTATGCGAGGCACTTATTGCAACAAAGGGCCAGGTCAGCAGATTATACATACCCCATCTCCAAAGTGACCTCTAGTTATGAGGTCATACAGGTGAGAGCACTCTTTAGGCTAGTATTTGTGATCATTGGCATACATCAAATAACTATAGTTTTCACACTTTTGGAAATGTATATACAAGGAATAATTATTTAACCATATAACGTGTATGTGTGTGTGTGTGTGTGTGTGTGTGTGTGTGTGTGTGTGTGTGTGTGTGTGTGTGTGTGTGCATTTGTGCATGTGTGTGTGTGTCAGAGGAAAATGTGGCAGCAGAGAAGCACACAGAGAGACCAGTGGTAGTGATATGTGAACGTTCCACCATTTGGTGGAAACACCACTGATGGGAAAATGCAATTTTTTTCTTTATCGGATTTTAGAATACTCGCATGAAATCTGTCGCGATTGGATGTAAACCTAGCTGCTGCCATCATGATTTTTTGTTGTTATACGGTATGACTTTACTCGCATAAAAACTGGATGGAAACATGATTAGTGTTCTGATCCTTATTAAAATCCCAGCGCAGTAAACATTCAGTTTGTCCTGTGTTTAGTCTGCTCAGGTGGATTGAGCCACACTGTGGTTAATGCACCATTATATGCCCTTCCCCACTCCCAGACAATCCTAGTACAATTCTTGGTTGAGAAGTAAATAAATTAAAAAACTATTACAGTGTTACGAATCCCATTGGCTCTTCAGTCGAGGGGGATGGCAACGAGACCCGTGTCGTGGCAGAATCAGAATTATTTGGGGAACATTTATAAATAAGATGTTTTATTCATTTTATAGCATGCTTATGTGGGCAAAGTTGAAAATAACCTAACACCCAGTCTAATATTTTGCTGTGTGTGTTTCAGGTGTTCTGTGCCTCAACTTTGCAGCTCTGATGCCTCAGAATATAAAGGCTCTGAGTGGATCTTGTGTGAACATTCCCTGCTCATTTACACTGCAATCTAGATATGAGTCGTTCCTCACAACTTCATGTAAAGGAATATGGAGGAAAGGGTGGCCAGGAGTACAGGTGTTTGATTCTAGTCTCACAGGAACAGGCTTTAACACCATTCAAGGGAATCTAACTGGGAACATGCAGCAGAAGGAATGTACCACAATCCTGAATGACCTCACATCTTATCTCAATGACTACTTTTCATTTAGAATTGAATGTGACAATGCTCTGAGCTACAGTTTTCCAGAACTTGTCACAATTGATGTAAGAGTTAGAGTATCTGTCATGTCTTGTTATGTCTGTTCCTGTCCTTTCTCTTCACTCTGTCTCTCTCTGCTGGTCTTTTTAGGTTACCTTCTCTGTCTCTCATTCCTCAGCTGTTCTACATCTCCCCTAACTAGCTCATTCACTCTTCCCCACCTGTTCTCTCTTCCCCCTCTGATTAGGTCTCTATTTCTCTCTCTGTTCCTGCTACTTTCAGTGTCTGATTCTTGTTTGTGTTTTTGATGCCAGAAGCAAGCTGTCGTCTCGTTTGCTTCCACCTTGTCCTGTCCTGTCGGAGTCTGCCTGGCAGGTGCATCCTGCACTATACTAACGTTCTTTTGTTCCGCTGACAGCGTTGGAAGAGGATTTATGCCATTCCTGTTTTTTCATTAAAGAACTCTGTTTTCTGTTAAAACCGCTTTTGGGTCTTCACTCAAGTTCATAACAGAAGAATCAGACCAAGAATGGACCCAGCGGCTCCGGACCCTTTTCACTCCGCCGTCGAGATCCAGGGAGCGATGCTAGGCAGACACGAGGAGGAATTGTCTGCTGCTCAAGATGCCGTTGAGACCCTGGCCGTCCAAGTCTCCGACCTCACAAGACAGGTTCACCAACTCCACCTCGATCCACCGCCCACTTCCAGGGTTTCCGAGTCTCCGGAGCCCAGGATCAACAACCCGCCGTGTTACTCTGGGGAGCCCACTGAGTGCCGCTCATTCCTCACTCAGTGTGATGTGGTGTTCTCTCTCCAGCCCAACACTTACTCCAGGAGCGCAGCCCGCATCGCCTACGTCATTTCTCTCCTTACCGGACGGGCGCGTGAGTGGGGCACGGCAGTCTGGGAGGCGAGGGCTGAGTGTATTAACCAGTATCAGGACTTTAAGGAGGAGATGATACGGGTTTTTGACCGTTCTGTTTTTGGCGAGGAGGCTTCCAGGGCCCTGTCTTCCCTATGTCAGGGGAATCGATCCATAACGGATTATTCTATTGAGTTTCGCACTCTCGCTGCCTCTAGTGACTGGAACGAGCCGGCTTTGCTCGCTCGTTTTCTGGAGGGTCTCCTCGTCGAGGTTAAGGATGAGATCCTCTCCCGGGAGGTTCCTTCCAGTCTGGACTCCTTAATAGCTCTCGCTATTCGCATAGAGCGACGGTTTGATCTTCGTCGCCGAGCTCGTGGAAAGGAGCTCGCGTTCTCCGTTGCTCCCCTCTCCACATCACTGCCACCTGCCGCATCACTGCCACCCTCCTCCGCCGGCTCGGAGGCTGAGCCTATGCAGCTGGGGGGTATCCGCATCTCGGCCAAGGAGAGGGAACGGAGAATCACCATCGCCTCTGTCTCTACTGCGGCTCCGCTGGTCATTTTGTCACCTCATGTCCAGTAAAAGCCAGAGCTCATCAGTAAGAGGAGGGCTACTGGTGAGCGCAACTACTCAGGCCTCTCCTTCTGGATCACGCACTACCTTTCCGGTCCATCTCCGCTGGCCCGGTTCATCTGCTTCCTGCAGTGCCTTGATAGACTCTGGGGCGGAGGGCTGTTTTATGGACGAGACCTGGGCTCGGGAACATGACATTCCTCTCAGACAGTTAGGGAGCCCACGGCCTTGTTCGCTTTAGATGGTAGTTCTCTCCCCAAGATTCAGCGTGAGACGCTGCCTTTAACCCTCACTGTCTCTGGTAATCATAGCGAAACCATTTCTTTTTTAATTTTTCGTTCACCTTTTACACCTGTTGTTTTGGGTCATCCCTGGCTAGTGCGCCATAACCCTTCTATTAATTGGTCTAGTAATACTATCCTATCCTGGAATGTTTCTTGTCATGTAACCTGTTTAATGTCTGCTATCCCTCCTGTTTCCTCTGTCTCTTCTTCACAGGAGGAGCCTGGCGATTTGACAGGGGTGCCGGAGGAGTATCACGATCTGCGCACGGTGTTCAGTCGTTCCAAGGCCACTTCTCTCCCTCCACACCGGTCGTATGACTGTAGTATTGATCTCCTTCCGGGAACTACTCCCCCGGGGTAGATTATACTCTCTGTCGGCTCCCGAACGTAAGGCTCTCGAGGATTATTTGTCGGTTTCGCTCGACGCCGGTACCATAGTCTCCTCCTCCTCTCCCGCCGGAGCGGGGGTTTTTTTTGTTCAGAAGAAGGACGGGTCCCTGCGCCCATGCGTGGATTATCGAGGGCTGAATGACATAACAGTTAAGAATCGTTATCCGCTTCCTCTTATGTCTTCAGCCTTCGAGATCCTGCAGGGAGCCAGGTTTTTCACCAAATTGGACCTTCGTAACGCCTACCATCTCGTGCGCATCAGGGAGGGGGACGAGTGGAAGACGGCGTTTAACACTCCGTTAGGGCACTTTGAATACCGGGTTCTTCCTTTCGGCCTCGTTAACGCTCCAGCTGTCTTTCAGGCACTAGTTAACGACGTCCTGAGAGACATGCTGAACATTTTTGTTTTCGTTTACATGGACGATATCCTGATTTTTTCACCGTCTCTCTCGATTCATGTTCAGCACGTGCGACGCGTCCTCCAGCGCCTTTTGGAGAACTGTCTTTATGTGAAGGCTGAGAAGTGCACTTTTCATGCCGCCTCTGTCCCTTTTCTCGGTTCCGTTATTTCCGCTGAGGGCATTAAGATGGATCCCGCTAAGGTCCAGGCTGTCATTGATTGGCCCGTTCCTAAGTCACGCGTCGAGCTGCAGCGCTTTCTGGGCTTCGCTAATTTCTATCGTCGTTTCATCCGTAATTTCGGTCAGGTGGCAGCTCCTCTCACAGCCCTTACTTCTGTTAAGACGTGCTTTAAGTGGTCCGTTTCCGCCCAGGGAGCTTTTGATCTTCTTAAGAATCGTTTTACATCCGCACCTATTCTTGTTACACCTGACATCTCTAGACAGTTTGTTGTTGAGGTTGACGCGTCAGAGGTGGGCGTGGGAGCCATTCTTTCTCAGCGCTCTCTCTCTGACGGCAAGGTCCATCCTTGCGCGTTTTTCTCTCATCGCTTATCGCCGTCAGAACGTAACTATGATGTTGGTAATCGCGAACTGCTCGCCATCCGCTTAGCCCTAGGCGAATGGCGACAGTGGTTGGAGGGGGCGACCGTTCCTTTTGTCGTTTGGACTGACCATAGGAACCTTGAGTACATCCGTTCAGCCAAACGACTTAATGCGCGTCAGGCTCGTTGGGCTCTGTTTTTCGCTCGTTTCGAGTTTGTTATTTCTTATCGTCCGGGCTCAAAAAACACCAAACCTGATGCTTTATCTCGTCTCTTCAGTTCTTCTGAGGTCTCCACCGACCCCGATGGGATTCTCCCTGAGGGGCGTGTTGTCGGGTTGACTGTCTGGGGAATTGAGAGGCAGGTAAAGCAAGCACTCGCTCACACTCCGTCGCCGCGAGCTTGTCCTAGGAACCTTCTGTTCGTTCCCGTTCCTTCTCGTCCGGCCGTTCTTCAGTGGGCCCACTCTGCCAAGTTAGCCGGCCACCCCGGCGTTCGGGGTACGCTCGCTTCCATTCGCCAGCGTTTCTGGTGGCCCACTCGGGAACGTGACGCGCGTCGATTTGTCGCCGCTTGTTCGGTCTGCGCGCAGACTAAATCTGGGAACTCTCCTCCTGCCGGCCGCCTCAGACCGCTTCCCATTCCCTCTCGACCGTGGTCTCACATCGCTTTAGATTTTATCACCGGACTGCCTTCATCAGCGGGGAAGACAGTTATTCTTACGGTTGTCGATAGATTCTCTAAGGCGGCTCATTTCATTCCTCTCGATAAGCTCCCTTCTGCTAAGGAGACGGCTCAGATCATTATCGAGAATGTTTTCCGAATTCATGGCCTTCCGTCTGACGTCGTTTCCGACAGAGGCCCGCAGTTCACGTCTCAATTTTGGAGGGAGTTTTGCCGTTTGATTGGGGCTTCCGTCAGTCTCTCGTCCGGCTTTCATCCCCAGTCTAACGGTCAAGCCGAACGGGCCAATCAGACTGTTGGTCACATTTTACGCAGTCTTTCTTTTCGTAACCCTGCGTCTTGGTCAGAACAGCTCCCCTGGGCAGAGTACGCCCACAACTCGCTTCCCTCGTCTGCTACCGGTCTATCTCCTTTTCAGAGTAGCCTCGGGTACCAGCCTCCGCTGTTCTCATCTCAGCTCGCCGAGTCCTGCGTCCCCTCCGCTCAGGCTTTTGTCCAGCGTTGCGAGCGCACCTGGAAGGGGGTCAGGTCGGCACTTTGCCGTAATAGGGCGCAGACTGTGAGGGCCGCTAATAAGCGTAGGACCAAGAGTCCTAGATATTGTTGCGGTCAGAGAGTATGGCTCTCCACTCAGAACCTTCCCCTTAAGACAGCTTCTCGCAAGTTGGCCCCGCGGTTCATTGGTCCGTTCCGTATTTCTCAGGTCGTTAATCCTGTCGCAGTGCGACTTATTCTCCCGCGCTATCTTCGTCGCGTTCACCCGGTCTTCCATGTCTCCTGTGTTAAGCCCGTTCTTCGCGCCCCGCTCGTCCCTCCCCCCCCCATCCTTGTCGAGGGCGCACCCATCTACAGGGTTCGTAAGATTTTGGACATGCGCCCTCGGGGCAGTGGTCATCAGTACCTAGTGGATTGGGAGGTGTACGGTCCTGAGGAGAGGAGTTGGGTTCCCTCTCGGGACGTGCTGGACCGTTCGCTGATCGATGATTTCCTCCGTTGCCGCCAGGTTTCCTCTTCGAGTGCGCCTAGAGGCGCTCGGTGAGTGGGGGGGGGGTACTGTCATGTCTTGTTATGTCTGTTCCTGTCCTTTCTCTTCACTCTGTCTCTCTCTGCTGGTCTTTTTAGGTTACCTTCTCTGTCTCTCATTCCTCAGCTGTTCTACATCTTCCCTAACTAGCTCATTCACTCTTCCCCACCTGTTCTCTCTTCCCCCTCTGATTAGGTCTCTATTTCTCTCTCTGTTCCTGCTACTTTCAGTGTCTGATTCTTGTTTGTGTTTTTGATGCCAGAAGCAAGCTGTCGTCTCGTTTGCTTCCACCTTGTCCTGTCCTGTCGGAGTCTGCCTGGCAGGTGCATCCTGCACTATACTAACGTTCTTTTGTTCCGCTGACAGCGTTGGAAGAGGATTTATGCCATTCCTGTTTTTTCATTAAAGAACTCTGTTTTCTGTTAAAACCGCTTTTGGGTCTTCACTCAAGTTCATAACAGTATCATTAGAATATGCTAGTTTTGTGTTGTGTGTGTTGTGTTGTGTTCATTTAAAGTTGCAGGTTTGAACCCTGCTGTATTTAATGCACTGCTCATGTAATATAAGTTTGTTTTTTTTACTCCCTCAGAAAATCCATCCAAACCCACTCTAAGTCCAGCAACAGTAAATGTGATGGAGGGGACCTCAGTAAGTCTGATCTGCTCTGCTGCAGCCCCCTGTCCCTCACTCCCTCCAACTCTGACATGGACCCCCACACTGAGTGACAGTGTGGAGGATTTGCAGGTGACTCCGAATCGAGTCATAACTTCTCTCCTGAACTTTACCGCTTCACATGTCCACCATGGGGAGAAGATCTCCTGCACTGCGCTGTACAAACGACAAGCTGGCAAGAGTGATAAATCATCCAAAATGTATCTGACAGTCGCTGTTCTTTGTAAGTTGATTCATGCATGGTAAGTTTGATTTATGTATGGTAAGTTAATTATTTCTATAGAATTTGACAACTTTTTTCTGTGCACTCTCCCTCAGACTCTCCCAAGAACACCTCAGTGTCAGTCAGTCCCTCTGGTTCAGTGGTAGAGGGCAGCTCTGTGACTTGCAGCAGCAATGCTAACCCAGCAGTGTGGCGCTACAACTGGTACAGAGTTATTGGAGAGCAGGTTTCAACAGTGGGGGCTAGCAGAATGCTAACTGTCCAGGTACCAGCAGATGACAGTTCTTTCTACTGTGAAGCCATCAATGACCATGGAACCAAGAACTCATCTGCCATTCAACTAGATGGAATGTGTATGTACACAATGAAACCAAATATGAACAATAGTTTCAACCATAGACAGTATCATAACACACACTAAATTGACTCTTGACACACAATATCTATTGTTTCTTTCCCCCAGCCCCTCTCAAGAACACCTCAGTGTCAGTCAGTCCCTCTGGTTCAGTAGTAGGGGGCAGCTCTTTGACCCTGACCTGCAGCAGCAATGCCAACCCACCAGTGAAGACCTACACCTGGTACAGAGTCAATGAGAGCAAGATGGTCCCAATGGAGTCTAGATCCCCATTTCTGGTTCTGCAGGACATCAGCGAGAGTGGACTGTTCTGCTGTGAAGCACAAAATAGCTATGGCAAAGATAGGTCCAACATCTTTCACCATTGCCCCTCCACAACTACAGGTAGGCCTACTGCTGTAACAATGTGCTTAATTTCCATCATAGATTAAACAGATTGTTGTGTATAATTAACCAATTAATGAAGATTAAATTAATGACATTTTAAGCAATTCTACAATTTAACGATTATTCTATTACCTGTATAAATTTGTTATAAAGACTATTGGTAAACATACAAAAAGTATAGAGAAAGTGGATTTGGTAACTAACAAAGTAACTCAAACATGTCTTGTAGCACAAACATCAGTTCCATCCATAATCTGTGGAGTGGTCTTTGTCCTGTGGATTCTAACAGTCATCTTCGGAGTCTATAAATATATCAGGTAAAATGGATATACTGTAATTGCTAAGCAAGTAGAATCTTGTATTTCATTATTTCAAGGACATTCTTCAGAAATAGTCTTTCATATAATCTTGGTTAACCCAGAATTTAAATCTAGCGTTATTTGGTTATTGGTAGTCTGTCAATGAGAGATTAATATATCGATATGGTAATATATCACTTTCAATATTTCCGATCTAATCTTTGTCTCCATCTCTATTCACGATCAGATTATCCAGAGGACTGAAGGTAGGTCGGGAGCACTTTATCTCACAGTACAGAAAATACTTTGGAATTACCTAGAAAATACATCATAATACTTGGTCATTTCTTTTTGTGTTACAAGTTATGAAGACAGTAATAGGTAACTTATTGTAATTACCTGGAAATAACATGGTAATCGTCTTGTGATTTATTTCTATTGTGCTTTTGCTAATAAATACTGTATTATGTGAGGCACTTACTGTGTGACATGTCCCCATGTCTGCTAACAGGCAGTAGGTGACACCTACGCCACACTACAGATCTCAAACGTGACCTCTACTTATGAGGTCATACAGGTGAGAGCACTCTTTAGGCTAGTATTAGTGATTTGCATGCCAAAAAATATCCCTGCAATTCTAGCACCTTTGGAATTGTGTATACAAGTAACATTTATTTGACCACACATAACATATATGTGTATGTGTGTGTGTGTGCGCACATTTGTGTGTGTGTGTGTATGTGCGAACATGCATGTGTTTGTGATGTATGTCAGAGGACAGAGTGTGGCAGCAGAGAAGCACACAGAGAGACCAGTGGTAGTGATATGTGAACGCTGCAGAGGGGACAGCGGCAGTAACACTATGAGCGTAACTCTGGATTCGCGGTTTCAGGCTCTACCTGAGAGACGTGAATACAGGGAACGGGGCAGTCGACCTCATCAGAATCGTTTTAATCTATCAGATACATGTAAATAACAAGTTTAAATCAAGCTTTTCACTTTGTCTTCTCCAAATATTTTGATTTTACCATCGATTTCCACCCTTTGTCTCTTTCAGTTCATCTATATGACGAATCTGGGTTTAGCATAAGCCAGGAGAATGCTACATGACCCATTACATAGTGCCACGTGTAAAGTTTGGTGGAGGAATAATGGTTTGGAGCTGTTTTTCATGGTTCGGGCTAGGCCCCTTAGTTTAGCCCCTTAGGCAGCAGTTTGGGGAAGGCCCTTTCCTGCTTCAGTATGACAATGCCCCCGTGCACAAATCTGTTAATGCAGTATGTGAATTGGAGTGTGTCCATGGTTCTGGGATAATGGTGTTGATGTGAGCCATGACAAGCCTTTGAAAGCATTTCAAGACTACAAATGTGAGTGCTACAGGGCGATAACAGGGTTACCTTGGTGTTCTTGTAGGTATTACAGACTGGTCAGGGAGAGATTGATAATGTCAGTGAAGATACCTGCCAGCTAAATGGCTATTATTCAACGACAATCATGTTCTTGGAAATTGCATTTCCATGTATTTTAATTTGTTTAACACTTTGTTTGGTTACTATATGATTCCATGTGTTATTTCATAGTTTTGATGTCTTCACTATTATTCTACATTGTAGAAAATAGTAAAAAAAATAAAGAAAAACTCTTGAATGAGTAGGTGTGTCCAAACTTTTGATAGGTACTATATATATATATATATAATGTATATTATCTCCTCAACACCGAAGGGTTAATATATTGTGCAGAGTAACATTAACACAAATTCATCATCAAAGAGACTTTTATTCATTTCTTCATGTAATTTCTCTCTTTCTAAGGCCTTTGAATTGTACGTTTATGATATCCACATTAAAGTTTGCTTTTACTTCTTCTTTGAATGGTGGCCCATTGAGTAGCAACTAAGGAAAGTAAAAAGTTATGCAACATATCAAAAGTGTCATTTCCTTCAGCCACAGATGTCTTGAGCAGTTATTTCCCAATTAAACTGGAACTCGCTGTAAAGATAGACTTGAAACTACATGATTACATTTGTGAATTTAAATCTCTGGATGAATTCATGTTGGCTGTATTCATCTAAAATAAAAACATGTTTAAAAAAGAGAAATATTGCGAGGGGCTGTAGCTTTCTGTGTAATTTACAGGTCACTGGATTATATTTAATCTGGAATCAGAGGATGTTGCCTTCCTTGTGAAGTTTGATATATTTCACTAGTAACTGTGATTTAAAAGAAAATCTGATGATCATTTGATACTACAGATGAAGGCTATCACTTGTGGGTTGTCGCTTATTCAACGAAGGAAAATTCTGTGTCTTGCAAACAGCAGTGCCACTTCTTCTGAATGTCTGCAGTGACAGGCAGCTAGACAACATACACCACATCAGGTGGCATTTATATAGCCTGAATTCTGCATTGGATTTGAACAGATGACCATCGCGTGAATACTGGTAAGAGGTCGAATACACTATTTCTGTTTGTACTATTTCTGTTGTGGTAATTCATGTGACTGTCCCAATGTTGTAATGTGGAGAAGCATCTGAAAGTTTATGTACATGTGTCCCAACATGTTAATATTTTCGGATGAATTGAATTTGGAAACACATTTCAGATATTGATAGCATCTAATTAAAATCGAATTGTAGATATTGTCAAGTTCAACAAGACTACATTTTCTTTAGTGGGTCAGGTGTAGGCTAGATCTAGATTAACACAAATATCAACCTTATCAGCTCACAGCTCTGTACGCTTCATTCATTTGTATTGGTCAGTATTTTCAATGGAAATTAATCTACACCCAAAATATGAAACTGTTTGACTTTATTATGCTTCATTTAGGTATTTATACTTACTCAGAATCAACACAGCTTCATTGGCTTCAGGGTATAATTGAATCATGTATTTTCTATTATTCATTTATTATGTGAGAATTATGTTCATATTATTGTCATGAGAATTTTCAATCCCAAATGATAACTCACAATAAATAAGCTTTGACCAATCCCCGTGGTTTGTAAGACTCTGGGTTTAATAATAATTAGGCAAAGACTCAGCTTATGCACAAGGTTTGTTGTAGTTTATTCTTGGGAGCTCTTAAGTCAACCAAAATTTGAAGACTTTATAACCTCCTATTGACACACACACACACACACACACACACACACACACACACACACACACACACACACACACACACACACACACACACACACACACACACACAGTTTTATTACTTTTCTATAAGAGAGGCCTTGGAAGGGACCTCCTGCTGTCAGTTTTTCAGAGATATCATGTGTAGTCTACCAGCCTCTGTTTTCTCCACATATTTCTCCCTCTTAATTTGTCCCTCACATGTATTATAGTCTTATATGTTTCAGGGTGGAATTCTTTAGTCATTACCTTAACTTCTTGCGTCGAGCAATCCGGGATCCTATTTATAGCCTCAAGCTCATTAGCATAACACAACGTTAAACATATAAATTCCCTTATCAATTACTATGATTCAAATCTCATTATGATACAAATGTTTGTAGTGTAGCCAACATGTCCAATAAAAAAGCAAGAAAACTCAGACTGTCTTGTGGAGAATAGGGTCAATTTTGTTTCAGTTCCCTATAATCAGAATCTGTATAGAATCATTCTATTAATGACAAATCAAAATTAAAATGTCAACATTTTGATGTGCTTAACTTTTTTAAAAGTTATTTTCACTGTTGGGTTCATGTGTCTGCTTCTTCTGTACTGAACGTGTATGTCTGTCTGTCTGTCCAGACAGTGTTTCATAGCAGGTGAGCTCATCTGGCCCTTTCTGATACAGAGAATCATGCATATCACAGGAGCTGAAAGACTCATCCTCATTGGTGGTCTGCTGCAAGGTGGGTTGCTGTGGGAAAGGCTGGGTCTGATGCACTGCTTTCTAGCATCTCCAATTGCACTTTACCATTTACGTTTGATTGGTTATCTGTAGCTAGGTTCCCATCCAATTGATGACAGATTTTCAAGTGAATATTAAAAAATCTGCATAAAGAAAATATGAGTTGAACATGCGATGGAAACACTATGAAATTTAGATTCTTAATTGGTACATGAAAATGTAAGCGAAAATGTACATTTTGTGTGCACTATGTCATCATGCACTGATTTTTATCCCCAACTACTCCGTTTGGTGGAAACACCAATGGTGGGAAAATGCTATTTTATTCTTTATCGGATTTTATAATATTCGCATGAAAATCTGTCGCGATTGGATGTAAAACCTAGCTACTGCCATCATGATTTTTTGTTGTTATACGGTATGACTTTACTCGCATAAAAACTGGATGGAAACATGATTAGTGTTCTGATCCTTATAAAAAGCCCAGCGCAGTCAACATTCAGTTTGTCCTGTGTTTAGTATCATATTTATACAACAGCTGATGAAACCAACACTGTAATAATGTGATCAGTGTTATTTCCCGATAGTGGCTGGTTGAAATACAGGACCTTCTAATCAGCAGGTTGTGCATGGGTGGAGTTTTGTCTTGCCTAGTGACATCACTAGGGGGGTAAAGTTAATAGACAAATACAAAGAGCGTTTCAAACCTCTCTGCCAATAACTTAGTTTTAAGGTTACATATCCCTTCTCTGCTCAGGTGGATTGAGCCACACTGTGGTTAATGCACCATTATGTGCCCTTCCCCACTCCCAGACAATCCTAGTACAATTCTTGGTTGAGTAGTAAATAAATAAAAAAACTATTACAGTGTTACGAATCCCATTGGCTCTTCAGTCGAGAGGGATGGCAACGAGACCCGTGTCGTGGCAGAATCAGAATTAGTTGGGGAACATTTATAAATAAGATGTTTTATTCATTTTATAGCATGCTTATGTGGGCAAAGTTACATGGCCCAGAGAGGGGAGAGGTCTGGTTAGTCTTATCTGTGAATGTGTCATGTGTAAACGTAACTTTTAAACCATGTGAAGGGATGATTGAGGGGGAACCAATTATCTCTTGGCTCCACAATGTCTGTGTATCAGTCACTGTCTCTGTGATCTTGTCCAGGAGGGGGTGTATTTGATATATGCCATTGGGTGAGGTAATGGTGTTGGTCCTGAGTGGTACCAAGAGCGAGATAAGAACATAGTTTAGGAGACCAAAGCTGAACGATAATTTATGGCCAATGCTGTCTGGCTATGTGTGTCTTTGCTATAAATGATCTCATTTGCATTGTGTAAGCACTCAGATAATTAATTTATAAACACTGAATTGATCTGAGAGTCACAGGGTTGTGATGGAGCTCATAATAATTAAAGATGGACTTTATGATAACTCTGACTTGTGTGGTGGTTTGCTCTCATGATTTGGTAAATACAGGAAATTTCCACTCCACCTGTATCATAACTCATGCAAATTATAACAGTGAAAAAGTAACAGTGAGAACAAATAACCACAGACGACTAAATTACCGCCAATTACCGGTTTATTTCTAAAGACACAGTAAATGAGGGGAGGGGGGAATACCCCTAAGCTAGACTAGCCTACTTCCATACAGCTAACTAACTAACCAAAAATAAAGCGGGTGGTCCGCCCAGTTCTAACTAGTGTTCTTAGACAAAGTAGTCCTACGGGTAGTGTATGCCCATGGGCAACTTGTCTTGGAATCCCCTTTTCCCACCATCAAACAAACAGTCTAACACCAAAACCAAAACAATACTCACAGGTGGGAACTAAGTGACATGTAGTTGCAAAAACAAAAGAGAGCTCAATCTAAAGAAGAGAGAGGGAGATGTATAGCGAGGTAAAGTGAGAGATTGAGTGAGAGACACAGAGAGATCGAGCTCCAGAGAAAACAACTGAATGGGTTTTTAAACCAAGGGAAAGGGGATGTGATTGGGTAATGGAAACAGGAGGAAATGTGTCTTCTGATTGGGGAATGATGATTGCCACCTGTGAGGGGAGAAGTAGAAAAAAGAAATACACACAGGATACACTCACACATGATACATGTATCCGTAACATACAGGAAGTTGCTTTATTGTTACCCAGAAATAATTTGATATTGAGAAAAAAACATTTGCACTGGGCCTTTAAAATTATAGTTCATACAATCCATGTCTACTATTATTAATACATCCCCCCAAAATGCTAGCCAGATTATTCTGCACATCGCTAAATAACTCGCCAGCATATTTTTTTGCAGTATGTAGGAAAAAAAAACACCCTAGTGAAGTTGAAAATAACCTAACACCCAGTCTAATATTTTGCTGTGTGTGTTTCAGGTGTTCTGTGCCTCGACTTTGCAGCTCTGATGCCTCAGAATATAAAGGCTCTGAGTGGATCTTGTGTGAACATTCCCTGCTCATTTACACTGCAATCTAGATATGAGTCGTTCCTCACAACTTCATGTAAAGGAATATGGAGGAAAGGGTGGACAGGAGTACAGGTGTTTGATTCTAGTCTCACAGGAACAGGCTTAAACACCATTCAAGGGAATCTAACTGGGAACATGCAGCAGAAGGAATGTACCACAATCCTGAATGACCTCACATCTTATCTCAATGACTACTTTTCATTCAGAATTGATTGTGACCATGTTCTGAGATATAATTTTCCAGAATATGTCACAATTGATGTAAAAGGTAGAGTATCATTAGAATATGCTAGTTTTGTGATGTGTGTGTTGTGTTGTGTTCATTTAAGTTGCAGGTTTGAACCCTGCTGTATTTAATGCACTGCTCATGTAATATACGTTTTTTTTTACTCCCTCAGAAAATCCATCCAAACCCACTCTAAGTCCAGCAACAGTAAATGTGATGGAGGGGACCTCAGTGAGTCTGATCTGCTCTGCTGCAGCCCCCTGTCCCTCACTCCCTCCAACTCTGACATGGACCCCCACACTGAGTGACAGTGTGGAGGATTTGCAGGTGACTCCGAATCGAGTCATAACTTCTCTCCTGAACTTTACCGCTTCACATGTCCACCATGGGGAGAAGATCTCCTGCACTGCGCTGTACAAACGACAGGCTGGCAAGAGTGATAAATCATCCAAAACTGATCTGACAGTCGCTGTTCTTTGTAAGTTGATTCATGCATGGTAAGTTTGATTTATGTATGGTAAGTTAATTATTTCTATAGAATTTGACAACTTTCTGTGCACTCTCCCTCAGACTCTCCCAAGAACACCTCAGTGTCAGTCAGTCCCTCTGGTTCAGTGGTAGAGGGCAGCTCTGTGACTCTGACTTGCAGCAGCAATGCTAACCCAGCAGTGTGGCGCTACAACTGGTACAGAGTTATTGGAGAGCAGGTTTCAACAGTGAGGGCTAGCAGAATGCTAACTTTCCATGTACCAGCAGATTACAGTTATTTCTACTGTGAAGCCATCAATGACCATGGAACCAAGAACTCATCTGTCATTCAACTAAATGGAATGTGTATGTACACAATGAAACCAAATGTGATCAATAGTTTCAACTTTAGACAGTATCATAACACACACTAAATTGAATCTTGACATACAATATCTATTGTCTATTGTTATCTATTGTTTCTTTCCCCCAGACCCTCCCAAGAACACCTTACTGTCAGTCAGCCCCTCTAGTTCAGTGGTAGAGGGCAGCTCTGTGACCCTGACCTGCAACAGCAATGCCAACCCTGCAGTGAAGAACTACACCTGGTACAGAGTCAATGGGACTGAGGCTGTTCTCTTAGGATCTGGAGAGAGCTTCACCTTAGATAGTAAAGCAAGTGATAGCGGGGAGTACGGCTGTGAAGCACTGCATGCACTCGGTAAAGAAAAAGCCACAGTTGTTCAGCTGGATATTCAATGTAAGTTATATACATTATACTTTTGCAGTGGTATGGTCAGGGATGGAACTTAAAGATATTGGGCACTGGCCAGCCAGGATAGCAGACTGCAATTTTTACTGGCCTGGGTCCAAAATAAATACGCAATATTTGAAAAGACAAAATGTCACTAGCTGCTGGGCTAGTCAGGCACATTTTCTACTAGCCTGGTCTGAAAAGTACTAGCCACGGGTTAGCGGGCTAGCTTAATTTCTATCGCTGGGTATAATACAGTATACCGCCTAGTGTAGGAACAGAAACATAGAAACATCAAGATGCTGCTAACACTTTACCATATGGCTACATTAATTGGCATCAACTAATGTATCATTTAATGGTGTCAATGCATTTGTTAATCATTTACTAATGGTAAAGAAACACAACATATTTTAGCCATAATTCTGAAATGGTACATGTAGAGCCTTTCAGTTAATATACAGTTGAAGTCGGAAGTTTACATACACCTTAGCCAAATACATTTAAACTCAGTTTTTCACAATTCCTGACATTAGATCCTAGTAAAAATGCGCTGTGTTAGTTCAGTTAGGATCACCACTTTATTTTAAGAATGTGAAATGTCAGAATAATAGAGTAGAGAGAATAATTTATTTAAGCTTTTCTTTCTTTCTTCACATTACCAGTGGGTCAGAAGTTTACACACACTCAATTAGTATTTTGTAGCATTGCCTTTAAATGGTTTAACTTGGGTAGCCTTCCACAAGCTTCCCACAATAAGTTGGGTGAATTGTGGTCCATTCCTCCTGACAGAGCTGGTGTAACTGGTTTGTAGGCCTCCTCGCTCACATACGCTTTTTCAGTTCTGAGGTTAGGGCTATTGGGACACCTGTTGACAACTTCCGGTGAAATTGGAGGGCACGCAATTCAAATAAATAATCATAAAAATGATGGATATGAAACATTTAGGTACATAAAAGTGTCTTATATTAGTTAAAAGCTTAAATTCTTGTTAATCTAACTGCACTGTCCGATTTACAATTGGCTTTACAGCGAAAGCATGCCCTGTCATAAATTCAGAAATAGCGATTAAATATTCACTTACTTTTTGAAAATCTTCCTCTGATTTGCAATCCAAAGGGTCCAAGTACAACTTGTAGTTTCATTTTGTTAGATAAAATCCTTCCTTATATCCCAAAAATTCAATTTAGTTGGCGCCATTGATTGAGTAATCCACTTGTTCAACATGCAGAGAAAGGAATCCAAAAAGCTACAGCTAAACTTTGTTAAAACAAGTCAAAATATGTTTCTATGTAATCCTCAGCTACCCTAAAATGTAAATAAACTATAATATTTCATACAGAAAGAAGTATGTTCAATAGACAATTGATATTAGCAGGTCCGCATCCTCTTCATCACAAGCTCACAGACTGATTTCCAACTCTGAGTCCCAGTACTAAAACTCATAATTCTCCCTCGTTTTGGAAGAAACAAGCTTGAAACCTTGAACAAAGACTGTTGACATCTAGTGGAAGCCATAGAAATTGCAATCTGGGAGCTGGATTTGGATTTGCCCTTTTTCCTTCCATTGTAAGAGCATGGGCTCTCAAAAAAGAAAGACATTCCAGTTGGTTTTTCTTTGGATTTCCCTCCTACCATATCTATTGTGTTATAGTCTCATAATTTTTTAAAACTTTTCTACAAACCTCAAAGTGCCCAAAGTAAACTGCCTGTTACTCAGGCCCAGAAGCTAGGATATGCATATAATTGGTAGTATTGGAAAGAAAACACTCTGAAGTTAAAATACTGTCTGTGAGTATAACAGACCTGATATGGCAGGAAAAAAATCAAGGAAAATCCATCCGGAATAAAAAAGAATTGAGGTCACAGGCCTTTTCAATGCTAGCCTATTGGATATACAAAAAATAGCTCCCAGATTGCAGTTCCTATGGCATCCACTAGATGTCAACAGTCTTTAGACAGGGTTTCAGGATTGTTTCTTGAAAAACTAACAAGTAGTTGTAGTTTATCAAAGGTGTTCTCATCAGGAAAGGTAGGCTTTTGGTGCACGTGAATGAGGACATGCTCTTCATTATTTTCCTTTTCTATTGAACACCGTTCTTTCCGTCTGAAATATTATTGTTTATTTACATATTAGGGTACCTGAGGAATAATTAGAAACATTGCTTGACTTATTTGGACTAAGTCGAAGGAGTGGATTACTGAAATCAATGGCACCAACTAAACATACTTTTTTGGATATAAAGAAGGACTTTATCGAACAAAACAAACATTCATTGTGTGGCTGGGACCCTTGGGATTGCAAACAGAGGAAGATCTTCAAAGGTAAGTGATTTATTTAATCGCTATTTGTGATTTTTGTGAAGCCGGTGCTAGTTGAAAAAGTATTTTGATGTGGGGCGCTGTCCTCAGATAATCACATGGTATGCTTTCGCTGTAAAGCCTTTTTGAAATCTGACAAAGCAGTTGGATTAACAAGAAGTTATGCTTTTAAAAGATGTAAGACACTTGTATGTTCATGAATGTTTAATATTGCAATTTTGTCATTTGAATTTGGCATGCTCCAGCTTCACCGATGTTGTTTCTATGTATTGCCATTGGCCATTCCTAGTCAAGATTTCTACATATCACTCCCCCCCCCCCCCCAATCCAGGTGCAGATTGTGTTTTATCTCAACTGAAGAGTTTCCCAAGACAAACCTAGAAAGAAAAATTATTATGGCCCAAATCCAGCCCCCATTTGTAATCTGCCGACATGTTTATGTGGCCTAGTAAACACTTGGAATTACGGTCCAGAAGTGTACCAGGTTTAATTGCCATAACTAAGCCAAATCATTATCATGGAAAAGCTAAACCTAGCTTATCAAGGTGGATGCGGCCCGCTTATGGTGTAATTCAAAGTCGTAACTGGGCCACATTTACATGCCGGCCCAGGTTTGGCCCTTATTGTGGAAAGGATCTGGCTTAGGTATGGCAACTGAATCTGGCTCACAGCTGGCTTATTTGTATAGAGTTATAGATATGTAGCATGGGAAGTATGGATAGGCAGACTTCTTAACATTGGTGCTAGTGCATAATGCTCAATCAGTTTTTTATGACAACACAGCACTGTTTTCTTCCAGATCCCCCCAAGAACACCTCATTGTCAGTCAGTCCCTCTAGCTCAGTAGCAGAGGGCAGCTCTGTGACTCTGACTTGCAGCAGCAATGCCAACCCAGCAGTGAAGAACTACACCTGGTACAGAGTTGAGGGAAGGGAGAAGAACATTGTCGGGTCTGAAGAGGACCTCAACATCTCCAGTGTGGCCAGGCTTTCAAATGAACAGTACTACTGTGAGGCTCAGAATGTCCATGGACTGCAGACCTCTGAAGCCATCAGTATCGATGTAACGTGTATGTACTGTATAGTGTTTATTCTACTGATTTTGAATCACAATCACTCTATTAAGAACTATTAAGAATAATCGCGTCCTTCCTTTCTGTTCGCTGTAGTTGCTTCAGAGATCCTGAACACCTCTCACTGCATCAGGATTTCAGCTGCATCTCAGATCAGATGTTTCTGTGATAGCTATGGGAACCCTGCTCCCACACTGGTGTGGCAACTGGCCGGAGAGTCTGTCAATCACTCCACTAACACCATCATCAGGGAGGAGCCAATGGGCCGAGCAGGCCTGAGGAGCTCCCTCACCATCCACCAATCACAGGAAGAGAAAATACGGAGTCTAGTCTGCCTCAGCTCCAACTCTGTTGCTTTTAATAGCTTCTCATTTGACTTAACATCAATGAAAACATCGGAAGGTAGAGTTAGGAGACATTTGTCCTGCTCTACACCAGAATTAGTTCCTAACAGTCCCCCGGTCCCACTAAGCATTCAAGAGCTTGGAACTATAAGGTTCTATCTGTATTTTTGTCATTTTTGTCATAACCTTGCTCTGTTCAATGTTGTCTATGTATATAGTAAAAAAACTATTCATGTTGTTAAGTTCAAAAGAATACAAGATAAAAATGGCTGACACAATTCAAACCAATGACATTTCGGAACTTTAAAGCCAATTGTCTCATAATCATCTTTTTGAAACAAGAACCTTGTAGTCCCAAGCTCTCACATTTCCAAATAAGAAGGATTTTTAGTACAAAGAAGGAATTGTGGCGCTTGTTTTACAACTCATTTGTTTGCTCTACGTTGTGATTGCACAGGTTTCCATCTTCCCTCTCTGTTGATCGGGGCTGGTGTGGGGGCAGGAGTGATGATGCTCCTATGCATCCCACTGCTTCACTTCTGCAAGTAAGTGACTGACACAGGGTCTGGACTGGTATTTGACGCCATTATCTAAACCTCTGTTGTTTTGCTCTCAGGCATAGAAGAGCCAGGCAGTCACCAAACAAAAGACAGAAGGACACAGCTGACTTCATAGTGATGGATGAGGTAAGTAACTACACTGACATTCCGACATTGCACATGTGTATGTGCTTACAGTCTAACAATGTGGAAAGGTGTTGATATATGCAAAAATCAACAATGTGCATGAAGAGGAACTCAAGTCAGTTTAGGCTGCGGTGGCACATTACTGTAATCAAGTCTTTTGCAACCATATTGTATGGATCTCATGTTAAGCAACTAGCTAACAACTAGCCCTTTCCTATCCAGTGGTTGACTTGCTCATATGATTGATTTGCATTGTTTTGTGTGGACACCAGGAAGTTACAGCTAATAGGAGTCCACATAAAAAAACTTGGCCAATAAACATATAAACCCCTCTAATGTGATGCTTACCCCTCAGACCCTCTTTCAGGAGGAGGACAATGTCTATGCCAATAAAGCCATGCTGGATGAGGCCCTCGGGCCCAACAGGACAGTGGACAGGGAAATCGATGACACAGACCTCCTCCACTATGCCAACTTGAACTTCTCCAAACTCCAGGCCAAGGTGGCCGAGCGGGGGGTGGGGGAGGGAGAGATCAGGGGAGTCGCCTCCAAAACGACAGAGTACGCAGTGATTCGCCTGCACTCCACAGGCAGTATCGAGGGAGGGGCTGAGAAGAAGGAGGCCATTCCTGCTCTGGAGCAGGGGGAGCACGCTGAAGACCATGGAGCTAAAGTCTTGGAAGAATCCCAGGCAGGGCACGAGAGTGACGAGGAAGAAGAAGTTGCAAAGGATTCTGCGCTGCCAGAGCTACAGGGCATGACTAATTATGCCCTCAGTGTCCAGGAGTATACAGAGGCCCCACTGGGACAGTCTGAGCAGCACAACACAGCAGAAACTGCAGTGGACGAGGTGACACTGCTTTCTGCGCCGAAAGATTCCTCTAATGGTGAAGAGGAGGAAACATATGGGAACATATGTCGTGGTCAGGTTATATCTGAAGCAAATTGTGGACAACCTGAGTTAGATAGGAGGAAGAGTAGGAGAGTGTAAAGGCATAGTAAGCTGATGTATAGAGGGAGTAAAGCTTAAATGCAGATAAGGTTGTGAAAAATCACCCATAATGCACTGCAGAGACATCCTCGTCACCTTCCAAACTAGAACCACTATGTCCAACTTTTTTTAACACCAGTTATTCTACAGTGTATGTTCATCAGTTGGATTTTCATCTCTATATATATACAATATATACAAAAGTCCGTGGACACCCCTTCAAATTAGTGGATTCGGCTATTTCGGCTTAAAATTAAATCCAATAAGGAAATACATTAGATTTTGTCCTGCTGATCTACACAACCAACTCCACATTTTCAAAGTGAAAGGACAATTATATATATATTGTTCCAATTGAATAAAACAAAAAAACAAAGATGTCTTGATTGCGTATGTCTTCACACCCCAGAGGTAATACTTGGTGGAAGCACCTTGGGCCACCATTATAGCTGTGAATCATTTTGAATAAGGTTCTACTAACTTTGCACAACTCTTAGGCTAACACATACCCATTGTTTTTTGTCCAAATAGCTCAAGCTCAGTGAATTTGGTTCGGGAGTCATTGATGGACAGCAATATTCAAACATTGTCTCTAATTGTCAAGCAGATTTAAGTCAGCACAAGCCACAGTACTTGAAAATACAGAGGGTTTCACTCTGTGTTGTGTAGTTCTGGATTTGGCCCGTGGTTTTTAATTTAGGCCAGGAAAATGTATTGCCCGTGTTGTCTTGCAGTATTACTTAACAGCCTTGTTGCCAACAGAACGTTTGATTTGAAGTGGATTGTTTTTAACACAGGCTTCCTTCCTCCTTTTCACTTTTCTATAGAGGCTAGTAATGTGGAGTGAATGCAATGTTGTTGATCCCCCTGTTTGTGGTGGAAACAATGTGTTATTGGTGTGCTTGACCTCGGCAGGGATTGGAGAGTTTGTCAGGATCATAATACATATGAAAGGAGCAAAACCCAGATTAACAAAGCCCAGATTCAGTCTTCTGAATACCAAACACTGGGATAGAGTTGTATTCTTCAGCGAGTCAATTGCACACATTTTAATCTCAAAGACACACCAGAATGGCTTTCCAATAGCTGTTGACTGCTTCTGAATGGTCCACTGTGGTTCAGTCATGACTTAAATCTGCATGAAGATTTGAGACAAGGGGCTGGACTCAATCCGTATCGCTGTAGTCAAATCTAATGAAAATCAAATCAAGAAGCTCATTTTCAAGGTTTGAATTTTGCTGTCCATCAATGACTCCCAAACAAATTTACTGGGCTTGAGCAATTTTGACAAAAACAAGGTGTATATGTTGCCCTATGAGGTGTTCAAAGTTGGTAGAATCTAATTCAAAATTATTGACAGCTCTAATGACTGCCAAAGGTGCTTCCAACAAGTATTTACTCTGGGGTGTGAAGACATACATAATTAAGACAGCTCTGTTATTTTTTATTTATTTATTAATTTGGAAAATGTTCTGTATTTTTTTCGTTCACTTTTAAAATGTAGAGTAAGTTCAAAATCAAATCAAATCAAATTTTATTTGTCACATACACATGGTTAGCAGATGTTAATGCGAGTGTAGCGAAATGCTTGTGCTTCTAGTTCCGACAATGCAGTAATAACCAACAAGTAATCTAACTAACAATTCCAAAACTACTGTCTTATACACACAAGTGTAAGGGGATAAAGAATATGTACATAAAGATATATGAATGAGTGATGGTACAGAGCAGCATAGGCAAGATACAGAAGATGGTATCGAGTACAGTATATACATATGAGATGAGTATGTAAACAAAGTGGCATAGTTAAAGTGGCTAGTGATACATGTATTGCATAAAGATGCAGTAGATGATATAGAGTACAGTATATATGTATACATATGAGATGAATAATGTAGGGTATGTAAACATTGCATTAGGTAGCATTGTTTAAAGTGGCTAGTGATATATTTTACATCATTTCCCATCAATTCCCATTATTAAAGTGGCTGGAGTTGAGTCAGTGTGTTGGCAGCAGCCACTCAATGTTAGTGGTGGCTGTTTATCAGTCTGATGGCCTTGAGATAGAAGCTGTTTTTCAGTCTCTCGGTCCCAGCTTTGATGCACCTGTACTGACCTCACCTTCTGGATGATAGCGGGGTGAACAGGCAGTGGCTCGGGTGGTTGTTGTCCTTGATGATCTTTATGGCCTTCCTGTAACATCGGGTGGTGTAGGTGTCCTGGAGGGCAGGTAGTTTGCCCCCGGTGATGCGTTGTGCAGACCTCACTACCCTCTGGAGAGCCTTACGGTTGTGGGCGGAGTAGTTGCCGTATCAGGCGGTGATACAGCCCGCCAGGATGCTCTCGATTGTGCATCTGTAGAAGTTTGTGAGTGCTTTTGGTGACAAGCCGAATTTCTTCCGCCTCCTGAGGTTGAAGATGCGCTGCTGCTCCTTCTTCACAATGCTGTCTGTGTGTGTGGACCAATTCAGTTTGTCTGTGATGTGTATGCCGAGGAACTTAAAACTTACTACCCTCTCCACTACTGTTCCATCGATGTGGATAGGGGGGTGTTCCCTCTGCTGTTTCCTGAAGTCCACAATCATCTCCTTAGTTTTGTTGATGTTGAGTGTGAGGTTATTTTCCTGACACCACACTCCGAGGGCCCTCACCTCCTCCCTGTAGGCCGTCTCGTCATCGTTGGTAATCAAGCCTACCACTGTTGTGTCGTCCGCAAACTTGATGATTGAGTTGGAGGCGTGCGTGGCCACGCAGTCGTGGGTGAACAGGGAGTACAGGAGAGGGCTCAGAACGCACCCTTGTGGGGCCCCAGTGTTGAGGATCAGCGGGGTGGAGATGTTGTTGCCTACCCTCACCACCTGGGGGCGGCCCGTCAGGAAGTCCAGTACCCAGTTGCACAGGGCGGGGTCGAGACCCAGGGTCTCGTGCTTGATGACGAGCCTGGAGGGCACTATGGTGTTAAATGCCGAGCTGTAGTCGATGAACAGCATTCTCACATAGGTATTCCTCTTGTCCAGATGGGTTAGGGCAGTGTGCAGTGTGGTTGAGATTGCATCGTCTGTGGACCTATTTGGGCGGTAAGCAAATTGGAGTGGGTCTTATGTCTTATGTACATCAGTAGGAAAACAATCAAATGTCATACATTTTTTATTTACTTTTAAGGCAGCAAAATGTGAAGACTGTGCAGGGGGGGGGATGTACACTTTCACTGTGTATGTTTTTTTATTCTGACTTTTTAACTGTGTTTTTATAGATTAGTGTCGCTCCTTACATACATTTTCAATTAATGAAATGTTCATCTTGCAACAGTTAAGAGTGTAATATGTGTTTGTTTTTCAAAGTTTTGTTCCTCTTCTATGAATTTGTAACTTATTGTTGCACAGAAAATGCGTATTTATGAACTTGCAAAATGTGTGTGATGGTTATGAATCACTTCAACATGTTTTTATTGTTTTTATTGTCTTTTTTATTGAAAATGTACAATGTTTAAAGCTGAATACAGGTGAATACAGGTTACAAGCAGTCAGTAATTTCAGCATGATTCAGTAACTATGTAAAGTCAGTAATAATGCACATTGCAATGTTAAACAAATATGAAGACATGGTGGCAGTTGCATAGCATATACACAATAGCACATCCTGTAATATGGGAAATTTCTAAACAGTGAAGCATTTCTGTTTTGACAGCCTAGTAAGCACACATTGCATTGATGTACCACACGATGTTCAAACCCACTTTGAATGACGTCAATAAACTCTGTTTTCTGCCATTGTGGTCTTGACTGACTTGTAATTTCAAAGTACAGTTAAGGCAAGTACCGGTTCTTGAATGTGTTTTTATTGCTAACAATCCAGATATAAAGCACGAGCTTTAGTTTGGAAACACACATTCAAGGTTTTTCTATATTTTTACTATTTTCTAAATTGTTGAACAATAGTGAAGACATCAAAACAATGAAATAACACATATGGAATCATGTAGTAACCAAAAAACCAAAAAAGTGTTGAACAAATGAAAATATATTTTATATTCTTCAAAGTAGCCATCCTTTGCACACTCTTGGAATTCTCTCAACCAGCTTCATGAGGAATGCTTTTCCAACAGTCTTGAAGGAGTTCCCACATACGCTGAGCACTTGTTGGCTGCTTTTTCTTCACTCTGTGGTCCAACTCATCCCAAACCATCTCAATTGGGTTGAGGTCAGGTCATCTGATGCAGCACTCTATCACTCTCCTTCTTGGTCAAATAGCTCTTACACAGCCTGGAGGTGTGTTTCGGGTCATTATCATGTTGAAAAACAAATGATAGTCCCACTAAGCGCAAACCAGATGGGATGGTGTATCGCTGCAGAATGCTGTGGTAGCCATACTGGTTAAGCGTGCCTTGAATTTTAAATAAATCAGGGACAGTGTCACCAGCAAAGCACCCCTACACCATAACACCTCCTCAGCCATGCTTCACGGATTGGAACCACACATATGGAGATAAGCGGTTCACCTACTCTGCGTCTCACAAAGACAGCAGTTGGAAGCAAAAATCACACATTTGGACTCATCAGACCAAAGGATAGATTTCCACCGGTCTAATGTGCATTGCTTGTGTTCCTTGCCCAAGCAAGTCTCTTCTTCTTATTGGCGTCCTTTAGTAGTGGTTTCTTTGCAGCAATTCGACCATGGAGGCCTGATTCATGCAGTCTCCTCTGAACAGTTGATGATGAAATGTGTCTGTTACTTGAACTCTGTGAAGCATTTATTTGGGCTGTGAGGTGCAGTTAACTCTAATGAACGTATCCTCTGCAGCAGAGGTAACTCTGGGTCTTCCTTTCCTGTAGCGTGTCGTCATGAGAGCCAGTTTCATCATAGCGCATGATGGTTTTTGTGACTGCACTTGGGGAAACTTTCAAAGTTCTTGAAATGTTCCAGATTAAATTACCTTCATGTCTTAAATTAATGATGGACTGCCATTTTTTTTGCTTATTTGAGCTGTTCTTGACATAATATGGACTTGGTCTTTTACCAAATAGGGCTATCTTCTGTATACCACCCCTACCTTGTTACAACACAACTGATTGGCTCAAACGCATTAAGAAGGAAAGAAATTCCACAAATTAACTTTTAACAAGGCACACCTGTTAATTTAAATGCATTCCAGGTGACTATCTCATGAAACTGGTTGAGAGAATGCCAAGAGTGTGCAAAGCTGTCATCAAGGCAAAGGGTGGCTACTTTGAATAATCTCAAATATAACATACATTTTTATTTGTTTAACACTTTTTTGGTTACTACTTGATTCCATATGTGTTATTTCATAATTTTGATGTCTTCACTATTATTCTACAATGTAGAAAATAGTAAAAATAATGAAAAACCCTTAAATGAGTAGGTGTGTCCAAACTTTTGACTGGTACTGTAGGTGTGATACAACTATTTACAAACAAACCTTACTACCTTTTTTGGACTATGAATGAAACTTCCTCTTATATTTTAACATCAGAGTACTGGGTTGTGTAGTCTTCTTCATCTGAGCTGCTGCTGTGGCCTGCCCTATGGTGGCGAGGGTCAGAACTACAGACTGTCTGGTGTCCTGGCTTTGCTCTGAACATGACCTCAGAATAGCTGATCTCCACGTCATCCTCACTGCTCCCCGTCTCCGTGTCCATGTTTGGCTCGATGGTGGGCTTCGAAGCACACACTTCCTTAATGTTCTCGTAGTCATTGCACTTATTAGTCTGAATATAGAAAGAGATTCATACAAATGAAGCAGCTCGAATGTTGCTATTTTGTAAATCTGGAGAATATTAATTGTCTTGGGCAGTCATATATATTTTTTTAATTATTCTTATTAAATATCTTAACGCTGTACGAGTTAATTTGCCTTTTCCAAACTATCAAGTGCTAGTAAAACACAGTCATTTTCCCATTTTCTTTGCGGCTGTGATACCCCCTTCTGCTACTGCTGGACTGTCTGTACAAACATCCTTCTAAATGTCCTCTTGCTTTTTTTTACATCAGTATTTCTCCTACGACACATTTTCTATGATGTAATTCTATTTGTGGTGCATCTTACGTCATTTACAGGATCTCTGTGTACTCTTACCTCAATATCCCGTTTCAGTAACAGTGGAGTTTTGTAACTTCAAAGTTTCCATTCGCAATGTTTATTTTAACTTTATATTGAGTTCATGTGGTTACAGAGTTACAGAGTAACTATTCAAATAATTCAATTGAAGCAGAATTTGACTAGCTTCCTTTAAATTCAATCATTATTATATGCAGGC
Source organism: Oncorhynchus masou masou (assembly GCF_036934945.1). Classification (NCBI taxonomy): domain Eukaryota; kingdom Metazoa; phylum Chordata; class Actinopteri; order Salmoniformes; family Salmonidae; genus Oncorhynchus; species Oncorhynchus masou. Next base: position 60,525,946 of record NC_088240.1, read on the forward strand.
CTATCTTAGCTGCAGTTACAGTGTAAAGCTGAATAATGACATTCGGGTGATCAATGACGTTACAGTGTAACTTCATGGCATAAGGGCCCATGTGTGATGTTGCCCATTGTTTTGGTTTACACATTTGTTATTACGGTTGACTGACCTTTTCCTTCAGCTTTGGCTTGCCAACCTTAGCATAGACGTCATCCTCTCTCGCTTGGTCTCTAGGACCCAAGCTACCCCTGGAAGACAAGTTGTGTCATTGTAAGCGTTTGACTCACATCTGTTGTCTCATTGGGTTATTTCCCTACGTACGTTTTGGTCGACTACTACAGTCATTTTCACATGAGTGGTTTCAATACATTACTACATTATGGTAGGGTAATATCAATTTATAATGTATTTGAGGTCATTTGTATGTTTTCCCACATCATATGCATTCACCTTTTGGAATGACTGAAGAATGCTCTCTACTGTACTGTAGTACGGTGTTGATTTTAGGACAGCCTCAGCCTCAAAGGGTTAGGCTTGAGCCTGGGGGTGCCCTAAAATGGACACCGCACTGCAAATGTGAAGTGATTTGTTTTTTATTATTATAATTTACATCCAATTGGTAGTTACAGTCTTGTCTAATTGCTGCAACTACCATACGGACTCAGGAGAGGTGAAGATTGAGAGCCATGCATCCTCCAAGCCGCACTGCTTCTTGACACACTGCTCGCTTAACCCGGAAGTTACAAGGAGTCGCTAGAGCACGATGGGACAAGGACATCCCGGCCGGCCAAACCCTGCCCTAACCCGGACAATGCTGGGCCAATTGTGCGCCATTTCATGGGTCTCACAGTCACAGCCTGTTGCCACAGCCCAGGATCGAACCCGGGTCTATAGTGACGCCTCTAGCACTGCGATGCAGTGCCTTAGACCACTGCCCTACTCAGGAGGCCAATGTGATGGGTTTTCATTTGAACCTATCCTGGTTTCATCTGCCTTCCCCACATTCTCAGAAAAATGTTCAATCTTACATCTCCTGGCCCCTGAATTGCAGCGACGCATAGTTGACTTCAGGTTCTTGCGTGTGTCCAGTGTGTTCATCTTTGTTTCTGATTGGATGGCTTGGTGAAAGACCCTGAATAAATGAGATGGAATGCATTAAAGAGAATGTCAAGAATTGAAATAGTTAGTTCATCCCTTCATTACTGTACAATGTATATGCTACTTATTTGTTTATATTTAACTAGGCAAGTTAGTTAAGAACAAATTCTTATTTACAATGACAGCCTAGGAACAGTGGATTAACTGCTTTGCTCAAAGTCAGCTTGGGGTTTTGATCTAGCAACCTTTCGCTACTGGCCCAACGCTCTAACAACTAGGCTACCTGCCACTACGCTCAAGCATTTTTGACGTACTGAATGATTGTAATAGTCATTGATTGAGTAAACTGTAGAGCTACAGTATATACAGCATATAAAGGCCTCTCTCCTCCATATTTCCTCCCTTCAACAACACTGTTCGATTTCTCTCACCTGCTTTCCACCTGGTACCTTCAGAACACTGTATGCAGTGTATATGTCAGAGGTGGACCTTTAAAGAAGAAAAAAAAATGGAATCACTCTGCCAAGACTGACAAGTAGACACAGGTCTATATCGTCCTTTAGATGTTCAAACTGAGACAGAAAGTAGTGGTGATCCACAGTAACTAGTATAATGGAATCCCATTGTATGTGAGGGAGGCCTGCTAAATGGTCTCACTGAGACTTGCGTATGTCTGCCCATCCAGACGTGTGTGTCTCTGTGTGTGCACGTGTGCATGCAAACGTGGGTGCTTATGTGTGTTTGTCTACAGTGTGATCTTGTCTGTGTGAGACCATGTCTGATGCTCTTACGTGCTGTCTGGACCCGACATCCTGCTGGGATGGGGATGCTGCGGTTGGGGCAGGGGCTCTGGGTGGTACAGCTGATCTCTGCTGCTCCCCGGGGGGTCTGATGCCGCTGCACCCCCTTCACTCACCAGGTTCTCACTTGTGCCATTACGCCAGCCCTGACAGTGACACACACACACACACAATTAACTAGGGATTTTCACAAAATGAACTACAGAATAAATAGAAGAGAATAATGCAGTATTTGTGAAATGTTACAGTACCAGAAAACCAAAGTGAACACAACAAGGCAGTTTATGTGGTGTCCCCTGATGGATCGATTTGATTCGCTTGTGTCTGAAAAACGCAAAACAAAAAGTGGATATTTCACACAAACGGTGTTGTGGTGAGTTTCCAGTCATTACTAACTGTAGTCAATACGTATGGTTAAGAAATATATGTGTTTTATAAATAAGAGGAGTGAAGTGAGTAAGTGTTGACAGAGGACTCACCTGTAGACCAGAAAGATGAGTAAAAGAACAAGCGGAACACAGCAGAAAGGAAGGACGAGAGAGAGGACATGGAAGACACTTCCTGCGATGAGAGAACAGAGGGAGGAGTAACGATAAAGAGAAATGGATCAATATTGGACCATTCAAACTCTGGCTACAGTCTTTGGCAATTTGTGTGGAACTGTGACTTTAAATGCCAATGCCACCTATGTGTTGTTACATACTGTCTTACTGTATTTATACAATACATTTTGCATCTTGAAGGATGGTTTTTAAGGCCTGTATCATCATTGATTCATACATTTAGGTAACATATCAGGGGGAGAATGAAATATGCAACACTCTTAGAAAGAAGGGTGCTATCTATAACCTTAAAGGGTTCTTCGGCTGTCCCCATAGGGGAACCCTTTGAAGAACCCTATTTGGTTCTAGGTAGAAAACTTTTCTACAGAGGGTTCTATCTGGGGCCAAAAAGGGTTCTATCTGGAGCCAAAAAGGGTTCTATCTGGAGCCAAAAAGGGTTATCTTATGGGGATAGCTGAAAACCTCTTTTGGAACCCTTTTTTTCTAAGAGTGTAGGCCTCGGATGAATATCAAAAGTGAGATAGAAATACTGAGGTAAAAATGTTAGTCAGAATAAGTCACACTTCTGTACTCTATTGATTTTCCAAAGTGGCTGTCAGTCACTATGCACTCACTGTTGAGAAACAGCTCGACTCTTCCAGATTCTTTCCCCCCCATGTCATTGGTGGCGACACAGTAGTACGTCCCGGGCTTGTCCGGGTGGACAGTGATGTTCTGGTGATTGATGATGAAATGCTCCCTTTCCTCGACCAGCCTGTACCACTTGTAGCTGTCGACAGGGGGGTAACTGTGACTGTGGCAGGTCAGTGCCACAGGGCTCCCCCCATCACTCTGCCACCTATTGGTCATGTTGTGAATGACCTTTGTGAGCTTTGGAGCATCTGTGATGGAAGATAATGGAAGAAAACGATTCTTATACATTTGAATAGATATATGCATTTGCATTTTCCTTGTGTTGAATTGTCTTTAGTTATAGTATTAGAAGAACATAAATTCAAGCTCTACACAAATTACCACTTAAGTCTTTATTCCAGAAAGTTAGAGAGGACCATTTGAAAGGATGACGCTGATCCCAAATGTAGATCTGAGAGGATTGCAGTAAGCAGTATGGTTCATCTCCCTCCATCTTGTCCTCTGATAGGCCAGGTGGAATTATCACCTTATTCATATCTATTAATTCCTCTCGGATCTACATAGGGTGTATATCCTATGGGTAGTTGTCATAAAGCGGTGACAGAGATGTACTCACACTTGATTTTAACTTCAACCTGTTCCGATTTCCCAGTTCCTAAGGAGTTCTGGGCAGTGCACCTGTACCATCCACTATGGGATGGGGTTGTGGACATCACCGTCAACTTCTGGACCAGCCCCACTACCCTGGTCTCTCCTGCGCTGATCTGGATCCAGGTGTAGATGGTGGCATGGGGGTTGGAACGAGCCGTGCAGGTAAGAACCAGCTGGCTGTTTTCAGTCAGGACATTGTCAGGGTGAGCAGAGGCCATCACATTTTTGGGGCTGTCTGTAGGTGTCATAGCAGAGAAAGCATCATGGAAAATGTTTATCTTGGAAATCAAACATGTTTGACTATTTCATCATAATAATAATAATAGAAGGATGATGACGGTGATGACGCATTGTACTCACATGTAATCTCCAGCTCCTCCTCTGTGCTGCTCCTCCCCTCAGAGTTCTGGGCTCGACAGGTGTAAACCCCTCCTTGCAGGAATGTAACATTAAAAGAACCCCGGACAACATTGGTAGAATGCTGGAGGAACCCAAGAACTGGTTGAGGCTGCATTTGAAGAAGGGAGCCAGACATAGGTGAGACAGAGGGACGGGGAGTCCATGTCAGGGTGAGCTTAGAGTCTGGGAAACTCTGCACGGTGCAGTTGATACTAACCAGGTGGCCCTCCTGGGCCGTGCGCACCATAGAAAGCACTGGTTTGGTTGGGCCATCTGTAGAGAGGAGGAGAGCTTTGAAAAGAAACCCCTATTCAAATATTTAATTGTACCTATTCAAATGTTTGTCAGAGAGGACTGTAGATACAACATACACATTTCAAATATGAACACAAACATGAACACAGAGGCTGCCATGTGTAAAACATCATCATGAATAAGCTAACCAAAATATCTTCTATGACATCTATTAATCTATTAATCTATTAATTAGCTGTTCTTTTTGAGAGGTGAAATGGGCTCAGCAGTGCTCAGATACAGAGTAAGAGGAGGCTATGATATGAGATCTGGATGCATTTATACAATAAGAACAGCTTTTACAGCTGTGATGAATAATACTCACATAGAACACGGAAGCATGACATGCTGCTGTTCTGTCCCGTGCCGATGATATTGGTGGCCCTACAAATGTAACACCCCTCGTCTGTTATGCCCACCCTAACCAAGAGTAGGGTATGTTTGGGGCCTGTGATGGAGCTTAGTCTATGTGGTAATACTCCACTATGGTGGTACCAGGTGTAGACACTGGGGGCAGGATGGGCCTCAGCCGCACAGGTGAGACATAGCTGAGAGCCTGCCTTCACCTGGTTGTCGTGGGAACCTCCGCTTTGGGTGATGTGAGTGTTTCTTGGAACATCTGCAAAAGATAACAGATATATATATATATATATATATATAGTATCAATCAAAAGTTTGGACACACCTACTCATTCAAAGGGTTTTCTTTATTTTTTACTATTTTCTAATAATGAAGACATCAAAACTATGAATTAGCACATATGGAATCATGTAGTAACCAAAAAAAGTATTAAACAAATCAAAATATATTTTAGATTCTTCAAAGTAGCCACCCTTTGCCTTGATGACAGCTTTCACACTCTTGGCATTCTCTCAACCAGCTTCACCTGGTCCTGTAGGACTTCCCATGTATGGGCTCCCAAGTGGTGCTGCAGTCTAGGGCACTGCATCTCAGTGCTAGAGGCGTCACTACAGACCCTGGTTTGATTCCAGGCTGTATCATAACCGGCTGTGATTGGGAGTCCTATATGGCGGCGCACAATTGGCCGAGCGGTGTTAAGATTTTCCCGGGGTAGGCCGTCATTGTAAATAAGAACTTGTTCTTAACTTACTTGCCTAGTTAAAATAAAAAAATCCTGTTCACTTGTTGGCTGCTTTTCCTGCGGTCCAACTCATCCCAAACCATCTCAATTGGGTTGAGGTTGGGTGATTGTGGAGGCCAGGTCATTTGATGCATCACTCCATCACTCTGCTTCTTGGTCAAATAGCCCTTACACAGCCTGGAGGTGTGTTGGGTCATTGTCTTGTTGAAAAACAAACAATAGTCCCACGAAGCGCAAACCAGATGGGATGCCGTATCGCTGCAGAATGCTGTGCTAGCCATGCTGGTTAGGTGTGCCTTGAATTCTAAATAAATCACCGACAGTGTCACCAGCAAAGCACCCCCAAACCATCACACCTCCTACTCCATGCTGGGAACCACAGACCAAAGGACACATTTCCACCAGTCAAATGTCCATTGCTCGTGTTTCTTGACCTTTAGTAGTGGTTTCTTTGCTGCAATTCAACGATGAAGGCCTGATTCACGCGGTCTCATGCAGTCTCCTCTGAACAGTTGATGCTGAGATGTGTCTGGTACTTGAACTCTGTGAAGCATTTATTTGGGCTGCAAACTGATGTGCAGTTAACTCTAATGAACTTATCCTCTGCAGCAGAGGTAACATCCTTTCCTGTGGCAGTCCTCATGAGAGCCAGTTTCATCATAGTGCTTGACGGTATTTGCGACTGCACTTGAAGAAACTTTAACATTTCTTGAAATGTTCCGGATTGACTGATCTTCATGTCCTGAAGTAATGATGGACAGTCGTTCTCTTTGCTTATTTGAGCTGTTCTTGCCATAATATGGACTTGGTCTTTTACCAAATAGGGCTATGTTCTTTACAACCCCTACCTTGTCACAACACAACTGATTGGCTCAAACGCATTAAGAAGGAAAGAAATTCCACAAATTAGCGTGTAACAAGGCACACCTGTTAATTAAAATGTATTCCAGGTGACTACCTCATGAAACAGGCTATGAGAATGCCAAGAGTGAGCAAAGCTGTCATCAAGGCAAAGGGTGGCTACTTTAAACAATCTCAAATATAAAATATATTTTGATTTGTTTAACACTTTTGTGGTTATTACATGATTCCACACGTGCCATTTCATAGTTTTGATGTCTTCACTATTATTCTACAATGTAGAAAATAGTAAAAACAAAAAAAAACTTAATAACTAGGTGTGTCCAAACTTGTGACTGGTACTGTATATTCATTTATTCAGCACCGTGTATATTATTGAGTAGTTCCTGATATTGATATTGGATGGATGTAAGAATTTGACATTCAGCATACCATTTTAATTGATAATTGTTGTTCCCTGTACAGTGTTTGAACAAGCTCAAGCGACAAAAGACGTACAGGAAACCGTTATCTGATATCCTGATGATGACCTTCCCCTGCCAACATCATTCCTCGCCTCACAGGAGTAACGTCCTCCGTCATCTGGCTGTACACTACTGAAGGTATACTCCTTTAAAGCATTGGTTATTTTTTTGTTGTCTTTGAACCAAGACCATGAATGTGCTTCAGGGTTGCTTTTCTGCACCACGCAGGTTAATTTGATTTTGTCTCCTTCTTTGATTGTAGATCGATCCTTATTTGTTTCAATGTGCACTCCGACAGGAGCATCTGAAAGAGAAGAGTATTCCAATTGAATAAAAACTGTGTCGGCTGCCTTCATTGTCATGTATTACAAAGTCAATTCCACAATGTATATGAGCATGGATGTGAGATAGAGACGGTCCTAAAACATGATTTAAATGAATTCTTCCTCGATTGCATTTCCCTATGATACAAAATGTATATCTGGACGACACAAATAAGGAATATCTCACATTTAACATTGATTGTAACAACGTTAGAGTCGTGGGTCCCATGTTGGTTTGCAGCTTCGCAGTAGTAATTCCCGCTGTGTGTAGATGTGGTAGATCGGATCAACAGTTCTGTTCCACTGAATTTGATCTTTTGACTGTCTTTAAACCAGGAGTAAGTAGCATTTGGGTGCCCTCTGCTGGAACAAGTGAGGGTGACAGGCTGTCCTTCCTTTACAGTTGACAAATCTACAACTGCCGTTGTCTCCTTAGGGGCATCTTTTAAAGAGAAGACAAAAAAGTCAAGTGATCATAGAAATTGCTCAACTCTGAAAACAAGATGCACAAAACATCAAATCAAATTAGTAGGGTAATTTCTTTGTAGTAAAAAAGGTTTGAAACAAAAACAATGCAATGGTTATGATAAGGCTAATCAAGCGCTTTACTCTATCTGTGTCGCTGAAGTGGTACAGATTGTGGGATATAAATTTAAAGGTAATTCCCGATTTGAGACGACATATGCAGCGTTTACCGTGAATGCAGTCTCTGCTAACACAGGAACATTGCCTTTAAATGTCAATCACGCTGTAACGCTGAACTTCCGCGATTCGATAAACACAGTTTGAACTAGAAAGTCAGTAATGAACTCACATTCAACCGTCAGCTTGATGCTCTTGCTCACACACTGGTCTTTGGTCCCCTGTGGTTGACAGGAGAGCACCCTCCCATCATCCTGCCAGCTAGCATTAAAGCTGACCGCACTGCTTACACGGTTACCATCGTAGGTGTGAACAGGCATTACGGTCTGACCAAGCCCTGTGAACTCTAGGTGTGATCCACATGCCCCTGACGTGAAGCATCGAAAGGTCACAGGCGCAGACTCTATAACTGTTGAATGGTTCAACTTCTGAACTCTAACCTGGCACGGGTCATCTACAGTGGCAAGACACGAGACAGAGACAGAACACCATATGGTACATTACAACACTGTTGAACACATCGAATAGCGGTGATTATTTGGATTATTATTGGAAATTGATATCCAGATGTATCTGTAAGGTGAACTTGCCTTCAACTGTAAGATTCAGACCTGCTTCAGTCATCCATTTGTCATTCTTTCCTATATATCTGAATGTGTAGATCCCACTGTCAGTCTTTTCCAGGTTGTTGATGAGTAGGCTGCAGTCGCTTTGTGTGACATGTCCAAAATTCACAGAACCAATGTACTTTACTCTGTCTGCAAATTCAGGGGCAGGGGTTTGGGCCTTCATGTTACTGATTACAATTGTGCCAGTGAAGTCCTTCTTGATGTCATTCCACTTTGCATTTTTCATCCAAAACCATTGATCTTGTTCATGTTTTATCAAGCTGGTAACAGTGCATTTGATTGTAATGCAGGAACCTTCCTTTGCGGCCAAGTGCTCTCCAGTTATTTTGATGGGTGTTTCAAGATTGCAAACAGGAACTATGATGGACCAAGAGGAAAGCAAGATTAGAATCGTACAGTTTTTTGTATGCAATTGTCACAAGTATATGGTACATTTTTACAACACCTAGTACAAAACTCAGGAGCGATTTATCAAAAAGGCATTTCAAACCTCTAAGCACATTTTCAGTAGACTGGAGTACAACACACAAAATCGTGCAGTCACTTTTTCACCAAACTTAATCAGTGTTTCATCTAGTTGAATGTTTCACATGTTCATAGAGAGTAATTGCTTTTCACAATGCAATGCTCGCATTACTGTTGATATTCTCATCCTTGAGTCTTCTCATTTGTTCAAATACATTTCACAATTACTTAATCCGACCGCTCTTAATTTATAATCCCTTAACCGTTTGGTAAACCTATAGACTTTAAATTGGTTGGTCTAGGACAGATTTTGAGAACTACATAATGAAAATGTATGTTTGTAATGTATTAACATATAAAGTATGATACTTTAATGTACTATTATGATGATGACTATTCTGATTATATTCGCAGTAAATAAAAAAATATCAGATATTGACAAGATCAGAGATGTACTGTCACACCCTGAACAGTTTAATCTGTCCTCGTTATTGCCTCCACCCCCTCCAGGTGTCGCTTGTTTTCTCCAGTGTATTTATCCCTGTGTCTCTCTGTGTCAGTATATTTATCGCTGTGTTTCCGGTCTCTCTGTGCCAGTTTGTCTTGTATGTTCCAAGTCCACCAGTGGTTTTCCTGTACTCCTGCCTTTGCTATGTTTCTAGTCCTCCTTTCTAGTCCTCCCAGTTTTGACCCTTGCCTGTTCTGGATGCTGCCACCTCTGAAAAAACCCAATCACCCAGTCATTTTTTCCCTCTCTGTGGTGAGTTGGTACAGACTATCCCGGCTCCCTGAGAACCCTGCATACCTCCTCCAGAGCGATATTCGGGGAATCCTGGTGCCTGCCAGGGTTTTCTTTCTCAGTGCTCACTTATTTTTGAGCTATAGTCATCTTCGTTTCCTTCAGATCAATCCAAGATAGCGTATATATCATCACGCTAATGTTGGGAAGGGCGCTCTCCTGGGCTACGGCAGTTTGGGAGCAACAATATACCATTTGTGGTCATCTGGAGGAATTTATGGCAGAGGTGAGAAAGGTATTTTAGTCTCCAGTATCTGGGAGAAAGGTGGTCAGTAAACTGCTTGACTTACGTCAAAACCCCTTTAGTGGGGCAGACTACGCGGTTGATTTTCGCACGTTGGCCGCCGGATACCAGGAGTCTCTTTCCGATAATTATCTACACTAATTATCTTCGGGAATTACCGGTGGACCTCAGCTCCCTTATCGCTCTAACCATAAAAATCGATGGACGCCTAATGGAACGTATGAGTGAGAGGAGGTCTGGTCTCGGGCACACTGGTGCACCCGCTATGGCTCGTTGAATCTATGAAGTTTCCTAAGGAAGCTTTTCCGAGAGAATTTGAAGCCACCTGAGCACTCCCGTGAATCTGCGATGGGTGAGTTGGATACTCCTGAGCCTATGCAGTTGGGAAGAGCTAGATTATCAGTTGGGGAACACTCACGGAGGATGAACAGTAATTGTTTTCTGCACTGTGGATGGGCAGGACCCTTTATAGCTACCTGTCCTGTTAGGAAACCCTTGTCTCGAGTGGGTACCAGTGCTATGGTGAATTAGACTGGGAGTTCCCTAATTCCCATCACCTGCACACCCTTTTTTGTGCTTGTGCTATGGGGAGACCAATCCAAGTCTCTCTGAGTGGTCATTGACTCTGGGGCTGATGAATGTCATATGGATGCCACGATAGCTTCTGAGCTTGGTATTCCCACTCAGCCTCTCTCTGTGCCTCTCTCTGTGCCCACGGCCGCTCTATAGGGGAAGTCACCCATATTACTGTGCCCGTTCAAATACAGGTTTCTGGTAACCACAGTGAGACCATACAGTTCCTCCTCATTGCATCTCCCCATGTTCCAGTCGTTTTGGTATTTTCCTGGCTACAAAAACACAATCTTGTGATTGACTGGACCACAAGCTCCATCCTGGGTTGGAGCCAATTTTGCCATTCCCACTGCCTTCAAGCAGCACAGCCTTCCCCAAGTCGTCTTCCTCAGAACGTTAGCAAGACTGTGGATGTCTCTGCTGTTCCCACTGAGTACTATGACCTCCTGGAGGTCTTCAGTTAGGCATGTGCTACTTCCCTTCCCCCACACCATCCTTATGACTGTGCTATTGACCTTCTCCCAGGCATTACACCACCTCAGGGTCTGTTGTATTCTCTGTCCGGACCAGAGACCAAAGCTATGGAGGAGTACATAGAGGATTCTCTGGTCACTGGGGCCGTCCGTCCGTCTGCATCTCCTACCGGTGCAGGGTTTTTCTTTGTGGAGAAGAAGGACAAGAACCTGCGTCCGTGCATTGACCCCTGGGGACTTAACGACATTACTGTCAAGAATATTTACCCCCTACCTCTCCTCGGCATTTGAACCTCCCCAGGGGGCCACGATATTTTCTAAGTTGGACCTTCTAAATGCCTACCACCTGGTTCAGATACGCGAGGGGGAAGAGTGGAAGACAGCCTTCAACACAGCCAGTGGACATTTTGAGTACCAGGTCATGCCATTTGAACTCACCAAGGCCCCCGCTGTTTTTCAGGCTTTGGATAATGATGTGCTTCGGGACATGCTAAACGGTTTGTGTTCATGTACCTTGATGACATCCTGCTTTTTCCCCGATCTGCACAAGAACATGTTCTTCATGTCAGACAGGTCCTTCAGCGCCTCCAGGAGAACCAACTGTTTGTGAAAGCCGAGAAGTGTGCGTTTCACCGCTCTACAATCACCTTTCTGGGATATGTCATTGCTGAGGACAATGTTCAGATGGATCCTGGAAAGGTGAAAGCAGTAGTGGATTGACCTCAACCAACGTCCAGGGTGCAGTTTCAACAATTTCTTGGATTTACAAACTTCTACTGCCATTTCATTTGGGGTTACAGCACCCTGGCGGTCCCCCTCTTGACACTCACCTCTCCCAAGGTACTGTTCAAATGGTCTCCAGCTGTCAGCAAAGCCTCTGTGGACTTGAAGCATCGGTTCACAAGAGCACCCATCCTCATGCATCCGGACCCCTCGCATCAATTTGTGGTGGAAGTGGTTGCTTCGGATGTTGGAGTGGGGGCCATCCTGTCCCAGGGATCTTCCCAGGACCAGAAGCTTCATCCCTGTGCCTTCCTGTCCCATCGTCTCAATCCTGCTGAAAGGAACTATGATGTTGGCAACCGAGAACTCCTGGCAGTGAAGATGACATTGGAAGAGTGGAGGCACTGGCTGGAAGGAGCAGAGCAGCCATTCCTGGTCTGGACCAACCATAAAAACTTGGAATATCGCCGTACAGCCAAGCGCCTCAACTCCAGGCAGGCCTGGTGGCCCCTCTTGTTCACCAGATATAACTTCACCATCTCCTACTGCCCAGGGTCAAAGAATGTGAAGCCTGACACCTATACAGTTCCTCTGCCACACCCTCGACCTCTGAAACCATTCTCCCTACCCCATGCCTTGCTGCCACTGTGGATTGGGGTATTGAGAACCTTCGAGGCACAACGCTCCTAGCCTGGACCCGAAGGGGGGCTGACTAACCGGCTCTTTGTCCCTAATCCAGTCCGGTCCCGGGTCCTGGAATGGACTCATTCCTCCAGGCTGACCTGTCATCCAGGGTACACTAGCATTCCTTCGACAACGTTTCTGGTGGCCCACAATGGTCCCTGAAGTCTCTGCCTTCGTCACCACATGCACTGTGTGTGCTCAAAACAAGACTCCACGGCAAGCTCCTTCTGGCTTACTGCAGCCACTACCATTCCTTCCACGTCCTTGGTCTCATATATCTCTGTACTTTGTCACTGGGCCCCCTCCGTCTGATGGCAACACTGTTATTCTGATGGAAGTCGACCAGTTCTCAAAGGCTGCCCATTTCATCCCTCTCCCCTAACTACCTTTTGCCAAGGAGAAGGCCCAGCTTATAGTGCAGCATGTCTTCCGGGTCCATGGACTCCCAGTAGACATGGTCTCCGAACAGTGTCCTCAGTTCTCGTCTCAGTTTTGGGTCATCGGCCAGCCTGTCATCCGGATTCCATCCCCTAACTAATGATGAGTCGGAGCAAGCCAATCAAGACCTGGAGACCACCTTAAGGTGCCTGGTCTAGACCAACTCCACTACCTGGAGCCGCCAACTGGTCTGGGTGGAGTATGCCCGGAACACTCTTCCCAGTTCTTCCACGGGACTCTCCACAGGACTCTCTTTCGAGTGCTCCATGAGGTATCAGCCTCTACTCTTCCCTGAACAAGAGCAGGAGGTCAGCGTACCCTCGGCCCAGATGTTTGTCTGCCGCTGTCAACGTACTTGGAGAAGAGCCAGGGCGGCTATAAGCGGACTGGTGCCGAACCCCAACTCCTCGCTACAGCATTGGGCAGAAGGTATGGTTGTCCACACGGGACCTGCCCCTTCGGGTAGAGTCCGTCAAACTGTCCCCTCGTTTCATTGGTTCTTTCCCATCTCCAGAGTCCTGAGTTCCACTGCTGTCCGTCTTGTGTTACCCCGTACCCTCCGTATTCACCCTACCTTCCGTGTGTCTAAGATTTAAGCCTGTGTCTCACTGTTCTTTGTCTTCTGTGTTGTGACAAGGTAGGGTGGTATACAGAAGATAGCCCTATTTGGTGAAAGAGCAAGTCCATATTATGGCAAGAACAGCTCAAATAAGAAAAGAGAAATGACAGTCCATCATTACTTTAAGACATGAATGTCAGTCAATCCGGAACATTTGAAAGTTTCTTCAAGTGCAGTCAAAAAAAACATCAAGAGCTATGATGAAACTGGCTCTCACGAGGACAGCCACAGGAAAGGAAGAGTTACCTCTGCTGCAGAGGATAAGTATATTAGAGTTACCAGCTTCAGAAATTGCAGCCCAAATAAATGCTTCACAGAGTTCAAGTAACAGATGCATTTCGACATCAACTGTTCAGTGGAGAATGCTTGAATCAGGCCTTCATGTTCGAATCGCTGTAAAGAAGCCAATACTAAAGGATACCAATAAGAAGAAACTTGATTGGGCCAAGATGTCCAAATTTGAGATTTTTGGTTCCAACCGCCGAGTCTTTGTGAGAAGCAGAGTAGGTGAACGGATGATCTCTGCATGTGTGTGGTTCCCACTGTGAAGCATGGAGAGGTGGTGTGATGGTGCTTTGCTGGTGACACTGTTCCTGATTTATTTAGAATTCAAGGCATACTTAACCAGCATTGCTACCACAGCATCCTGCAGCAATACGCCATCACATCTGGTTTACGTTTAGTGGAACTGTCATTTGTTTTTCAACAGGGCTATTTGACCAAGAAGGAGAGTGACGGAGTGCTGCATCAGATAACCTGGCCTCCACAATCACCCGACCTCAAACCAATTGAGATGGTTTGGGATGAGTTGGACTGCAGAGTGAAGGAAAAGCAGCCAAGAAGTGCTCATCATATGTGGGAACTCCTTAAAGACTGTTGGAAAAGAATTCCAGGTGAAGCTGATTGAGAGAATGCCAAGAGTGTGCAAAGAGTGGTTACTTTGAAGAATCTAAAATCTGAATTTTAGTTTAACACTTTTTTGGTTACTACATAATTCCATATGTGTTATTTCATAGTTTTGATGTCTTCACTATTATTCTACAACGTAGAAAACAGTAAAAATAAATAAAAACCCTTGAGTGAGTAGGTGTGTCCAAACTTTTGACTGGTACTATGTATGGTATGTATGGTATGTATGGTATGTATGGTATGTATGTATGGTATGTATGTATGTATGTATGTATGTATGTATGTATGTATGTCGTTAAACGTAGCAAACACTTTTGTCCAAAGTAACCACAGTGAGTCTGCACATTTTCGTATGTGACCCCAGTGAAAATCAAACCCACAACTCAGATGTTGCTAGTGCCGTGCTCTTACTAACTGAGCCACACACAACCACTACAATAGATAAGTACACTACAATACTGTAAAATACCATATAAGATTACAAAACAGGTGGAAGGTGTATGATTGCCTTCCCTATGAGTGTGTCACCCTCTTTCAGGCTATGGATGAGGCATGCAAAGACATCAATCCAGACCGACAGTATGTAGGGCTTAGATTCACCATGCCTAAAGGTTTTTCCCCAGGTGGTGGAACATTGAGGACCTGTGATGTTGATGAGAGCCTATGGCCAAATTATCAAGACAGGCTTGATTAAAACTAGTTCCTGTTATGATTTTAAAGTGTCATTTTATATTAACAATGCATACTTTTTTGCATCAATGTTTTGATCACACATGGGATAGAAAGTTTGGAAATGGGATTTTCAGTCCATTTTGATGGGTGTGAAAACTTCCTGTAATTTACTGTACCGTAGCGTATTACATTCAAAAGGCAATTTTGAAATACACCACACGACCAAAAATATGTGGACACCTGCTCATTGAACATCTCATTCCAGAATCTTGGGCATTAATATGGAGTTGGACCCCCCTTTGCTGCTATAACAGCCTCCAATCTTCTGGGAAGGCTTTCCACTAGATGGAACAGTACTGCGGGGACTTGCTTCCACTCACCCACAAGAACATTAGTGAGGTCATACACTGATGTTGGGCGATTAGGGCTGGCTCGCAGTCAGCGTTCCAATGTTGGAAGCACAGCATTGTCTAGAATGTCATTGTATGCTGTAGCGTCAAGATTTCTCTTCACTGGAACTAAGGGGCCTATCCCGAACCTGAACCGAAAACTGCCCCAGTCAGGTCAGGTAGCATACTCCTGGCATCTGTCAAACTCAGATGAGTCTTTCGGACTGCCAGATGGTGAAGCGTAATTCATCACTCCAGAGAATGCATTTCCACTGCTCCAGAGTCCAATGGCGGTGAGCTTTACAGCACTTCAGCCGACGCTTGGCATTGTGCATGGTGATCTTAGGCCTGTGTGCGGCTGCTCGCCCATGGAAACCTATTTCATGAAGCTTCCATCAAACAGGTCTTGTGCTGACATTGCAACTGACGACAGACGATTTTTACTCGCTATGTTCTTCAGCACTCAGCGGTCCCATTCTGTGAACTTGTGTGGCCTTCCACTTCGTGGCTGAGCCGTTGTTGCTCCTTTACGTTTCCACTTCACAATAACAGCACTTACAGTTGACAGGGCAGCTCTAGCAGAGCAGAAATTTGATAAACTGATTTGTTGGAAAGGTGGCATCCTATAACGATGCCACGTTGAAAGTCACTGTGCACTTCAGTAATGCAAGTATACTGTCAATGGTTGTCTATGGAGATTGCAGGGCTGTGTGCTCGATTTTATAAATGTGTCTGAAATAGTCGAATCCACTAATTTGAAGGGGTGTCTTCATACTTTTTATATATAGTGTATGTATCTTGCATTTTTTGCTATTGGACTAAATGGTTAATAACTACATTGAGAAGAGATGATTATGTTGTGTTTTGGTGATTAAATCAATGTTCCCATGGTATTTCACAGTAAATGTATATGTTGGACCAAAGGTGGTGTGGTGAAAGATATGTCCAAACAAAATGAAAGCACAATAAAATGTTTTGAATATGAGACTTGCTGTGTTACAAGCGTTACCAGTTTGGAGTTTTGTACTAAGAGTTTTGAAAATCCACCTCATACTTCAAAAATAGCACCAAAGCAATTGAAACATTTATAAAATGATATGGAATATATGGTTTTCAGTGCACCTGACAGTAACAGTTACAGTGCATTCGGAAAGTGTAAGAACCGACGCTGGAGATGAGAAGCAGGTTCGGAGAGTGAACATTTAATTTTGCACAGACATGGAACAGGACAGAAACAGCGTCAGAACCGAGTAATACAAAGACATATGACAATTAATGCTGAAGCAGGAAACAGAGCTGGGAAACAGACAGATATAGTGGAGGTAATAACACAGGTGATTGAGCCCATGTGAGTCCAATGAATCTCTGATGTGCTTGACGAGGGAAGCAGGTGTGTGTGATGATGGTGGCAGGAGTGTGTAGTGCTGGGAAGCCTGGTGCCCTCGAGCGCCAGGGAGGAAGAGCGGGAGCAGGAGTGACAGGAAAGTATTCAGACCCCTTGACCTTTTCCACATTTTGTAAATTTACATCCTTATTTGAAAAAGGATTAAATTAATTGTTTTTCTCAATAATCTACACACAATACCACATAACGAAAAAGTGAAAACTGTTTTTTAGAAATGTTTGCAAATGTATTGAAAATAAAAAACAGATACGTTATTAACATACGCTTTCAGATCCTTTGTTATATGACTCAAAATGGAGCTCAGGTGCATCCTGTTTCCATTGATCATCCTTGAGATGTTTCTACAACTTGATTGGAGTCCATCTGTGGAAAATTCTATTGTTGGACATGATTTGGAAAGACACACACCTGTCTAAGATCCCACTGTTGACAGTGCATGTCAGAGCAAAAACAAGATTCTCTGGCCTGATGAAACCAAGATTGTACTCTTTGGCCTGAATGCCAAGCATAATGTCTGGAGGAAACCTGGCACCATGCCTACGCTGAAGCATGGTGGTGGCAACGTCATGGTGTGGGGATGTTTTTAGCGGCAGGGACTGGGAGACTAGTCAGGATCCAGGGAAAGATGAACGGAGCAGAGAGTACAGAGAGATCCTTGATGAAAACCTGCTCCAGTCACACCCAAGAAGACTCAAAGCTGTAATCGATGCCAAAGGTGCTTCAACAAAGTACTGACTAAAGGGTCTGAATACCTATGTAAATATAATATTTGCAAAAATGTATAGAAACCTGAAATAAACAATTTAATCAATTTTAGAATAAGGTTGTAAAGTAATAAAATGTGGGAAATGTCAAGGGGTCTGAATACTTTCTGAATGCACGGTACACTTAATATGTAACTAAATAAGATCAAATGTTCACCTACCATTTATCAGCATCAGAAGAACTGTCAAGAAATGGAACATTGCAACTGTTCTCTTGAGTATCATGACTATTACTGGATATCTGTAGTAGAAACATACTATTAGTGTGTGTGTGTGTGTGTGTGTGTGTGTGTGTGTGTGTGTGTGCGTGCGTGCGTGCGTGCGTGCGTGTGTGTGCGTGTGCGTGCGTACGTAAGT
The DNA here is from genome assembly GCF_036934945.1 of Oncorhynchus masou masou. Classification (NCBI taxonomy): domain Eukaryota; kingdom Metazoa; phylum Chordata; class Actinopteri; order Salmoniformes; family Salmonidae; genus Oncorhynchus; species Oncorhynchus masou. The sequence goes on from NC_088240.1 coordinate 60,543,896, forward strand.
ACGTATGTGGGGGTGTGTATATATCTGTGTACGCACGTGGGAGTGTGTGTGTGTGTGTGCAAAGCATATCTCAGCTGCATATGCCTCTCTGGTTCACTGGTTAAGTAGACAGTGTTATGACGTTGGCCTGGGGGGTAGGTTTATGACAGTCATAAATATCTCTTCCCCCATTTTTCCTCTCTACCCTACTGATGTTACATTTGCAAAAACCTTGGTTAATATAGAAATTCTGGGAACATCAGAAGGTGGGGGGGGATGAACTATATTCTGGTAATCCGAACAATTGAACATATGCGGTGGTACTTATTGAATATGATGTCAGTTCGGTTGTCATCTGAGACATTCTCATCAATGATAAGATGACATAAACTCTACAGTGGAAAGTCTACACATCAGAGTTATCGGATTCACATGGAATAGTTGTTCAATTTAAATGTTTGAATATGAAATTATTCGTGATGGGATGAAATGTGATTTTAGCTTCTAAAATGTGATAATTGGGTTTTCATAAGACAGGGCTCTGCTCAATCAGTGGCCCGTCCCTGTGAAGGGACATATGGGCTATAAAACTTTTCAAACACGCCCTCCTCTCCCTTCCTATATAAGCCCTTGACGACAATATAACTTCCTGTTCCGATGATGTGAGGACGACGGTCCAATGTCAGAATGGTTCAGATAATAACTACAGAATGAAGCCAACATCAGTGTGAGCTTTGGTTGCGAATGGTATGAACTTTGAACTCTTATTCACTACAGAAGTGATAGCTCCTAGCCGTTGAGTTAGCAACAGCAGCTGCAAACGAGGGTTAGGAAGGAACAGACAGAGTATCCCGTCTATCACACAATGACGTTACTACAACATATTCAATTGACAACCAGAGACATTCTTCAAAGGACTTGGTTTGGCAACACGGCCTTCCATCTACCACCAACATACCGAAGCGCAGCTCAGAGTAAATATTTATTGCATTTTCCTTTTCCAAATGGGCGGTAATTTAGAATGCATCAGATACTGTATTTACGATAGCCCAGCTTCTCCCTGTGTCCCTCAGTCTTCCCACTCTTTCACTCAAACCCAGCCCCTTTCCTTTGTGTAACAAGCTGTCATATCTGTTCTGCCCGCTAGGGACATTTTCCTTTATGACGTAATTTGTAATCAAGTTATGATTTAATTATGTAAATAAATGATTAAACCCAATTTTGTATTGCTGATTCAAATTGTTAGCTTTTAGATGAGACTGAATTAAGATGAGGATTAATGTTGACTGCTATTGATGTAAAATATTACTAGGTCTTTAAGAGTTTATTCGGAAGATAACAACTCTATAAATATTATTTTGTGGTGCCCGACTCTCTAGTTAATTACATTTACATGATTAGCTCAATCAGGTGATATTAATTACGGAGAAATTATTTTATAGAATAGCATGTCAATCACTTTATTCCGGCATAGCCAAAGACACGACAACAGTCTGAAATAACACTGCCCTTGATGCTCAAGACATGAGGTGACATTCTTTCAGCTGTTCTTTTGGTTATTCAATTCCATGCCTTTTTTTACACCAACAACAGAGACCTATATTGGTAAAAATGTATAATAACTGTATTAAAACACATACTTTATAAATAACATATTAATGGCTTAAAGTAGAACTGACAGCATTTTATCTACTTTGCAGATATGAAACAAACAGATCACATCAGTGAAAAATATAAAATTCCCAGTTTATGCTACAAAACCAACGCCATAAGAGGTTTTAAAAATCGGTCATTTTTTAATCAACATTCCATGACGTACACTAATGCATTGTTGGCAGAATAGATGGACGCAGTTCAATGCATGATTAATATAATTCACTAATACATTTCTTGGTAGTCCAACAAATATTGCTATCAGGTTGTAAATCACAACTGGCCTGGTACATTGTTTGCTGCCTCCATTCGGGATGCACTGTTTCAGTTTCAACACAATCCAACTAGCAAGGGCAGTGATCACATGTCAGTCATAACGTGGCTACTAGGCTAGCGTATCTATTTATGGAGCGTGAAACATGCCAAAAGGTTGAATGTACGTATCGCTAGGATCGTAATAAAATCCAAATGTAAATTGTTAGGATCGTAAGAAAAGCCATGCGTAAAACATGAAACGTAAACGTGAAATTTAATCTGTAAACTTTCAAACACCATGTTGTGATTACAAACTAATATTTTAGGGTTGAACAAATCTTGTGTTGCAATTCTGATGTACAATAATACCTTTCGGAGTTTTGTCAGTTTCATCTCACCAACAACAAAAAAATTACACCAAATAGCCTGTGAGGAGTTCCACGCAAACAAGCATAACCCAGTATCAAAAAAACGCAAGTCAGGGAAGCCGAAAAGAGATATCCTGCACGTTTTCAAGTTAAAAGTCTCCATTTTCTGTTACTCCTCAGTTGAGTTTACTTCACATTAGTTAGATAATGTAATGGATTTGTTTACCAGCGCAAGTCTAGAAAGCTGTACTATGCCTACAATAGTGAAGTTTCAGTCTGCTAGGTGTATCGCTACAACATGGGCATTTCTCTGGGTGACGTGGACATCCCATGCATGCACCTTATCAAAATATGACTATTTCAATAGTGCACCATCATCTGGGCTCTGTCTGTTATCATAGCGGTAGTATCTACCAGGAATAATGAAACGTAGAATAATAATTATAGATGTTGAATATATGAATTATGTATGACCACTGGAGTCTTTACCACTAAAATTTGTTTTTAATAGAATATTTTGACATTTATTTCATCACTCAAAATCTTGCCAAAGCATATTCTGTAAGAGGGGTTAATATGAATGCAAAATAATTTGACATGATTTATATGAATCCGGTCATGAACATATGGACTTTGAAATGAACAAGGGAGAGGTTAAATGGCGGCTAAGTCTGGCATAAGCTTATTACCACATTTTACAATAACTCTGTTGCAGTAGTCTTGGGTCGTCTCCGTATAGGCTATTCCCTCCATTGTGACACTGCTGCCCAGTTGATGAGCTTGTCATCTCCATGCAGCACCATTCGCCTTCGGAAAAGCACCCCTCAGTCTCAGAAGATGCCTTTCTGGGGGCATGCAGCCATAGAGTCATTATTCCCTAATGTCAGCCTATTTGTCTACTAGCCAAATAAAGTGCAGAGCATGGATGATGCTTGCAACTCGTCCTTCCAAGGTATTTGAACATTTCAATCATCCTTCATTCAGTTAAGTCAGTCAGTCAATATGTCACCCAACTCAGTCATTTGTCTGAGTTGAGATAGGACCTAAATCAAAGAGAGTAGAACAGTCTTATCCATTTGTTTATTGAAATCCATGTGTGTATCAAAATGATCTACATTCTCCAAAGTTCTTTAGCCTATCACTTTAATAATTAAATGTTTCCTTTAGGCCTGTCCAAATACAAAATAAGCCTTCAACTTGTAGGCATTGCAATTTAGATAATCATTTCGGGTACTCGTGTGTTGCGGATTTTTTTTTTAAACTCTATTTGTGTTTTCTAACTGTTTTTATTATAGGGATCCCTTTAAAAAGAGACCCAACCCACAAGCCTCTAAATATAGCCTCTAAATACATTTTAGACAAAATAGTTGAAGAAGCAGTGGCTGATTGGGAAAACAGATCTGGCAATAGGAATAGAGTAGGCTATAGATAGTCTTGACCATTTTGGGCCCCTGGGCTATTTCGCTCAGGACAGGTTATAGCCAAGACTTAAACAATATTTTGTTTTGTTTCATTTAATGATATGGTTATTGCCTCTGCGTGATGAGGTTGTGCAACGCAAACAGCTATGACAAGCCTACATACTGTTATGTACTTGAGTGAAGACCCAAAAGCGGTTTTAACAGAAAACAGAGTTCTTTAATGAAAAACAGGAATGGCATAAATCCTCTTCCAACGTTGACAATGGAACAAAAAGAACGTAGTATTGTGCAGGATGCACCTGCCAGGCAGACTCCGACAGGATAGGACAAGGTGGAAGCAAACGAGACGACAGCTTGCTTCTGGCATCAAAAACACAAACAAGAATCAGACACTGAAAGTAGCAGGAACAGAGAGAGAAATAGAGACCTAATCAGAGGGGGAAGAGAGAACAGGTGTGAAAGAGTGAATGAGCTAGTTAGGGGAGATGTAGAACAGCTGAAGAATGAGAGACAGAGAAGGTAACCTAAAAAGACCAGCAGAGAGAGACAGAGTGAAGAGAAAGGACAGGAACAGACATAACAAGACATGACACATACAGAGTGGAATTCACTAATACAACAGTAACAAAAGCTATGCAATTATATGGCCATTAAATAACACACAACAGCATGGGATATTTAGATAGAGGAATAAGCCTAAATCATATTTACTTTCTATTCTGCAGCTCAGGCAGTTATTCTAGACAAAGCTCTTCTGTGTCTTTATCATTCTCACACAAGTCATTTGCTGAAGTCCCAAGCCTGTACTACGCCATCTACTGGTATAACGTTGTTATTGAATGCAGTTCAAAAACAAGCTCTCTAGAATTGTATTTTGGAAATGAAACCGGAAGATGCAAAGCAACTCTAATGTCTGTGCCAGAGCTGCTTGACTGACTAGCTAACTTCGACGAGCTACGTTCGGTTCGTGTCCTTTGCAGATGCCACATTACTGACAAAAGTTTGTATTTCTAAAAAAGATCTGTTACTGAGTAAAGGGAGATGTAAAGTAAGAATTTAACATATTTTTTACCCCTTTTTCTCCCAATTTCATAATATCCAATTGGTAGTTAGTCTTGTCCAATCGCTGCAACTCCCCTATGGACTCGGGTGAGGCGAAGGTCGAGAGCCATGCATCCTCCGAAACACGACCCTGCCAAGCCGCACTGCATCTTGCCACAGACTCGCTTAATCCGGAAGCCAGCCGCACAAATGTGTCGTAGGAAACACTATCCAGCTGGCGTCCACAAGGAGTAGCTAGAGCGTGATGGGACAAGGAAATTCTGTCCGGTCAAACCCTCCCCTAAACTGGACGACGCTGGCCAAATGTTCGCCGCCTCATGAGTCTCCTGGTCTGGAGTGATGCCTCATGCACTGCGATGCAGTGCCTTAGACAGCTGAGCCACTCGGAAAACGTTTATAGATCTAATTTAACATTTATGTTTCATGTTTCACGCATGGCTTTTCTTAAGATATGTATGTTCAACCTTTTGGCAGCTATCGCTCTCCATACTTCTTTCCTCATACAGTTTTTCTATGGCTATTACACAGCTAGAGATGCAGGTGTCATTTGGTTAGCTAGCAAGAACTTGAATGACTGTTATCCAGTTATCATATCTCTTGCGTTTGCAAATTCACTCTGGCTATCTATTCTGATTTCAGAGCACTCACCTCTGAGTGTGCCAGAACGGAGAATAACTGATGCATTTATGAATGCACAACACTTGCTGCATATGACCGGTGTCTGTAATTGTAGACAAAAAAGTAATAGTTAGTCACAAACGTTCTAGGTAACATGTAAACAGCCTAACCAGCTGTGCAAGTGTAAAGGTCAGAGTGAGGTGTTCTCTCATTTGTGTCTGGAAGTAGCTAGCTAGCAAGCTATCCAACTTTAGCCAGTTTGCTTGGGTGCTTGGGTGCTTGGTTGGGGCAAGCATACATTGGCAGGCAAGCTGCAGGACGAGTAGGCTACAATTCCCCATCGTTAATCAGTGCAATTTTGTGTAAAACTGTGAGAGGGTTTATCTAATGTTCCTTTGTTACTGTAGATTTCTAGCTAGCATTAGTTCTTGATCTTGTTGTTGTTGATGTGCATAATAACTGTGGGAGAGAGAGACTACCTTTTCATGGATGTTTGATCAATAGGACTGTACATTTCCCAAACGTAAGAGAACTCCCGTGGTGTTTACATATTTGCAGAAATACATTAAGGTGTATTTGGTATCTTATGGAGAATGAGTTATAATGATCTAAAGTTACGCTGTTGCAACAGTCCAGTTCAAAGTGAATGATGGCAGGCACGTGCAGGGTTGCCAGGTCTGACTAAAATGTATTTGACCTCTGAAAACCTTCTCACAAGGCCTAAAAACTAGCCCCAAAAAATGTTTTTCGCGAGAGAGTTGCCACATTTATCTAATAAACCCTTTTTCCATAACATTACTGAGCGAATTAAGAAGAAATATCGAAATCATTTTTAAACGCTAAGAAGAAAAATGTGGTTTTTCATCAGAATAATAGTTATTGCTAGTTTAAGAATATGTCACAAGAAAAAAGATAAATCGCCCTTATTAAAATCTCCAGATCATTTTCCATCAGTGGATGTAAATTTAACCTGCTTTGACTGCTATGATTAAGCAATAAGGCCCTGGGAGGTGTGGTCTATGGCCAATATACCATGGCTAAGCACAGTTAGTTCTTAGGTCATAGCCCTTGGCCATAGTATATTGGCCATATACCACAAAGAACAGCCCTTAGCCGTGGTATATTGGCCATATACCATAAACCCCTGAGGTGCCTTATTGCTATTATAAACTGGTTACCAACGTAATTAGAAGAAAAAACAGTTGTCATTCCAGTGGTACACATCTGATATACCACGGCTTTCAACCAATCACCATTCAAGGCTCAAACCACCCAGTTCAAATAAATCCTGTTTGCATATGTTCATAACTACAGATAAATCCAACAGGAGAGTTTGAGTGATGAAAGTTGGGCAGAGGATCTCGAAATCTCTGTGCAGGAAACACTTAGATGAACTTCAAAAAACAAATGTTATGCTATTTTCTGGCAATTACATTATTATTATGTGCCAGATGTTTAAGACTACAAATGGTTATAAATGGCCTATTTGCGTAATTGACTTGTTATTTCAATAGGCGTAGGCTACTGACTAAAATCTGGGATTATAATTGCAATTTAATTTTGCCATGGTTTGCTGAGCTAGATGCAGGAAGCCTATAGCCCTGATAGGCCAACATGCCTACATCTCATTTCAGGGGAAAACCCACAATGAAACTGACATTAAATGTGGAGAATGATACATTTGTGATAGAGCTGTGACCATGATCACAATTGATAACTTCCAATTGAATTAACTAAACATGACAATGTATAACTTAATAATAACACAAGTTTAAAACAGCATCTTGGCCATGTACTGTTACATGGCCACCCCTCAGAACCTGGTTCCTCTCTACGTTTCTTCCTAGGTTCCGGCCATTCTAGGGAGTTATTCCTAGTCACCGTGCTTCTACATCTGCATTGCTTGCTGTTTGGGGTTTTAGGCTGGGTTTTTGTACAGCCCTTTGTGACATCAGCTGATGTAAAAAGGGCTTTATTAATTAATACATTTGATTGATTGAACAGAGTTAGTTTATTAAATCAATTTGCCAGCTCCAGGTAGGCTACACAAGTGGCATAAATTGATTTGCAATGACTCCAGTGATATCTTAATTTCAATATAGATGTACATATTTATTATATCAAATGGTACGCTACAGTAGGCTGCAATGGCATAGAAATGAATAGCCAACTTGATGACCAACAGATGCAAATGTTGCCTATTATTCTCCACATATAATGTCATTTTCATTGTGGACTTTTTTCCATAACACAAGCACGTGAGGGAGTTCCATAACTTCTACTTCAAATTTCCACATCTGGAATACTCCAGACCCTAGAACTGAGCATGAGTAAAACCTTTCACTTGATACTGTTCGACATTAGAATGCAGTAGAGGACCTTGTGCATTTCAGGTAAACTAACAGCTAAATGTTTATAACCCAGGACAAATTAGCTAGCAACAGCAAGCTAGCTAGCGAAATAGGACACATTAGCTAGCAACTGCACGCTAGCCAGCTAAATTCCCATAAATGTTTAATGCTAAATTGTCCTGGGATATAAACATTGAGTTGTTATTTGACCTGAAATGGACAAGGTCCTCTACTCTGACAATTAATCCACACATAAAACGGTCAACCGAATCGTTTCTAGTCATCTCTCCTCCTTCCAGACTTTTTCTTCTTTGGACTTTATATGGTGATTGGCATCTAACTTTTATAATAAGGTGTATTATCACAACCAACCGACCTCAGTTCATCTTTCAATCACCCACATGGGCATAACCAATGAGGAGACAGCACATGGGTATACAGTGCCTTGCAAAAGTATTTATCCCCCTTGGCGTTTTTCCTATTTTGTTGCATTACAACCTGTAAATTAAATTGGATTTTATTTGGATTTCATGGAATGGACATACTCAGAATAGTCCAAATTGGTGAAGTGAAAAAAAGCCTGTTTCAAAAATAAAAACCGGAAAGGTGGTGGGTGCATATTTATTCACCCCCTTTGCTATGAAGCCCCTAAATAAGATCTGGTGCAGCCAATTACCTTCAGACGTTACGCAATTAGTTAAATAAAGTCCACCTGTGTGCAATCTAAGTGTCACATGATCTGTCACAAGTTCTCAAGTATATATACTGTACACCTGTTCTGAAAGGCCCCAGAGTCTGTAACACCACTAAACAAGGGGCACCACCAAGCAAGCGGCACCATGAAGACCAAGGAGCTCTCCAAACAGGTCAGGGACAAAGTTGTGCAGAAGTACAGATCAGGGTTGGGTTATAAAAAAATATCCAAAACTTTGAACATCCTACGGAGCACCATCAAATCCAATATGGCACCACAACAAACCTGCCAAGAGAGGTCCACCTAGCAAAACTCATGGCAACTGCTCGGCCTACGACCGCAAGGCACTACAGAGGGTAGTGCGAACGTCCCAGTTCATCACCAGGGCCAAGCTTCCTGCCATCCAGACCTCTATACCAGGCGGAGGAAGGACCTATAGAGGAAGGTCCTACAAATTGTCAAAGACTCCAGCCACCCTAGTCATAGACTGTTCTCTCTGCTACCACCAGAGCACCAAGTCTAGGTCCAAGAGGCTTCTAAAGAGCTTCTACCCCCAAGCCATTTCGACTCCTGAACACCTAATCAAATGGCTACCCAGACTATTTGCATTGCCCCCCTCCTCCTCCTTTTTCACACCGCTGCTACACTTTGTTGTTGTCATCTATGCATAGTCACTCTAATAACTCTACCTTCATGTACATATTACCTCAAATAACCGGTGCCCCCTTACATTGACTCTGTACTGGTACCCCCCTGTATATAGTCTCGCTATTGTTATTTTACTGCTGTTCTTTAATTACTTGTTACTTTTATTTATTTTTCTTAGCCGTTTTTTTAAACTCCATTGTTGGTTAGGGGGTCGTAAGTAAGCATTTCACTTTAAGGTTGTATTCGGCGCATGTGATTAATACAATTTGATTTGAGTTGATCAATTTGTTCCCATGTTCTTACCCCAAACTGGGTGCAGCACCTGTTAAACTCTGTAATTTCCCCAAAACACAGGGATTACGATCCGCACGGGATGAGTATTATCAGAGCACCTGAGAGTTTGCTGAAAAACTATCGATTTTTAGGGCTGGGATAATAACCTTCCTGACAAATAAAAATTACTGACATGGCAGATTCAGACCAGACTAAAATTACGGATGTGGTGATTTGTGCTTTTGTACATAATTACATTACCTTGAGCACCCCCAGTAAAATGTATCCCGTCCGTATTGGGCTTTCTACTGCCGATCGCTAAATTATCCTCATGATTTTGATCACACTTCCTCAATTCAAATATTATGTCGACACTATACCAAAGATGGCTTTGTATGGTCTAGAAACTTGAGAACCAAACTCGAGTTATCAGTGTCACCTGTCGCCAGGACTTGTTGAAATGTCTTCACTCCTATAAAAAAAACTCCAGGCTTCCGTCCTAACTGCCAATGTATAAAACAAAAATATATGTAATTAAAGGTGGCAGTTTGGAAAAAAACTAATTCAGTCCGAATCGTCCTCTAGAATAACGGGTATTCGGGGGTAGTACATGCATAACCAATGTTCTCTGGTAATATTAGTCCCATGCGAATAGGGCTACAATATTATTCCTGGGACTAGGGGTCTATATGGATTGTCTGGAATGACACATCGTCCCATCAACCTGTCCAAACATCGTTGATATACGATTGTATTGTCTTTTGTTTTGTTTTTACCAGGGGAAAGGGGAGTGCTTTGTTGCGTTGCCTACCAACGCGGTAAACGGTCTACAATGCAGCCTGTGTCATGCACAAACCACCGATTAAAGTCTAATCATGTGGAAATCATTTTACCAATATTGTATTTTCATGTGTACAAATAAGTAAACACATATTAACCAATCATATGGTGATATGTGTTACCGATAACTTTGAATGGTGATTTGGAATCAAACGTTTTAGACCTGCAGGGTGATACGAGACCCTTTCAATTGTGATTTTGAATTAGAATAGAGATCGAGTTTGCATGTTCAACATAGAAGACATCACTGGGCAGTGTTCTTGGGAGAGCTAAGCAAAAGGTCATACTCCGTTCACAACAGCGGGCCAGCGCGGAGCTTCACATCCACCCAACAAAATGTAAATGTATGACCTAGTGGCATTGGGGAGAGGGAATGAGGATCGATTTCCGCTCTTTGTCAACGTCGCCATCAAATACCTCTGCATCTGTGCAAAAAAAGTTCCCGTCTGAACGTTTTTTTCAGTAAGCCTACAGCAGGAAATATTGTTACCCCACTCTGCAGTCTATTAAACCAGAAAAGGTGAACATGATTTTGTTCCATGCCAGAAACCTTTAGGTAGGTTCATATATAATGAAAAGAAAAATAGGCCGAATGGTTCTTGTTGCACTTTTTTTTGTTTCATTTTCAAAGCCTGTATTCACAATGCGTATTATTCGAAATAAATGTAGCCTTTGCAAGAATATTATGTTGTGTGCCTTACACGTATTTGCACTGTATTTATTTGGTTAATTTCGTACTTATTTTGATTACTTTATTTATTTTGTAATTAGTAGCCTATCCAAATGTGGATTATTATTTTTATAGGTGGCATTTATTTGATGTACTCGCTTTCGAAAGTGCCGCTGTGAATTATTATTTAATCCCCTCTGCTCACTTCAAGGATAGTAATAAACACTTCCACAATAATATAAATATCTGTTTAGAAGTTTCACTTGTACAAGTAACGTTTACTGTAAATTGTATTGGCAGTAACCTTTGTTAGGTGTCAGGTGGAGGCCAGGAACTTAAATTTACACTTCCCATTCGATTATTCTGTCTTGCAATTGTTGGTTCTCTCTCTCATTATTACCATATCATTGAGACAGAAATATCTAAATGACTGTACATTCTCATGTAAGAAATGTATTGGTGACACTTTATTATGACTTTAAAGTGGAACTGACAGCATTTGAGCAACGTTCCTATCTCAATGTGCACATATTGGTATTTCACATTATCAGCTCGTTTTAACCGCAATTAAAGATGTATCCAGGATACATTTCTCACTTTATAATGGGTAGACAATCGTAAAAGAAATAGCAAACATTCACAAAGTTGTTTCTACTTACCTCAGAAGGGATTCGCTGTGATGACTGTCTCGTGAAAGATACTATATCTGCAGCATATCTGTCTTCTCAAGATAAGGATGAGAAACTAAAAGACGAACCCAAAATCTGCCAGGCTTTGCATTTGTTTTTGCATGAACATCCAAGCATGACAGACAGAAGCGTCTATTTGTATGATTCGGGGTTGATGATGGAGGTAGGTACTGTATCTGGTTTCCATTCTGCGCTGTTCAGAACTGTATTTGTGAAGTGAGCTTAGACGTGTTTAGGTGTTTAGTTCAAATTTACAGTATGTGTAGTGTGTGGGGTTGTTGTACATGAAGAACATGAGGCACTGTACTGTGCCATACTTTCTGAGTAAAACCCTGCTGATTTATTAAGCAAAAATACAGTGCTGACTCGTCTTTGTCTGTGAAAATATTGTATTGCATATAAGGACAACATGCTATACTGCCCAGGTTACTGTATTCAAGTTGAATAACTCCTATACACATTGGCACTGCTATTGATTGTGGATAACAAAACATGTAAAAGCCCATAAATGCACCCACAGTAAATGTAATAACTGAGCATAAATACAAACTGAGCAAAAGTGATATGAAAAGAACAGGGTCACATTCAAAAGGCACCAAATGGAAGAAAAGTTACTGAAACACGGACTTGGATTTTGCTGCAGTGGTCGAAATCAGGATCACTCTGTTTATCATATATGCATAGTCCCTTTAACCATATCTACATGTACATACTACCTCAATCACCCCGACTAACCAGTGCCTCTATATAACCTTTCTACTGTTATCTTTCAACGTCTATTTACTGTTGTTTTTATTTCTTTACTTACATATTGCTCACCTGATACCTTTTTTGCACTGTTGGTTAGAGCCTGTAAGTAAGCATTTCACCTGTTGTATTCGGTGCACATGACAAAAAAACTTTGAATTGATTTGATTTGAGTAAAGGGGGTGTAGATTTGTTTTTGCCTCTGGTTGCATGTTTAACATGCTGATAGAAATTTGGTAAAACAGATTTTAGTTTTCCTGCATTAAAGTCCCCGGACACTAGGAGTGCCTCCTTCTGGATGAGCGTTTTCTTGTTTGCTTATGGCGGAATACTGCTCATTGAGTGCACTCTTAGTGCCAGCATTGGTCTGTGGTGGTATGTAGACAGCTACGAAAAATACAGATGAAAACTCTCTAGGTAGATAGTGTAGATAGACACCAATAAAAATAAAATAATTGCTTGGGCCAAGAAACACAAGCAATGAACATTAGACTGGTTGAAATCTGTCCTTTGGTTTGATGAGTTTGGTTCCAAACCAAACTCATGGTTCCATGAGTTTGGTTCCAACCGCCATGTCTTTGTGAGACACAGAGAAGGTGAGGGGATGATCTCTGCATGTGTGGTTCCCACCGTGAAGCATGGAGGAGGTGGTGTGGGGGTGCTTTGCTCGTGACACTGTCAGTGATTTATTTAGAATTGAAGGCGCACTTAACCAGCATGACTACCACAGCATTCTGCAGCAGTACGCCATCTAATCTGGTTTGGGCTTAGTGTGACTGTCATTTGTTGTACCCAACATACCTCCAGGCTATGTAAGGGCTATTTGACCAGGAAAGTGTGTGATGGAGTGCTTCATCAGATGACCTGGCTTCCACAATCACCTGACCTTAAACCAATTGAGATGGTTTGGGATGAGTTGGATCGCAGAGTGAAGGAAAAGCAGCCAACAAGTGCTCAGCATATGTGGGAACTCCTTCAAAACGGTCGGAAAAGCATTCCAGGTGAAGCTGGTTGAGAGAATGCCAAGAGTGTGCAAAGCTCTCATCAAAGCAAAGGGTGTCTACTTTGAAAAATCTCAAATATATTTGGATTTGTTTAACACTTTTTTGGTCACTACATGATTCCATATGTGTTATTTCATAGTCTTCAATAATATTCTACAATTTAGAAAATAGTAAAAATAAAGAAAAACCCTTGGATGGGACGTTAAATGGGTGTGCTGACTCTCTGTGGTCACTAAAGACCCCATGGCACTTATCGTAAGAGTAGGGGTGTTAAAAGAATTTTTAAAAAGAAAAACCCTTGAACGAATAGGTGTGTCCATACTTTTGACTGGTACTGTACATTACAGGAGACTGAAATGTAACAAAACCCTTTGACATAGAAACACCTGATTTTCTGCTGGGTTTTTTAAATAATGTTTATTAATTATGAAATTATGAAAAATATTAATAACATTTTAACCATGAAGCCACTAGATAATTTGTCTGCAGGAAAGTCCTACGCAATGCATATTTGCATTTCCATTGCAAATGTTTTAAAACATTTTTCATTGCACTATTTCTAGCCCTCCTCTTGACCTCCTTCATTTCCCCTCTCCAATACCAGCAGCAGCCAGTATCTTCTCTGCGTCAACCACCATCTCATCGATGGCCCCGTTGAGAGCCTGCAACATGACAGTGAAGGAACGACCGGCTGAGCGGGCGTGCCTGGGCATGGCCATCTCCATCAGCCGGGTCGTGTTGGTGGTCACCTCCTTCTCTGCCGCTGCCAGCCGAAGCTTTACCTCCCCCTTGGTGACTTCAGCCGACAGGTTACACGTCCGCAGGGCTTTGAGCCGTGCCGGCTCCATGCTGCGTTGCCGTGCCAACCGCTCAACAGACTCGTCGTCCAGACAGAGCGAGGCCCTGGCCTTGGTGAGGATCCTCACACCCACTCTGGCGTCCACCATAGAGGCCACCAGGGGCACGGGGATGGCCGACACCCCACCAGAGAGTGACGCGGCAGCCCAGACCAAGGCCTTGAAGGCGTCTCTCTTCTGGATGATCAGGACTGGGGAGAGAGTGGGCAGGGCCAGGAGGAGAGCGTGGGCCCGGATCTCTGGTAGGTCCCTCTCCATCTCCTCCAGGAGTCCTGGGAAGTCAAGTTTCTCCAGACAGGAGGGCCTCACTAGGAACACCTTAGGCAGGGCCACCCCCTGGGCCTTCAACAACTCTAGGCTGGCCTTCCGCCTCTCCTCCAGATCCTTTTCTGTGTCCTTCTCTGAGGCCAGCAGGGCGAAGTACACAGTGTCCCTCTGCACAGAGCGGGCTTCCAGGAACACCGCCACGCTGTTGGCCTGGAGACTCTGTGTGAACGCCATGACCACCACGTTGTACCGCAGGAACTTCACCCGCTCCATGTACCCTTCTGGGTCAAAGGGCAAGGCTGCGGGGGTGGGTGGAAGGTCCCAGAGCCTGAAGTCAGGGTGCTTAGGGTTGGGATAGATGGCCATCTCCTCTGGAGAAGTGGGGCACGGGGATAGGGCGGCTCCTTCATCCTCAGGCCCCAGACCACGGAGGGCGTTGATGAATGCAGACTTCTCGGGTCCCCGCTCTCCTGCCACGGCCAGGTTGATCCGGCTGATCAGGAGGTCCTCCACAGCATCCTTGACATCTGACAGCTTGTTGTTCTCAATAGACTCTTTAAGAGTCTCCAGGAGGTTCAGGCTGTGAGATACAACATCCGCCGCCATGGCTGTGAGAGAGGTGCGGATGGTCATTAGCATAGCTCAACACGTAGGAATACTCACACATCTTAAAAGTGGAGGATTACATTTCTTGGGCACGTAATTGATCAATTCA